>NC_087365.1:63032311-63362248 GCF_030014295.1 Loxodonta africana | reverse complement strand
ACTTCGAGACTTACTACACAGCTACAGTGATCACGATGGTGTGGTACTGGCCAAGGAACAGACAGATCAATAGGACAAAATAAAGAGCGCAGAAATAGATCCACACAAATAGAATCAGCTGATTTTTGGCAAAGAACCAATTCAATGGAGACAGTCTTTTGAACAAGTGGTGCTGGAACAACTGGATATCCACATGCAAAAAAAATAATCAACCTAGACACTGACTGACCTTACATCTTTCACAAAAATTCACTCAAAATGGATCACAGACCTAAACGTAAAATACAAAACTAAAAAACTTCTAGACAATAACATAGGAGAAAATCTAGGGAGTCTGGGGTTTGTTTGGTGACGAGTTTTTAGATAAAACACAAAAGCACAATCCATGAAAGAAAAAAATCATTAAGTTGGATTCATTCAAGTAAAACACTTGTGCTTTAGAAAAGACACTGTCAAGAGAATGAAAAGAAAAGCCACAAACTAGGAGAAAATATTTGTAAAACATCTATCTGAATGTGACTTAAGAAAAATAGCACTGATAAAGGACTTGTATCCACAATATACAAAGACCAAAAGAAAACAAAACAAAAAACCAAACCTGTTGCCATCAAGTCAATTCCCTACAGGACGGAGTAGAAGTGCCTCCTCACAGGGTTTCCAAGGAGCAGCTAGTAGCAGATTCAAACTGCCAATCTTTTGGTTAGCAGCTGAGCTCTTAACCACTGTGCTACCAGGGATCCAAAATATACAAAGACCTCTTAAATCTCAACAATGAGAAAACAACACAATTTAAAAATGAGCAAAAGATCTGAACAGACACCTCACCAAAGATTTCCAGATGGCAAATGAGCGTACGAAAAAGATGCTCAACGTAGTATGTCATTGGGGAACTATAAACAAAAGCAATGAGACACCACTACGCATGTATTAGAGTGGCTAAAATCCAAAATACTGACAACACCAAGTGCTGACGAGGGTGACAACCAACAAGAACTCAGTCATTGCTGGTGGGAATGCAAAACGGTGCAGACACTTTGGAAGAACGTCTGGTAGCTTCTCACAAAACTAAACACAGGCTTACCATAAGATCCAGCAATTGCACTCCTAATTGTTTACCCAAAGGAGGTGAAAATTTATGTCCACACAAAAACCTGCACACAAATGTTCATAGCAGTTCGACTCGTAATTGCCAAAAATTGGAAGCAACCAAGATGTCCTTCAATAGATGAATGGATAAAGACTGTGATACACCCATAAAATAGGATATTATTCAGCAGTAAGAACAAATGAGCTATTAAACCACAAAAAGTCAAGAAGAAATATTAAACGCATATTGCCAACTGAAGGAGGCCAGTCTGAAAAGGCTACAGACCAACACTGTGACAGTGTGGAAAAGCCAAAACTATAAAGATGGTAAAAAGATCAGTGGTTTCCAGGGATTCGGGGGCTGGAGGTGATGGATGAATGGGTGGGGCATTTTTAGGGCAGTGAAAATGTCCTGCATGATACTGTAGTGATGGACATTTGTCAAAACTCATAGGACTCTACAACAGAGTGTGCTCTAAAGTAAACTATGGACTTTAATTAACAATGTATTGATACTAGTTCATCAGTTGTAACAAACGTACTCAAAATCCATACAGCTGCACAACAGAGTGAACTCTGGCTCCTCAGTTGTGACAAAGGTACCACTCCAACACAAGATGGCAGTAACAGAGGAAACCGGTGGCAGGGAGAGGAGAGCATGGCAACTCTCAACTTCCTGCTCAATTTTTCCATAAACCTAAAACCGCTCTAAAAAAATACATTAATTGAAAAAAAGGAATATTTAAAAATTAACAAGTGAAGAATGAGATAAAACGAGATAAAAAAAATTGGAAATTGCCAAGCACTATAGTTAAGTGAAGAAGAATCAACATGGAGACCAAGACACAGGCTAAAAACTGTAATTCAGGAAAGTTTTCTTGAAAAAAAAAATTTGAAACTACATATTGGAAGAGCACACCATGTCTCTGAGAAGATCAACTCAGCAAGATATATTCCAATAAAACAACAGCGCTTTATAAACAAACAGTCCTTTGGGCTCAGAGCAAAAAGGCCATGTGATTTACAAGGGATCAGACTTTCAACAGTAATGCTTTCTGTCAGGAGAAAACAGGGTGACATATTTAAAATACTTAAAGAATGTCACGTGAGCCAAGGATTTTATATCCAGCACAACTGACGCAGTCAACCTGCCAGAGCAGGGGCCCTTCCTGAGGTGCCAAAGTGAACAGGAAGACACAAGACAGACTGGTGGCAAGCATCAGAGTTCCTCGCAGTACTGAGACTCACTAGGGGCCAAGAGGGAGATGACAATGGCCATATGATGATGGAGACCTAGAACAATCAGAAAAAGTGGCAGGGAGAGCGTGACCTGTACACAAAAAAGAACTGTAAACAGTGTTCATCATCACAGTTGGTGGTGGTGAGTGTTGACATTCTGAGGGTGCCGTATGTGGAAAGTAGGACAAGGCAAATGAGTCATTACAGGACATTTGGCTTCTGTCCTCCCCTGTGTTCTTGAGAACCAGCGTCTCTGGGGTGGAAAAGAAAGAAATACACATGTAACCCAGAAGACGTTAGGGAAAAACACCACAGTCCTCAGTTTGAATTGGAAATATCAGTATAAACTCATGGGTATTTAATCATTAAAAATACAGGTATACATACATAGTTTTGCATACAATTGCACGCAGACATGTATACACGTGTTTGCGTATATGTATGTAACCACCTATATTTCCCAGCTCTGTCTGCTGGAAAGACAGGGAAACAATGACCATCCTGGCACCCAGTGTGGGTCTTGGGACACTGTGTCCCATTAAAAGGAAGCAGGGCCTCTCAGAGAGTTGGTAGAATCCAGGTCTGGGGCACGGGATGCATGGGTGAGCATGGGACACCCTGACCACCAGACAGCAAGGAAGCTACCGACGATCCTGAGTCATGTGGAAGGGACTCAGGAGCCAGCGTGGGGAGACTCCCACTGGGCAAAGGCAGCACAACTGAGCTTCATTAGGGACCAGAACTAGAATGGGGTAAAACCCATAAGATATATTTAAATTCATGAGTTCATAAGCATATTAATTTTTTTTTAAGTTAACTCTTCACCTGATGAAAGGAAACCGGCTCATTATCCTGGAAGCTAAGTAAACAAACAAACAACCCCAACAGAAAAACCGAGCCAAGCCTCTACCCTGCCTTTCCCATAAAAGCTGCACCACGGGGTGGTCAAATCATAAAAAAAAAAAGAGGGCAAACATCTCTTCACAAAATTCCAGCTGATAAATGAAAACAAACCAACAGAATTAAAAAATTTCTATCCTGCAACCCCAATGAGCCAACAGAGCCAGGCACTGCGGACCAACAGCTGCCAACATCACAGCAGAGCACAAGCAGCCCTCACGCACTCCTGACGGCACAGTACGCCCTGCCAGGGATGGAGCGGGGTCGGAGAGCCCCGGGCTCTGAGGGCTGGACAGCACCACAGAGCACGGCTGTGTGTGTCAAAGGCCCGGTCCTTCAACGGAGAACAGTGAGGACAGAGGCGGGTGAAAGAGAGGCGAGCAGATGGCGAGATTCAGACACCCTTACGCTTTAAAAATGAGCAAGGTTAAACTCAGGTGTCTGCACCACAGTTACACTCAGGCAGTAGGCCACAGAAGACACAAGGGAGGGGATATTATAAAAGTGCGGACAGTGGTTACTTTTGGGGAGGGAGAAGGCTGTCTGGGGCTGAGGCACAGGAAGAGGCTTCTGAAGTGGATGGCAAGGGTCTATTTTTCATCTGAGTGGTGGCTACCAGGGTTTTCACTTTTTAATAATTTGCTAAGCTATATTTGTTTCCTGTACCTGATTTTATTTTACAATAACAAGGTAAAAATAAAAAACCCGCTGAGTGCTTACTGCCTATCAGGCACTGCTGTAAGTTCCTTGCACATATTAGTGCACTCCACTCTTCAACAACTGAGATGCGGCTCTCATCTCCGTTTACAGAGGAGGCTGAAGTCGGGACACTGAGCTACAACAAACGCAGGAAAAGCTGCCCAACCTCACTCGTAATCAAGGAAATACAAGTTAAACTGAGACACCATCTCACAGCTTTAACTAGGCACAAACTCGAAAGTCTGACAGCGGCAAAGGGAGCCAGCACGGAGGACAGGGAAGCAGGCAAGGAACGAGGACTAACACACAAAAACCTGAAATGTGCGACCAAGTCCACACATGAGAGAAATCCTCAGCATGCAAACAGAGACGTCAACTAGGGTGTCTGTAACAGGTAAAAAGTGGAAACCGCCAGGAAGGCAGAGAATAAATAAAATGCGGCACTTTCTTATGAGGGACTACAAGGCTGCAGTTAGAACAGTACGGGTCTAAAATATCAACATGGATGTCCCTCAAAAACATGCTGAGGGAAAAAAGCAAGTTCCAAAACTAATCACACTGTGGGATACCCTTTATTTAAAAATGAAACACAAACATGCTACTTCCACATATATGTCTGTGAAGAACTAAAAACACATCAAATTTGTGGTAACGAGAGCCTGTGGGGGGGGGTGTGATAGCACATGGGGGTCAAAAGGTGCTTCAACTTTATTATTTTTTTAATTTTTATTGTGCTTTGAATGGAAGTTTACAAATCTAGTCAGTCTCTCATACAAAAATTTATATACTCCTAATTTCTCTCCCCTTAACGAGACAGCACACTCTTCTCTCCACTATTTTCATGTCCATTAGGCCAGCTTCTGACCCCCTGTGCTCTCTCATCTCCCCTCCGGACAGGAGGTGCCAACATAGTCTCATGTGTCTGCTTGATCCAAGAAACTCATTCTTCACTAGTACCATTTTCTATCCCATAGTCCAGACCAATCCCAGTCTGAAGAGTTGGCTTTGGGAATGGCTCCTGTCTTGGGCTAACAGAAGGTCTGGGGACCATAACCTCCGGGGTCCTTCTAGTCTCAGCCAGACCATTAGGTCTGGTCTCTTTACGAGAATTTGGGGTCTGCATCACACTGCTCTCCTGCTCCCTCAAGGGCTTCCCGTTGCACTCCCCGTCAGGGCAGTCATCGGTTGTAGTCGAGCACCATCTAGCTCTTCTGGTCTCAGGCCGAAGCAGTCTCTGATTTATGTGGTCCTTTCTGTCTCTTGGATTACCTTGTGTCTTTGGTGTTCTTCATTTTCCTTTGCTCCAGGTGGGTTGAGACCCACTGATGCCTCTTAGATGGCCGCTTGCTAGCGTTTAAGACTCCAGAAGCCGCTCTCCAAAGCGGGGTGCAGAATGTTTTCTTAATAGGTCTTATTAGGCCAAGTGACTTAGATGTCCCCTGAGACCATGGTCCCCAAGCCCCCGCCCCTGCCATGCTGGCCTTGGAAGCATTCAGTTTCTTCAGGAAACTTCTTTGCTTTTAGTTTAGTTGAGTTGTGCTGACCTCAACTGTATTGTGTGTGTTGTCTTTTCCTTCACCTAAAGTAAGTCTTATCTGCTATCTAATTAGTGAAATCCCCTCTCTCCCTCCCTCCGTCCTCACCTCATAACCATCAAAGAATATTCTCTTCTCTGTTTAAACTATTTCACCAGTTATTATAATAGTGGTATTATACAACATTTGTCCTTTTACAGCTGACTAATTTCACTCAGCATAATGCCTTCCCGATTCCTCCATGTTATGAAATGTTTCTCATAGTCATCATTGTTCTTTATCGATACGTAGTAGTCCTTTTTGTGAATATACCATGACTTATTTATCTATTCATCTGCTAATGGGCACCTTGGTTGCTTCCATTTTTTGCTGTTGTAAATAGTGCTGCAATGAACATGGGTGTGCATATATCTGTTCATGTAAAGGCTCTTAATTCTCTAGGATCTATTTCAAGGAATGGGACTGCTGGATCATACGGTTATTCTATTTCTAGTTTAAGGAAGCGCCAAATTGATTTCCAAAGTGGTTGTACCATTTTACACTCCCGCCGGCAGTGTGTAAGTGTTCCGATATCTCCACAACCTCTCCAACATTTATTATTCTATATTTTTTGGATTAATGCCAGCCTTGTTGGGGTGAGATGGTATCTCATTGTAGTTGATTTGCATTTCTCTAATGGCTAATGATCGTGAGCATTTCCTCATGTATCTGTTAGCTACCTGAACGTCTTCCTTAGTGAAGTGCTTGCTTATATCCTTTGCCCATTTTTTAATTGGGTTATTTGTCTTTTTGTAGTTGAGTTTTTGCAGTATCATGTAGATTTTAGAGATCAGGTGCTCAGCGGAATTGTCATAGCTGAGAACTTTTTCCCAGTCTGTAGGTAATCTTTTTACTCTTTTGATGAAGTCTTTGGATGAGCATAGATGTTTGATTTTTAGGAGCTCCCGGTTATCTAGTTTTCCTTCTGCATTGTTAGTAATGTTTTGTATACTGTTTATGTCATGTATTAGGGCTCCTAACATTGTCCCTATTTTTTCTTCCATGATCTTTATCATTTTAGATTTTATATTTAGGTCTTTGATCCATTTTGAGTTAGTTTTTGCGCATGGTGTGAGGTATGGGTCTTGTTTCATTTTTTTGCAGATGGATATCCAGTTATGCCAGCACCATTTGAGACTGTCTTTTCCCCATTTAACTGATTTTGGCCTTTGTCAAATATCAACTGCTCATATGTGGATGGATTTATGTCTGGATTCTCAATTCTGTTCCATTGCTCTATGTATCTGTTGTTGTTCCAGTACCAGGCTGTTTTGACTACTGTGGCAGTATAATAGGTTCTAAAATCAGCTAGAGTAAGGCCTCCCACTTTGTTCTTTTTCAGTAATGCTTTACTTTTTTTTTTTCCGGGGCCTCTTTCTCTTCCATATGAACTTGGTGTTTTGTTTCTCCATCTCATTAAAAACATGTCATTTGAATTTGAATTGGAATTGCACTGTATCTATATATCACTTTCGGTAAAACAGACATTTTTACAATGCTAAGTCTTCCTATCCATGAGCAAGATATGATCTTCCACTTACGTCTCTTTTAGTTTCTTGCAGTACCGTCTTATAGTTTTCTCTGTATAGGTCTTTTACGTCTCTGGTAAGATTTATTCCTAAGTATTTTATCTTCTTAGGGGCTACTGTAAATGGTACTGATTTGGTGGTTTCCTCCTTCATGTTCTTTTTGTTAGTATAGAGGAATCCATCTGATTTTTGTTTGTTTATCTTGTAGCCTGATACTCTGCTGAATTCTTCTATTAGTTTCAGTAGTTTTCTCGAGAATTCTTTAGGGTTTTCTGTGTAGAAGATTATGGCATCTGCAAACAGAGATACATTTACTTCTTCCTTACCAATCTGGATGCCCTTTATTTCTTTATCTAGCCTAATTGCTCTGACTAGGACCTCCAGCACAACGTTGAATAAGAGTGGTGATAAAGGGCATCCTTGTCTGGTTCCCGACCTCAAGAGGAATGCTTTCAGGCTCTCTCCATTTAGGATGACGTTGGCTGTTGGCTTTGTATAAATGCCCTTTATTATGTTGAGGAATTTTCCTTCTATTCCCATTTTGCTGAGAGTTTTCATCATGAATGGGTGTTGAACTTTGTCAAATGCCTTTTCTGCATCAATTGATAAAATCGTGTGGTTCTTGTCTTTTGTTTTATTTATATGATGGATTACATGAATTGTTTTTCTAATGTTGAACCACCCTTGCGTACCTGGTATGAATCCCACTTGTTCATGGTGAATTATTTTTTGGATACGTTGTTGAATTCTATTGGCTAGAATTTTGTTGAGGATTTTTGCATCTAAGTTCATCAGGGATATAGGTCTGTAATTTTCTTTTTACCTGATTTTGGTATCAGGGATATACTGGCTTCATAGAATGAGTTTGGGAGTATTCTGTCCTTTTCTATGCTCTGAAATACCTTTAGTAGTAGTGGTGTTAACTTTTCTCTGAAAGTGTGGTAGAACTCTGCGGTGAAGCTGTCCAGGCCAGGGCTTATTTTTGTTGGGAGTTATTTTGATTATCTTTTCTATCTCTTCTTTTGTTATGAGTCTATTTAGTTGTTCTACCTCTGTTTGTGTTAGTTTAGGTAAGTAGTGTGTTTCTAGTAATTGATCCATTTCTTCTAGGTTTTCAAATTTGTCAGTACAATTTTTCATAGTAAACTGATATGATTCTTTCAATTTCAGTTGGCTGTTGTAATATCACCCATCTCATTTCTTATTTGGGTAATTTGCTTCCTCTTCTGTTTTTCTTTTTTCAGTTTGGCCAATGGTTTATCAATTTTTTCAAAGAAGTAGCTTTTGGTCTTTTTAATTCTTTCAATTGTTTCTCTGTTCTCTATTTCGTTTAATCCTGCTCTAATTTTTATTATTTGCTTTCTTCTGGTGGCAGAGAGTTGCTTTTGCTGCTCTCTATTTGTTGAAGTTGTAGGGATAATTCTTTGATTTTGGCCCTTTTTTCTTTCTGGATGCATGCATTTATTGATATAAATTGACCTCTGAGCACTGCTTTCGCTGTATCCCAAAGATGCTGATAGAAGTGTTTTTATTCTCATTGGATTCTATGTATTTTTTTATTTCATCCTTAATACCTTCTATAATCCAGTCATTTTTGGGCAGGGTATTGTTCAGTTTCCAAGTGTTTGACTTCTTTTCCTTGCTTTTTCTGTTACTAATTTCTACTTTTATGGCCTTACGGTCAGAGAAGATGCTTTGTAATATTTCGATGTTTTGGATTCTGCTAAGGCTTGCTTTATGACCTAATGTGTGGCCTATTCTAGAGAATGTTCCATGTGCACTAGAAAAGAAAGTATATTTGGCTGCTGTTGGGTGGAATGTTCTGTATATGTCTACGAAGTCAAGTTGGTTGACTGTGGCATTTAGATCTTCTGTGTCTTTATTAAGCTTCTTTCTGGATGTCCTGTCCTTCACCGAAAACGGTGTTTTGAAGTCTCCTACTATAATTGTGGAGTTGTCTATCTCACTTTTCAATGCTGTTAGAGTTTATGTATCCTGCAGCCCTGTCACTGGGTGCATAAATATTTAATATGGTTATATCCTTCTGGTATATTGTCCCTTTAATCATTACATAGTGTCCTTCCTCGTCCTTTGTAGTGGATTTAACTTTAAAGTCTACTTTGTCAGAAATTAGTACTGCCACTCCTGCTCTTTTTTGTTTCCTTGATGTATTTTTTTCCATCCTTTGAGTTTTAGTTTGTCTCTCTAAGGTGTCTCTCTTTTTGGCAGCACATAGACAGATTGCGTGTGTGTGTGTTTTTTTTTTTTTTAATCTATTTTGCCACTCTCTGTCTCTTTATTGGTGCATTCAGTCCATTTACATTCAGCATAATTATAGAAAGATATAAGTTTAGTGCTGTACTTTTGATGTTTTTTGTCTGTTGACAATTTTTTCCCCAATTTTTTGTGCTGAGTAGTTTATATATTGTCATTTCCTCATGTTTGTTGCTGTTGATTTTGTTTCTGCTGAGTCTCTATTTTTTTTCTTGTATTTTATTTTGATGAGTAGGACAGTTAGTCTCCTTTGTGGTTACCTTAATATTTATCCCCATTTTCCTAAGTTTAAACTTAGTTTTTATTTCTTTATATCATCTTGTCTTCCTCTCCACATGAAAGATCTATGACTACATTTCTTAGTCCCTCTTTATTGTTTCAATGTTGTCTTCTCTTACACAATAGTATCGCTGTTTCCCTGTTTTGAGTGTTTTTTTATCATGATTTATTTTAGTGACTTCCCTGTCTGGGTTGACCTCTGATTGCTCTGCTCAGTGTTCTAGTCTTGGGTTGATACCTGATGTTATTGATCTTCTAACCGAAGAACTCCCTTTAGCATTTCTTGTAGTTTTGGTTTGGTTTTTACTAATTCCTGAAACTCCTGTTTATCTGAAAATGTCCTAATTTCACCTTCATATTTGAGAGACACTTTTGCTGGATATATGATTCTTGGCTCACATTTTTTTTCCTTTAATGCTTTATATAAATCATTCTATTGCCTTCTTGCCTACATGGTTTCTGCCAAGTAGTCCAAGCTTATTCTTATTGGCTCTCCTTTGCAGGTGACCTTTTGTTTATCCCTAGCTGCTCTTAAAATTATCTTTGGTTTTGGCAAGTTTGATTATGTCTCGATGGCTTTCTTTTAAAATGCACCTTATGTGGAGTTCGATGAGCATCTTGGATAGATACCTTCTCATCTTTCACGATATCAGGGAAGTTTTCTGCCAAAAAGTCTTCAACAATTCTCTCTGTATTTTCTGTTGTCCCTCCTTGTTCTGGTACTCCAATCACTCGTAGATTATTTCTCTGGATAGAATCCCACATGACTCTTAAGGTTTCCTCATTTTTTTTAATTCTTTTATCCGATTTTTCTTCAAATATATTGATGCCAAGTGCTTTACCTTCAAGCTCTCCAATTCTGCCTTCCAGTGCTCAATTCTGCTTCTCTTTCTATTGAGTTGTCTAATTCTGTAATTTTATTGTTAATCTTCTGAATTTCTGATCGCTGCCTATGGATTCTCGCAGCTTATTAAGTTTTCATTAAGTTCTGGAATAACCTTTTAATTTCTTCAACTACTTTATCTGCGTGTTCCTTGGCTTGTTCTGCGTATTGCCTGATCTCCTTCCTATCTCGTTCCTGATGTCTTGAAGAGTTCTGCATATTAGTCTTTTGAATTCTGCACCCAGTAATTCCAGGAAGCCACCTTCATCCAGAAGATTCATTGATTCTTTGAGAGCTTGTTGAGGCAACCTCGGTCTGTTTTTTTATGTAACTTAATACTGCCGTCTCCGAACCACCTCTAAGTCTCTGTATTAGTCTATCTTGTTTGCTTACTGTATTGTCGCTTATTGCTTTGTTTTGTTTTGACATGCCCATAAGGCTTGCTTGAGCGAGCTAGCCTAATTAGTTTCACCTTTGAAACTCCGATGTCCTGTCACCAGATGGCTAGAGCTGTTATCAGGTATATCGGTCCAGGAGTCCATTGACTTTTCTTGTATGAATTCAGCTCAGGTGTCCAGGTAGCTGCTTATCAAGTGTGTGGTACAGGCTTTGTCCTACAGTCTTAGAGGGACAGGGTGATTACTGTAGGTACCAGTATCTGGTTGCAGCAGGGGGTCAAGCTCTGAACAAGGCAGGGGGCTGAGAATCATCCCCCAAGTGTCTGTGAGGAAAGCATGTCCCTGTTCTCTAGAGCGTACAGGTGGGTGGGTTCTGCAGATGGACCTTGGGCACCCAGTGCTTTTGGTTGTAAGGACTGGGAGGTTCCAGTTATCCCTGGGCCCGTCGTGGGTGGGTGGGTGACCTGAGTGGAGAGCCACCAGGCTTTATGCCCCTGATACAAGTAGATCACGACTCTGTTTAATAGGCAAATAGGTGTCAAAGATCAAACACCCACCTCTTCACTGCACAGCTGAAATGGCTGCAGTCTGCCCACAGGGCCTATTCTCCTGGAATAGGCCCACACAGGACCATGTGGGGGGAAAGATATTCAAAGTCCACGGACTCTTTATGCCTAGACAAGAGCCACTTCTGTCCTGAGCTCCCCCAGTTTGTGGAGCTGGCAAATTATCTCTTCCCCCAATTGTGAATTTATCCCTACTCCAAGGTCAGCAGAATGCCTCAGGGCGCTTAATAGGGCCTATCTCAGGCCAAAGGAAATCAACAGCCACTGAAGCCGACTTGGGGGCTGGGAGCACGTTAAAATATACGCAAGTACCTAGCTTTCGCCGAGAGCACCGTTCCTCTCTGGTTCCAGAGGTGTGGGCATGCCGTGCAGCTGGCTGCTTCTCCCTGAGGAAACCATGGCCGAACGCTACCACCAGCCTGCCGCAGCCACTCCTGGGAGTGGTGCCTGGGGGTTCCCGGCAATTCAGGTGCGGCAACTCCTCTCCGCTTATGAACTGTCTCTCCCGTCCCCTGCAGCTCAGTCTATTTTCTAACACCGCCTTGGACGTTCAGGGCTCCTTGCTTGTCATAAATATAATCGTTTCACTTGTTTTTTTGGGTCTTTGTTGTAAGAGAAATCGCAGGAAGCACCTGGCTATTCTACCATCTTGGCCCCGCCTCCTATCTTAGTTTTAAAAATCCAAAGCAAATTCAAGAAAATAACTTATCAGCTCTGGGTGGTGGAAAGGTGGGTGTTCACGAGATGCTTCAGCCAAACTCCATCCCTGCTGAGCTTTCAGCCTGTGAAATGGAGCCGCACGGATAGATTACAGCACTAACGTGTGGGGAACTCTTACAACTGCACACCTGGCCTGCAGGAAGCACCAGCTGGAAGTGCTCTCCCTCGTCATCCTCCTAGGACAGCACATATAGACTCCGTGGTGAAAGCCTCCAGGATGACTGAGGTGGGAAGCCTGTTCCTGCTCCTGTTTGCTGATTACACAGGTTCGTCCAGTGGGAAAACCCACTGAGGAAATTTATGATTTACACACTGTTCTGTACACACGTCATATTTCAATAAACACTGCAGAGAAAAAGGAAGGAGAACTTTGCCAAATAAGATTCTGGGCCCAAAAAGAATCTATAAGTCGATAACACAGTCAAAGAACGAGGATTAGTCACCGTGTCTGCTGGCTATAAAGAGGAGTTATCGACTGGAAGTGTCAGTAAATGTCCCTTCCAAAAACAGTAAAAAGGAAAAATAAAGTTAGATATTTTAGTAAAAAAGATATCATGGCGACAACTGTGGAAATCTGAGCGTGGCTCAGGTATTACTGCTACATCTGTGAGGTATTATAACTACGTGATGTTTTTTATTTTACTCACGTCTGTGTCTGTTAGAGACATGTCCTAAAATACTCGCAGATGAAAAAAACAGTAATTCTTAGAATACGCCTTAAAGTATTCAAACTGGGGAAAACGAACAAAACTGGCAGAACGCTGACAACTGATGAAGCTGGACGACAAGGTAGGGGCAGCATGATCTTACCCTCTCTAATTTTGCGCGTGTTTGAAATTTTTCTTAATATAAGTAAATCGTAAAGGTTTCATTCTGGACAATACTGCTCCTGATGCGCTAGAAGCCTATTCTTTTCAACATAAGCTCTTCTGTCCTTCCCCCCAGTAAAACTGAAGTAGATATCTAACTGTGGACACTTCTGTGGGAAGCTACTGCTTCACAGAGCTCTCTCCTTGTCAGCCACTCTGCTGGGTCACAGAGGACAAAACTCCACCGCACAGACAGAGCCAGCTGGGATCCTGCCGCTCTCCGCATGTCCCTTACACCCTAACTGCTGGGGCACCAGAACAGAGGGCTTTACCTGCAGTTCTCCTTGAAGCGGCACTTCCCCTCCAGGAAGAATGGGCAGGGCTTCAGGGACTTGTGTGTGGGGTAGAGGTACAGCACCCGGACAGCAGCCGAGCCATCCTCTGCCTGTTCCGTGCCCACAATCATGGCATTGTGGTACTCCAGGGTGCCCCATGGGCTGTAGTAGGGGGCGTTCACCTTTGTCCCACTCAACTCTTCCTCCTCGTCATCCCCCCCTTCTTCTTCCTCTTGCCCAGGGTTGTTGGGTTCAGGCCCTGCCTCTCCTTTAGAAACAGTCTCCAATTCTGCTCCTGGGGCTTCTGGTACCTCAACTACCTCAGAGATGGTCTTCTGCAAAGCCAGGTACTCAGTATCCTCCTGGGCCAGGTGTTCTTGGTCCAGTGTAGCCAACAGTTTGCTCTTCCTGACAGACACCAAGCTGGCTTCAGTGAGCTTGATCAGCTCCTTCAGGTCTCCCTGCAGCTGGTGCAGGTCAGCCTGCTCCGATGCCTCCAGGCCAGTACCCATGGCCAGCTCCACTTGCTGAAGCTGCACATGGTAGGTCTGCAAGGCCATCTCCAAGCTGTCCTCGTCCATCCTGCCGTCGAGGACACGGAGGTGTGTCCCTAGGTCCTCAGAGAGGAGGCTGCCGGAGCCAGAGCTGCAATGAGAAGGCAAATGAGCCCCGAAGTCTGCTGCCCTCATCCCGACACCACCCTGTAAGGCTGAAGCTGACTGAGCACCGGTTTGGCCGTGCTCTGTGCAGAGCCTTACTCACACGGTCTCAAGAAACTCTCAGACAGGCCGTGAAACAGCTCGGCGATTTCTCCCGTTGAAGGATGAGAATGCCGACAAGGGGGAGAACCAGCAAGGAATCCCATCCGATGGCCCCACAACCTCGTTTCCGCCGACGAAGAGCTACGCTTCCCTCCCAAGGCCTCCCTGGGATCATGCGTCGGGCTTGACCGGGGTTCTCCGTGTCCTGTCTGAGCTCGGGGCTCCCTGGTAGGCGACCAGAGAAGCCCGCGTCAGCTCCCCTCAGTCCGGCCCGCGACCCTCGGCCCAGTCAGCCCTCGGAGCCGGCCTCAACTCCCCCTGGGCCGCCCTCAGTACCCTTCGGGCCGACTCCGTTCCCCCGGGTCCACGCCCACCTCCGCGCCACCTCTCACCTCAGGCTCAGGCCCCGTCCCCTCAGAGCACGGTCCCCCCATCGCTCCGCGCGGTTACCCAGCAGCCGCCATAGAGCACCGCCCGCCTCACCGGCTAGAGCGGTCGGGCGACCCTCCTTCCGCCCTCGCACCTACCACCACTTCTGCCCTCGCGCCGCCGCCGCCGGAAGTGCGCGGCGCAGAGGCCGCCGGGAAGCGGTGCGCGGGGGCCGCCGGGAGCGGGTCTGGGTGGCCGAGGCGTCCCAGCAGGCGCAGCGCGGGGTCAGGTGCGGGTCGGGCGGCGGCTCGAGGCCCGCGGACAGGTAGGTCGCGCGTCCCGGCCGCCCCTCCCGCCGGCGTGAGGGCCAGGGGCAAGGCCATGGCAGTTCGCTGTTCTTGACAGGAACTCGGAACTCAGGGTCTGCGTGGGCGGCGGGGCTTTGGGCGCCGGGAGCCTCCGTCTCGGACGCCCGGGCCGGCCTTTCGCGGCCACCGCCGCCTCCAGGGGTGCTGCCCTGCGAGGTCGACCCCAGCGGCTGCCGCAGCCCCGGCCCTGTGGCTTGTCTCCAAAGAACGGACGTCCCTTTCTCGTAGCCTCCTGTGGCTCCTGGCGAGTGCTGGCTCGAGGTGGGCGAGCAGGCCTGCGCCCTGGCACAGCCGGAACTTAAAGAGCTTTCGGTTGCCCAGGCTGAGTGGGAGCGACCGTGTTCCAGGACCCGCGTGTGAGAAAGCTGAGCTTGAGCGGAGTGCGGCCTGGTGGCCGGGCGCTCAGCGCCCGAGGGCGTGTGCCTGCGCGTTCGCACACGTGGCTGGGGTCCTCCGCGTACCGGGAGGGCGAACCAGGGATGGGACAAGAGTCCACATACGTCCTGAAAGGCCACAGTCGTTGTTGTGAGCGGAGTGACCTGGAGAGGCCAGGGCTAGGACTGAGGAACTCCGTGAGTGGTCCTGGGAAGGCTGTTGGCCACCAGGTGGTGGTGGCAGTGGAGAAGGAGGGAGCAGGCCAGTTTGGGAGAAGTGGAGGCAGAGTCAGGAAGCTTGCTGAAGAGGTGGTGGAGCAGGGGTCAAGAGTGGCCCCTGGGGTCCTGGTCTGAGCAGTTGGCAGGACAGACCACGGATGGGGTGCTGTGTCCCAGTTGTGGAAGCTGGTGGGCAGTGAGGTGTGGGTTGGGCCACCCCTGACTGATTTGGGCGTCTCAGGGCAGGATGTACACGCTGCTGTCGGGCCTGTACAAGTACGTGTTCCAGAAGGACGAATACTGCATCCTCATCCTGGGCCTGGACAATGCCGGAAAGACGGTGCGTGCTGGGGCCCTTTTGGTTTTAGGCCTTCAGCTGCACACTGACCACCGAGACAGATGTTGAACCCCTTTTGAGGCCACAGGAAGGTCACCCCCCAGTTCCTCTCACGTTGATCTGCCTTCTCAGGAGTGGGCCCAAGAAGGGACATATGGGAGGCAAACTTGGAAATTGGCTCTGCCTGCTGGCTGATGGTGTCTTCCCTCCTCAGACTTTCCTGGAGCAGTCAAAAACCCGGTTTAACAAGCATTACAAAGGGATGAGCCTGTCCAAGATCACCACCACCGTGGGCCTGAACAGTAAGTTGGGCCTTCAGGCTGCTCGTGTGGGGTGCTGAGCCCTGGGACGCTGCAGGGCCCCTCACGTGCCTGTGGGCAGCCTGCTCTTCTGAAACACAAGTGTGGGGGAGGTGGGAGATTCAGAGGAACAGGGTCACAGCCTTGTGCTCTCCTTCCCCAGTCGGCACTGTGGATGTGGGGAAAGCACGCCTCATGTTTTGGGACCTAGGGGGGCAGGAGGAGCTGCAGTCACTGTGGGACAAGGTGAGCTGACGTGGGAAAGCGTGTGAGTGTGTGTGTGTGTGAGTGTGTCTCTGTATGTGTAGAGAGCTTGGGCCCCGCCACCCCACCTCTCCAGGCACCACCTGCCGCCACCCCTTTCCTCTCCGGACAGTGCCCCTTGTTCTCAACCGCCCTCAGGACCTGACTCAGCCTCTTTCCATCTCGTTAGCAGCTGCTTCATCCACTTTGTTCCTGAGGTTTCTCTTCCTGATCCTACCTCAGGCTGCCTAGTTGCTTCCCCAGAAGCAAGGAAGTCCTTGGTTGTTCTTAGCTTAAAAGTTTTGTTGCTAATGATCACGAGACATGGACAAGTGACAGCCGAGGACTCAGTGCGGGCAAGTTGCAGAGGCTCTGTGGTGCTTAGCTGGTGGCCACTTCCAAGTGTCTTCTGATGGGTTTGAGCGTCTCCTCCCTCAACTTGGGCTTCAGTCAGCAAGACCTGTTTTTGCATGGTGGTTTCTTCTCTTCAGGGGGACGGCTTCCTCAGAGGTGGACAGCAATGCCTTCTCTTTTGACGTGGGTTTTGGGCACTTTGGAGGTCTCAGCATGGGGCTCTTCTGCCCCTACACCCCAAGACAACCCACACGGGATAGAGTTGGTCTTCAGCTCAGCCGTGTGCCTGCAGTGAGCAGACAGACCAGCCCCTCCCACAGAGAGCCCCTCTTCTCAGATTGGTGTGGGGCAGGACAGAGGTCCCCGCCCTGATACCTGCCAGTTGCCTCTGTGTGGGACCAAGTGCCGAGTGCTGGTTTCTCACCCCAGCAACAGGCATGCAGCAGTGTTCCTCCTGCCTGGCTTCAGCTGAGAGAGCGGCTGTCTTGCCAGCCAGAAGCTCTTGGCGTGCTCCCTGTGACCACCGGCACTGGCCGGAGGCTCTTGGCCTGCTCCGTGTGACCACCGGCACTGGCCGGAGGCTCTTGGCCTGCTCCGTGTGACCACCGGCACTGGCCGGAGGCTCTTGGCCTGCTCCGTGTGACCACCGGCACTGGCCGGAGGCTCTTGGCCTGCTCCGTGTGACCACCGGCACTGGCCGGAGGCTCTTGGCCTGCTCCGTGTGACCACCGGCACTGGCCGGAGGCTCTTGGCCTGCTCCGTGTGACCACCGGCACTGGCCGGAGGCTCTTGGCCTGCTCCGTGTGACCACCGGCACTGGCCGGAGGCTCTTGGCCTGCTCTGTGTGACCACCGGCACTGGCCTGAGGCTCTTGGCCTGCTCTCTGTGACCACTGGCACTGGCCGGAAGCCCTTGGCCTGGTTTTTGTGACCACCGGCACTGGCTGGAAGTTCTGGGCCTGCTCTCTCTGACCACTGGCACTGGCCAGAGGCTGACCGAGCCCAGGGCTCTCCTTATCAGAACACCAGACGCACACGGGAAGTAGAATAGGCCACATGGGATACATTTCCTTGTCACAGGCCAGGTTCTCAAGCAGACACAGACTGGGGCGCGGGGTGTTTATTGAAGATCAATACCTGGGAATAGAGCAGGGAAGATGCAGCCGTGGGTAAAGTGAGAAGTCATGCTTCAGTGCAGGTCCGGGAAGGTGTGGTCTGGCAGGCTGGCCCTTTGCAGATCCTGGAGAGCTGAGAGTAGGGCTTTCTGCAGGCACTCTGTCTGTGGCCGGCAGTGGCTGTGCTGCCTGGGCCACTGTGCACACGTGAGGTGGCTCCTCTGGGGTCCCAGCGGTCTTTCCTCATTTTCCATCTGCTGACCTTCTGGGGCCTCATTGTGCTCAGCTGCCATGTCCGCTGGCCCCAGTGGCTTACCTGGCAGAATGACCCAGAGTCCGCAGCAAGCCCTGGGCACCGAGCCTTCCCCATGTGCAGTCCTGGGGCGGGGCACCCAGTGCCGCATGTGTTCCCCCAGCGCTGTGGACCGCAGCCGTGCCTCCTGCAGCTGGGCTCAGTTACCTCTACACGAGGTGTCTCCTTTTGGTAACTGGGGTCCCTGGACACAAGCCCAAAGTGGTGCAGCCAGAGTTTGTAGTTGACTTGCCTTGCCGTGTCCTCTAGTGAGAGTGCCCTTTAGGGACCCAGGCCTCAGGGTGGAGGGCCAGTGGCACCGGCCCCAGCATATCACTGGAAGGGGAGGGCCAACCCCCTGCTTCCTCCCCGGTTCCCAGACCTGTGTGTCCTTGAGGGAGAGGGGAGATATGCACCACCTGAAGGTACTTCCTGCAGGAACTCCACGTGAAGGTCCGTGATCAGTGAGTCTGCTGTGTTCTGGAGCTTGTACCGTAGCAGAGGGCGGTGCCTAGGTGTGAGCACATATAACGAGTGGCTAGCTGCCAGTCATAGTCTAGCTGGTACCTCCTTTTCTGGGGAGTCCCAGTCTAATGTGATGTGACAACATCCGTACTGGTGTTTGGCCCGGTGAGCCCTCAGTGCTGCTGGAGAGTGTCCTTGGGCAGGGAAGACAGACTTACACGCAGTACACACGTCTGCAGGAGAGTGGGAGAGGCCCAGTGTAGTCAGCCTGCCGGCATGGGCCCAAAGGCTCCTAGAGCAGTGACACCCCACCAGAGCTCCACACTGTTCTCTACTACTGCAGGGTGTGTGGTTGGCAGCAGTTTTCTCAACCTTGTCAGCCACTGTGGGCCCCTGTGTGCATGCACCCATCACATAGCATGGGCAGCTTAGTCGGGCTGGCCACAACGTTTTTGTCGCTGGTGGGTGCACTGGTGGTCCTTGGTGTAGGGTGCAGGCCTCTCCGTGGGCCGAGTTTGCTACTCCATGCCTACTGCCTGATACTTGTCCCAGGCTTCGTGGTGCCTGCTCTTCTGGCCTGGCCGTGTGCCACCACCTATGGGCTCTATGCCACCACTTGTCTGGCCTGCATCCACACATCGAGCTGGCCTGCCTGCGCACCAGCCACGAGTCTTTCTCTTTCTGCTGGTTGCACAGGGCGCCCCATCAAGGCATTTCTGGGGCTGGTGGCCTTAAGCAGTCGTCACCCTGCACAGGCCAGAGAAGCTGTCTGTGTGCAGGACTTGCTGCTTCCAGGGTCTGAGGAGGCCACCAGATGCTGGCAGGAGGTGCAGGATGCATCCGTTTGTCTCACTTGGGAGGGCAGCCCTGGCTTCTTGTCACTGGGCCTCTACACGGGGCCCTGTCACCTGAGAGCACAGCCTGCTGAAGCTCCTGAGTCCAGGGTGCTGCTGGGTCCCGGCTTCATCCCATCTCTTTGTGCACACCTTTCCCTCAACATGTCTTGATGCAGCCCTTGACCCCACCCTCTCAGGTCACCACCATGGACTAGGCCCACAGCCCGGTTCTTAGGAGCAGATGCCAAGGTGGTGTGTGGGGTATAGGACGTGTGTTGGGGTCAACACCTTGGTGGGGAAGGGGCAGGCACAGAACTGGGCAGTGGGAGGCATCGGCTCAGGCGGTGATGGCCCATTGTCGTCTCCGCTTGGGCAAGGTTCTCTTCACTGAGGCCTGAAGGAGCTGGTGGGGGCACTGCCACCCACACCTTGAAGAGGGTCCAGGGACATGCCTCCAGTCTACCATGTTCCCCGCACTCCCTAGAAGTGCCCAACAGGCACCTTCCAGGGGGGCTGCTCCTTGCGTCCCACGTAGTGTCCCTGTTCCGTGAGCTGTGGCTCCCTGTTTTCAGTACTATGCCGAGTGCCACGGCGTCATCTACGTCATCGACTCCACTGATGAGGAGAGGCTGTCTGAGTCCAAGCAAGCGTTTGGTGAGCAGCACAGCCTTGGCCAGCATTGGAGGCAGAGGTACCTGGGGGTGGGGTGGAGGTGGAGGTGCTGGGGCCCAGGTCATCCCTCATGCCCCTGCCTGCCCACCCCCCCAGAGAAGATGGTCACAAGTGAGGCGCTGGAGGGTGTCCCCATCCTGGTGCTGGCCAACAAGCAGGACGTGGAGGTGAGCCTGGTCCCTCGCAGGTGTCAGCGTTCCCCCCCCACCCCCATTGCAGGACAGCGATGGTCGTGTGTTCTGGGGATTCATGGCCTTCCTCAGACACTCCAAGCCTGCCTGACCCGAGTGCACAGAGCCCTTCTCGGCTGGCACCCAGGAACCCCAGCTGCTGCCCTTGGCTCCTTTCCAGGCAGGCCCACCAACCTTCCATCTTTAGCAGGCCAGCACAGTTTTGTCTGTGCCCCTCTTCCATCCAGACACCCACCTGCCCCTGTGTGCTGTCAGCTGGGGTGTGGTGGTGGAAGAAAGCTCTGGAGAAGGGCTGCTGGAGCCCAGGATCAGAGTTGGAAGCCCAGACGCGCACCCCAGGTGCCTGGGAGAGGCCTCACTCAGGGTGTCCACTGTACCAACCCAGCCCCTAGGCAGCACCGCTGAGGGCAAGATGCAAACCCTGGGGCACCACTGGCTGCTGCTCTTGGGACCACAGTCACCAACATCCCTGCCAGCGAGGCCCCATCTCAGCAGCCATGTGGGGACTGGAGGTGTGGAGGGTGAAGGGCCATGCTGTGCAGAGGGACTGGGCCTGCCCTCACGTTCTCACCTCTCCCAGACCTGCCTCTCGATCCCTGACATCAAGACAGCTTTCAGCGACTGTACCTCCAAGATCGGCCGGCGGGACTGCCTGACCCAGGCCTGCTCGGCACTCACAGGGTAAGTGGGGGCCCAGGCAGGTGGTGGGGGGGATGCATGTGGCCCCCACGCTCATGCCCACCATCTCTGCAGCAAGGGTGTGAACGAGGGCATCGAGTGGATGGTGAAGTGCGTCGTGCGGAATGTCCACCGGCCACCACGGCAGAGGGACATCACGTAGGCATGTGTGTCGCAGCTGCCATGGGCACTCCCTGCAGCTCCAAGGCCCGGCTGTGCTTTGCCTCTGGTTTTATTTGTTTGTGTCTCCTCTAAGACAAATGTCGTTGTGTCCAGAAATACGGAGGCGTCTGGAGGCTTCTGCAGGGGTGTAGGGGGCGCTGAGTTGCTTTCCAATCCCCACCCCAGCCATTCTGGAGTAGGGGGTGCTCCTACAGGGCCTTGTGACACCACTCTGGCGGTGGCTGCCCCCTAGCCCCCCTGCCTAACTCAGGGTTGGGACTAGGGGGTAAGGAATGGTGTTTTCCAGAGCTGCAGGCGGCTTGGAGTGGGGCAACCCACAGTGTCACCCTGTGTGCCGTGGCCTCAGGCACCCTAGAGCCATCTCTCCATCTCATCCCCCAGGGCTGGCACAGCATGGTACCTGTGATCTCTGTCCTCTGATCCATGTACTCACCATGGGGGGTCTTGGGAGGGGAAGGGCCCCTCAGTGGTCATTTGACTGGTGTAGAAAAGCTGGGAGCTTGGGCTGGAGGTCTTGGTGCCCCCACCCCTGCCTGGTAGGTTGGGGGCACCCAGGGCACAGAGTCCTCCTTCTAAATGCCCGGCTGTGATCTGGGCACAGTGTTGGGGAGGTGGGTCCCCATGGGACCACGGTGGCATACTGGCCTGCATTCCTGGTAAAGGGGCATTCTTGGGGGCACCCTGAGCCCCCATTCTGGGAGAGCGGCGCCCCCACCCTGTGTCTGTGTGTGGGGCAGTTAGAACCCCCTTTCCAAGTCCCTCCTTCACTCTGTTCTCAAGCCCTGCCCTTGCAGGTCTGGCCAGGGTGGAGGGTGAGAAATAAAGCTGATCTGAGCAGCTCGTTCTTCCTGTGGCCCAGGCTGATGTGGGGGAGGCAGGTGAAGAGTGGGGCCCCCACTGTTGGCACTGGGACCTTGGCACGTGGCTTTGCCCTGGGTTTGGGGACTTAGGCTCCAGAGGGGGTGGGCAGGTGAGGCCTGGGGCTCCGCCAGCGAGGCTGGTGGGGAACATAGCTGGCCACAGGCTGGGGGCCTAGTGGCTGCCTGGGTCAGGTCATAGTCACACTGGACGTACCTCCTGGGACCTGGGAGGAATTCTTGGGGGTGAGGGTGAAGGTGAGTCAGGGCCAGGGTTAGGGGTATACTGGACTACATGGGGTATCTGGGCTACTGAGGCCCCCCTTTCCCTGGGTGCTGATTCTGATGGTCCTTTTAGGGGGCAGCTGCAGCCATCCAGGGGCCTTGGGGAGGGGCTCGGTCTCCAGCCATGAAAGGACCAGTTGGAGGGGGAACTTGAGTCTCCAGGATACTCTAGAGCCTTCCGGAGGCCAGTCCCAGCCTGGCCCAGAAGGGAAAAGCCTTGTTTCCCAGAAAGCAGGCAGCGTGCTTAGGGCTGTTGAGTCCCTTCCTGGGAAATTCCCGAGTGAGCAGAGCTCAAGTGGGTGAGGGGGGGTGGTGGTGCCTGACCCTTCCCGGCACTGTCCCAGCCACTGAGAGCTGGACTGGGGGCACCTGCATGGTTTGGGGCGCCGCCTTGGGGGACCTCAGAGGGGGACACTAGGTGGGAGAGGGCAGGCAGGGCATTCAGCAGCAGATTCCCGCACCCGCCATCCCCGGCCACCTCCCACCATCCCTGCTGCCGCGTGTCTGGCGCCCAATCCAGGTATCTACCCCTGAAGGCAGCCAAGCGGAAGGGTCCCACTCGGGAAGTCCCGGGGTGGGGACAGGCAGGACACTGACTTGATGCTCCCACCGCCCTGGAAGCAGACGCGTGAGACTTGGCAGCTACAGAGATACAAATGGTTTTATAAAAATAGTTAACCCTGTGGCCTGGTGCGTCGTCGGGGTTGGGGGCAGCTCGTGGACAGGGTACCCGAGCGGGGTGGGGCGGGAGAATAAATAAGGCCGGGGGCAGGGGTGCGCTCAGCGCGCGGGGAAGAAGCGTGTGCGGACGCTGCGCTCCAGCCCAGCCAGCCTGGCGTCCCGCAGCGCCAGCAGCAGCCGCGCCCCCAGCGCCCCGTCACGCGCGTCCAACTCCGCCAGCTGCTGCCGCAGTTGGAGCTGCAAGGCGGCGCGACCTTCCTCCCGAGGCGGCGGAGGCCTCGGTCCTCCTTGGCCCGCCAGGGCCTGCTGCAGCCGCAGGAGCCTCTTAAAGGAGATGTCCTGGAAAGCCACGAAGTCCAGGAGGGCGCGCTCGCACTCCTCGTGCCCTGCGGGAGGACAGGGGCTCGGGTCAGTCCCTCACGGGCTGACCGCTGGGGGTAGAAGCGCTGGACGAGCAAAGGTGGAAAACGAGCCCATCGGCGCAGGAGCGTGGGGGCGGGGGTCGCTGGTCAGACCCGAAGGCGAGACCAGCGGCGGGATCCCAGGAGATGAGTGTGCCGCCCAGGCGGCAGGACGCGCGGTGGGGGCGTGTCTGGCGGAGGGGGAGCAGCGAGGGGGATTCGGGGCTGGGGCGGGGAGCGTGCTTGTGGCGGCTGCGAGGGGCGAGGTGGGCTTCAGGGGAGGGCTTGGAGTAGAGGCGTGGCGGACCTGGGGCCACTGTTGGAACGCTCTGGGTCTCTCTCCCAACGTGAGGTGGGATCGTATCTTACCTGCCTCTGAGGCAGTCTCCTCGGGCCCAGAGACCACCTGGAGTGCTTCACGCTCCAGGCTTGACTCAGGCCTAGCTCCAGAGACTGCAGGCTGGAGGCGGAGCTCACCTGGCTCTAGGGTGCTGAGGGAGAAGTTGGGGCAGCTGGTGCACAGGGCGTCATGGAAGGAAGAGCCCGCCACGTTGAGGGTCAGGCCCAGGGCCGTGCAGTTGCGGTGGGGCTGGCAGCGCTCTGAGCTCGAGCTGCCGGCCGAGAAGGTGCCTAGGGGGCATGGCTGGCACTGCGTGTTCTGGCTGGGGGTGCCTAGGGTGGGACGCGGGAGGATGGGGTCACGAGAACTGCTGAGCGGGCGCCACTCCACTCTGCGCTCCCACTCGCCCGGGCACCCACCGGGGGCGACCACACCCGCGCCGGGCGGGCACTGTGCGTGCTCCAGGCAGAAGCCGGCGTGCGCGAAGAAGCCGGGCTGGCAGCGGCAGGCGCGGTTGTGGGCGCTGGTGCACGGCCGCACCTCCTCCTCGCGCTCCCCGCAGATGACGTTGCAGTAGCGGCAGCGCTCCAGGTAGTTCCAGAACTCCGTGTAGTGACGCGGCGGGCACGCGCGGCACGCCGTGGGGCTGCCCCGGCTGCAGGGCCGTAGCATGAAAGTGCCCGGCGGACACTGGCCACACACTAGCCACTCACGCGTCTCCGCATCCCGCCACGGGAAGGTGGGCGCATCGGTCGCCGCCCCGCGCACGACCAGCGCCAGCAGCAGGGCGGGCAGCGCCCACGACGGGGCCTGGCCAGTCTTCTCGGTCACTTTCATGGTTCTCAGTCGAGCGAATGTCTACGGCTTCCGGGGCGCTCTGGTGCGGAGGAGACGCAGGGCTCACTAGGGCTGCGAATACAGCCCGCCCGGGGCCCGCCCGCCTTCTCTAATGCCCAACCAGGCCGAGACCCAGCCCTACCTGCGGTCTCCCGGTGCGCCCCAAGCACGCGCCTCCCGGGCAGCGTCCTTTATGGAGGAGGGGGAGGGCGGGCCGGACCAGCCCCGCCCCCGCCGGGGGAGGGGGATGTGACGGCCAGGGGGAGGGCCGGGCGGTGACCCAGTTTGGACAGCGTCGGAGCCCCCGCTCCCCAGAGCCTCGGTCCGTGGGAGGCTCCTGGAGGGGGTAGGGGTGCCAAGGGGGCAGGGTGTCTGCAGCCCCTCCTCGCTGGGGGCCCCACATTTGCTGTTTTCCATCAGGGATGACTCAGGACTCATTTGTTTGAGGCTGATTGGGAAGAGACCTTGCGTAGGCAGTACAGAGATGTACAGAAACGCACTGCCAGCAGCTTTATTCAGAGGGGTTCCAGGTATCTAAGGCAGGTGGGGGCCTCGCACAGGGGCCACTGAGCACTCCCAAAGGAGGATGGCCTGCTCCCTTCCTTCCAGGCCTGGGCTCAGATGTGAAGCCCCTGGGGGTTCCAGCACAAGCCGGCAGCCAGGGACTGTTTTGGAGAGACCTTTCTGGTGACCACAGACCCCAAGGTGGCCCAGGGAATCCCTGCCACCCCACCTGCCTGAGGCCTGTGGTGGACCCAGCCCATTGTCCTGTGGGTTCTTGGCCAAAGAGATGCTGGTGCTTGGTCCAGACCAGAGAGGCAAGTGTCGGAGCAGGGTTCCTCAGCATCCGAAGACTCGGGGGCCCTAGGCCACCGACAGGCAGTTCACGGGGGCCCTGCCCAGAAGACCTGTGAGAGGCTTTGCTTCCTGGTGGCAGCACGGCAGGATGGGCAGGTCCTAGAGGCCTGTGGGGACACAGGGCTTGCTGGACAGGCTGCCTGCATCCTGGGGGAGGGAGAGGCCGCGTGCCCTGGCGGGGGGTGGGGGCCGACCTGGAGGTGCTGGCGCCAGCAAGCCCGGCAGCGGTGGAAGTCGCAGTCAGGGCACTGGAAGGTCACCTCATCCTCTGCCCCGCAGCCGGAGCACGTGGGGCCCTCTGCACGGGGCTGTGGGCGCACGTGGGCCTCAACACAGGCCCCCTCCCCTGACCTACCCCACGGGGACTCCGATCGGCCACAGGAGGGCCCAGGGAGTGCCTGGCTGGGTCCTGGGGAGACAGCGTCGTCGGCGCCTGTGCTTTTTGCTGGCCTCTGTTCCCAGCAGGAGGAAGTCGTGCTCTGGACCTTGCCCGGTTTCTCAGACTGCGGGAGGCCTGGGGACAGAGGGCGGAGTCTGAGGAGGATCCTGGGTGCTGTTCCTCCCCCCAACCACCACAGAGCTGAGATGGGGATCCTGGGGTGATGGGGCTTAGGGAGGCGGGAGCATCAGGGCAGCACACCCTACCCAGTCTGGCAGGTACTCTGGCCCCATGGGTGGGCTCAAGGCCAGGAGGCCTGGCAGGGCTGGTGTCCCTGGCCCCCGGGGGCTCCATGCCCCTACCTGGGGTGGGCTGGCCGGTCAGGTCTGCACATGTCTGCCGGAACTGCCGCTGGTGGTGCGGGCGCATGAACATGCCAAATCCTGCAGAGTGGGGTGTTCAGCCCTGAGACCGCCCCCCAGACCCTGACCCCTCCCACCCCACGCACAGCCCCTGGGCACTTGCTCTGCAGCAGCGAGAAGTCCTCAGGCCTGGCGGTGGTGAGTGCGGCCACCACAGCCACCACCTTCTCATAGTTGTCATCCTTCTTGTAAGCGGTCAGCGCTGCCAGGAGCTGGCTGCAGCCTTCGGATCCCAGGGCCCTTTGAGCATCTGCCAGGTAGGTGGTCACGGTGGGTCGACCCTGCTGTTCTGTTCCCAGGTGACCGCTGGGTTTTCCTGGCAAGAGAGGATTGGGCTCAAGGGCTGTGTCAGATGTAAGGACTTGGAGCACTACAGGGGAGGGCGGAACCAAGAGGAACCTCTCCATGGTGACTGGGGCCCGGAGGCTCTGCCGGCATCCCAGGGTCTCCAGCCTACAGGTTACCTGTGGCAGAAGGCCTGGTGGTCAGATGGAGCCCACCCTGGTTGAGGTGCCCTCTGGAATCCAGTTGCCTGGCTGCGCCCTTGAAGACAGTCAGCTTGGGGTTAGGCTCCCGCCTTCCTGGGGAAACATAAGCACTGAGGCCCCATAGCTCTCCTGGGCCTGAGCCCAGAGGGAAACACCTTGTGTTCCCAGGGGTCTGGAAATTCCCCACAGGCGGGGGGGGGGGGCTACTGAGGGAAACTGGGCCTCAGGGCCCCCGATGACGACAGGACCACTGCCTCAGAATCCAGGCACAATGGCACCCCAGGGCCACCACCAGGTACCAAGCTCAGAGGGGGAGGGCCAGCTCTCAGGCTGGCTAGCCTCCTGGGGGAGTCTTCCTGCCCAGCCAGCCCCCCCAGGGGGGGACATCTGTCATTGGGGAAACCCCTGTTTAGGTGTGGGTTGTCCATTAATCAGCACAGGAACAGGTGTTGCATATTCAGGTGCACACAAGGGCATGGACAGATGGGGGAGTGTGTAGGGCCAGCGGCTCACCCCTGGGGTCGGGGGCTGGCTGTATCTGCTGCCCTTGAGAAAGGTTGTGCTGTGGCTGGTAGCCACAGCCTTGGCCAGTCAGCTGGAGGCAGGCTTCTTCGAACTGCTGCTTGTGGTGGGGCCGTACAAACTGGTAGAGCCCTGTGGGGAGGGGGCACCAGGCTGAGGACCCTGCCCATCTCCTTTTCGGGGGACAACCTTTGACTCAATCTCTGTCCCCCTTCCTGTGTCACCTCGGAACAGGCTGTGCTTCCTGGGATCCTCAGCAAAGAGGGGCCCGAGGCAGGCAGCCAGGGCGGCGAGGTCGTCAGAGTCCTTGTAGTCCCGTAGGGCCTGGGTGAAGGTGTCAAAGTTGGCCTGGCTCAAGGCCTGCTTCACAGCCACCATGAACAACTTGGCTTTGTCCACCTGCCCACTGGACACCAGCTCCTGTGTCTGGAACACAGGCAGGCACCAGTCAGGACCGGCCATGGGCTCCTAGGCCCAGAGAAGTGCCAGCGCCAGCCTGCCACCCCAGCCCCCATGGCCAGAGCAGACACTGGCCGACATGAACCTGCCCTTCCCAACCATGCCTCTGTTCTGCCATCAGCAGGTACCCTGCCTGTTGCTGTCCGTGTCCTTCAGGCTCAGGCTAGCAGCGGGTCTGCCCTGCACTCACGGTGCCCACAGTGGCCCACCACGCTCACTCCTGGAGGCGGCAGGGGAGGGCAGTCATAGGAAGAGAATGCCGGGTCTGGGGCACATCCGGGGTGGGCAGTAAGGGGCCAGCTGCAAGCCCAGGGGCTGCAGGTGGCTTCCAGATGATGCTCTGGGCACACTCTCGGAGCAGCCTCAGGGCAGAGACCAGGCTCCCCGCAAAGCTGGGTCCTGGGTCAGGGGTGTTGTCTACTCATTCAGCCCTGCACCAACGGCAGGGGAGCAGCTTCACAAATACTTACGGCTCAGCATCACCCTACTTGCCTCTGTACCCCACTTC
Source organism: Loxodonta africana (assembly GCF_030014295.1). Taxonomy (NCBI): domain Eukaryota; kingdom Metazoa; phylum Chordata; class Mammalia; order Proboscidea; family Elephantidae; genus Loxodonta; species Loxodonta africana. Next base: position 63,334,165 of record NC_087365.1, on the reverse strand, counting down.
TCCCACATACCCCAGCCCTGACACTGGACCCTTGACTAGGAATCAGAACCGAGGAAACCAAGCTAGGGAGGGGTCCAGCCCCCAGGCTTCTCTACCCACCCATGGGGACGCCTCGCTCCTCCCTCCTGCCCATACAAGACATCCAGCCCAAGCATCCCTCCTCTGTCTACAAAAGCGGGGCCCAGCCGCTGCATCCCTCACCCCTTTCTGGCCACGGTTCTCCCAGGCCCAGGCACCTTGGTAACAAGCCCACAGACTGTACCCTGCAGCCCTCCCCAAGTTCAGCCTGATCCTTCCCAGAAGCCAAGAAGACAAACGCAGTGGTACTCGGGGCTTTCCCAGGCGCTGGGGGGCTTCCTGGATCAGGCTGTAACTAGACTCCTCATGATTGCTTTCATGAGGCCAGGAACAGACAGACGGCTGGGTGCAGCGTGCCACTCCAGTGTCCACAGCCAGGCTGAGCACAGTGCTGTCTCTATCTCCCAAGGCTGTGCAGGCCTCGGATCCAGTGTACCTGAGAGCCAGAGCCAGTGGCCAACTTGGGACACAAAAGGGCTCTGTGAGCCCCCCGTGAGCACAAGCTTCTTATTCCACTGGTGGCCCCTGGTGTCACGGGAGCAGCGTGCCAAGGGGGTGCCTCTGGTGTCACCTGAGTGTGGTGCCAAGGGGGTGCCCCTGATGTCACTGGAGTGGGTGAAAGGTGGCAGGGGGCCCACTGCCTGAGTGCCCTTGTGTAAGGGCACAACAAAAACAAAACCCAAACCTGGGGACACCTTGGAGCCCACCTGCAGTTTACAAGAAGTGTGAAATTTGGGGATGTGCTCACCCCAAGGGTAGGAAACGCTAGGCCACCAACCAGGGTGTCCCCAAGCACACATGGGAGGGGCTGTGATGTGAGAGAATGTGCAACAGAACCATCGCCTGGCACTCTCAAGGGTATATTGCCAAGGAGGATAGAGAACAAGGCGCCAGGTGACTGCCACCATCCAGGGCCCTGGGCAGGCAGGGACACCGGGGTCTTAGGGGCTGCTGTGTGGCCTATGGAACAGTGTCCATCCCGTCTTTGGGGTCTGATGGTTGTGCAAGGGGAGGATGATGGTGCAGTTGTCACACTCAGGGGCACTGCACGAAGGGGGGTGGCAACTCTTTATATTCTTTCTGCAACTTCCTCATAAGGCTGAAATTACCCCAAATAAAAAGTTAAAAGGAGTATGAGGAGACATGCCCACAGTGCAGTGTCTTCTGGGTGCTTGGTTCCTGGTCCCCTAAACAAGTGAGAAGACATTTGTAGGGTGGAGCAGCGCTCCAGGGAACAATGTCCAAAACCAAACATCTGTGAGGAGACACGTCAGCCAAAGAAAGTGTGTCTCTGTCGGGGTCCAAGTCCCCCATCACTCCGCAATGGTGTGCTTGAGAACCCCCACCGTAAACGTGGAGATGGCAACTCTCCAGACAGGGATTGGACTGGACTATAAGATAGACAATGACACTGGTAAGGAGTGAGCTTTTTGGCTCAAGCAGACACATAAGACTATGTGGGCAGCGCCTGTCTAGAGGGGAGATGAGAGGCCAAAGGGGGACAGAAGCTGGCCAAACGGACACGGGGAATACAGGGTAGAGGAGGTATGTACTACCTCATTGCGGGGAGAGCAGCTAGGAGTACATAGCAAGGTGTGTATACCTTTTTGTATGAGAGACTGACTTGATTTGTAAACTTTCACTTAAAGCAAAATAAAATAAAAAAGTGAAGATGGCAGCAGCAGGGGCCCCTGTGCCCTGTCCTTGCACCTGCCACACTTTCCCTCCTGCACCAGCCATATCCCTCCACCAACCATGCTTTCCCTCCTGCACCGGCCACGTCCCTGCCACACTTTCCCTCCCTGCACCTGCCACATCCCTGAACCAGCCACGCTTTCCCCCCCTTCCTCCTGCCTCTCCACCCGGCCAGCCCCAGCCCCGTGAGGAAGAGGCTCTGGGTGGGGGGCTGATGGGTGTGTGTTGGGGGGGGGTGGTTCTGATGGGGAGTCTCCGATCGGGGAAGCGGGGGTGTGGAGGGGGTGTTGCTTCTGACAGGGCAAGGACTCTGAAGGGGGAGGGTAGGTGGTGCAGGGAGGTGAGGGGGTTGGTTCTCATGGGCTCTGTGAGGAGGCCTGGCCCGGCACACCCCTGCCTGGCCTCCCTCACTCCCTGCCTCAAGGGCCTCTCTCATTCCCAGTTTTCTACCCCTCGCCCCCCCACCCCCAGCCTCTCCGAACTCCGGAGAACAGGGAAGGATGACTCTCCCCCGGCTCTAAGACACACCGTTTTCTCTAAAATTCCCTCAATGCTAGTGAGGCCCCAGAAAGTCCCTGAGTCCCCCAGTTCTGCCCACCCCCCAACCCAGCAGTCTCCATGGCTGTCCAAGAAAGCAGCCCTTGGAGGGTCCTTCTGGGCCCTGCTCTGGCCCACGGCCCCCACCCAGTACCATGCCCAGCCTGTGCCTGCCAGATGCCCAAGTGCACCTGTGGGCAGGGGCTGCTGACCCACCCGGCTGCTGACAAGCTTAATCTTCTTCCTACAGCCTCGCTGCTCATCCGCCAGTCTCTTCTCATGCTGCAGGGACAGGGTGGAGCAGCGATGCACCTGGGGGTGACACAGCCAGTCTCAACCCCCACCCTCAGCCCCGGAGTCCCCAAAGCCCATCAGCAAACATCCCTTAGGTTGGGGTGGGGGCAAACGGCAACTCAGCCCCTGACCAGCAGCCCCTTCCCTAGCTATGCCGCCTGCCCTTGCGGTCTCGACTGTGGCCCAGATGGTCGGCAGGTGGCAGTGAGTGACTGCAGGGCTGATGAGAATGGGACCAAGATGCCTGCTGTTGGCACCTAGGCCCAGGGGGTGGCCCGGAGTGGGTGGGAGGGAGATGCTGATGCCCCTAGCAGGAGCAGCAGCAGTTTGACCAGGCCAGGAGGTCAGGGGCTTCTGGGCACAGGCTGGGGGGGATGGGACAGTCACTCCAGGGCTGAGGAGACATGGGCAGAGCAGGGAAGTGCCTGGGGGAGGAGTGAGACCCAGGGTGGGTACAAGCCAGGCTAACACCCAGAACCACAGGGTGGGGAGAGGTGGGGCCATAGGGGTAAGGGGCCCTGGGCGGGACTGGGAAGACTGAAGATACAAGGTCACGTCCATCTCAGGTCCCCATCTCCCTTCACCTCCTCCTCCCCGGGGAGGGCTTCATCCCCAAGGCCCCCAGCCTGCTGCTCGCTGTGCTCCAGAGCAGCCAGCAGCCCCACGGGCCTCCGCTGGGCCAGTACCAGCTCCTGCCCATACTCCCGGCACACACTGCTCTCGGCGTCTCCAGCAGCCGGCGACCCTGGGAAAGCATGAGGGGGGAGGCAGTGATGCCCACTGGGTGGGGGGGTCGGCTGGGGGTTCTGGCCATCAGACCCAGCAGGCATCTGCTGCTGGCAGCGGCTGTGCTGCGTGCCTGTGCACACCCGTGCCCCTCCAGGCCCCCACCATGCCCCGGGCCCGTACCCCCACACACCTGCAGGCCTCCGCTGCAGGCTGGGCACATGCACATCCAGATTCTTGGCACTCTTGGTTGGGAGCAGGGGGCCAGGTGGCGCAGCCCCTGTGATGGCACCATCTCCCAGGGCTGGGCCCGGGGCAGTGGGCCGGGGGGTGGGCACAGGCATCTGGCATGAGAGAGGCAGTTGTGAGAAGTCCCCTCCCCTACTCCCTCTACCCCATTTCTGTGGCTTCTGGGGAGGTCAGCCCCTTCCTGGTGGGGTGCAGCCGCTGGGTGACCTGGAAACTCACTGTTCTCTGAGCGACACGGAAGAACTGGGCCACATCCCGGATAACGGGGCCAAAGTTTTCGTACACCTGGACAAATGGACGCACCCAGGATGGCAGCTGGGCTCTGGCATCGGTGTGGGTGAACCTGGCAAGGGTGGGGCTGTCAGTGGGGTCCCTCCCCAGGCTGCATCCACCCCTGGCCTGAGGCCCTGCCCACCCAGAGCTGCATAAGGATCTGGGGCTTGCGGCTTCGGGTCCCCCCAGGGTGGGTGCACTGAGCAGGCAGACTCCTCCCTGGAAAGGCCAGAGTCCCTTGGGCTGGAGGGGCTCTGTGGAGATGCCTGGGACCTCGTTCAGCTTTGGGTGGGTTCAGGGCCCAGAGTCAAGAAGGGATGCAGGCCTTGGAGGGGGCATGGGCAGACCACACACCCACCTGTGGTCACAGAGAAAGACGGCTCCATAGTCCTGACGGTGCCGGATCACCCGCCCGATGGCCTGGTTCACAGCCCTGGATGCCTGCTGCCTGTACCACTCTTGTCCAGAGAGGAACTGCATGGGGGGAGGGGGGCCATCATTGGCTCCCTGTCCACCCCAGCTTCTGGCCCCTGCATCTCACCTGGGTCCCACCCCCCAGCCCCTCACCTGGCCCCTGGCTCCACTCTGGCTCCTCATCTCATCCAAGAACTGCATCTTGAGCACAACCCGGGGGTCCATGCGTGGCGGGTATGGGAGGCCCGTGATGATCACACCACGGCCATTCGTGTCTGCAAAGTCCAGCCCCTCGCTGGCCTGGGGACGGGAACAGGGAGCTACTGGGAGGGGATACTCTTCTCGCCCAGCCAAGACCCTGCCCCTCAGCTGAAACCCGTAGCGTGGAAAGGGGTGCTGGGTCAGACCCCACTGGGGGTCTGCAGCCCCAGAACCCTTGTGACCAACGTCCTCCTGCACTGGAGCTGGGCGTGTGTGCAGCGGGGCCTGGCCTACACCAGCAGTTAGTGACGGTCAGCCCTCCCCCGTAAGCATCTGCTGGAGAGAAGGCTGGGGCATGTGCTTGCCCGTGCCCTGTGATGCTGCCGGACCCCGCAGAGCCCTCACCTTCCCCCGGCATACGGCTAGGAAGGTGGCTCCACTGGACCCCGGAGAGGCGATCTTGGCGTAGTAAGCATCAATGACCTGGAAAGAGAATCAGTCAGTCTGGGATCAAGCCCTGGCCTGCTGGCCAGAAGGGAGGCCAGCAGGGTACTGGGAGTGTCTAGAAAACACAAAGAACCCCAGGACGAGAGTGGGGCTGTGGAGCCTGGCTCTCAGCAGCTCCTCCAACACAGGTCAGTGTCCACACTGGTGTGAGCTACTTCCTCAGAGCCACCACTGCCTGGCCAAGAAGGAGCCGCCCAGGGAGCCACCACTGATCAGGGAGCTTGGCCTGAGCCTGAGCCTGAGCCTGGCCAAGGGTAGCTGGCTGGCCTCGGGGGCCATGGGCTCGGGCAGGGGCAAGGGCCTGCCAGCACGGCCAGGCCAAGCCAAGCCGAGTGAGACAGACCTCGGAGAAGCTGCCTTTAGTCCTGGGCTCCACAAACATCGGCTTTAGCTCCTCAATCTTCCGGGTGAAGTCATGGGCCTGGGGGAAGAGACCCGAGCATGGCCACCCTGCACCTAGTCACCGCTCCCCTCATCTGAGTTGCAGGCAGGAGGTTACGGCCATGCTCTCTCCCCACCAGCCACCTCTCCTGGACCCTTCGGCTGCCTGGGTGCCCTTGCCCCCCTCATGCCAGGACACCAAGACATGGAGGGGTGGGGAGAAGGGCGTACCCGCCAGAACTCCAGGCTTTTCTCCATGACAGGGTAGGAAGGAAAGAAGACCAGCAGTCCATGAGGCACCACTCGGGCGAGGTTGCCTGGAAGCAGAGGCCCTCGGCCTGGTCACGGGTGGGGCGCTGAGAGGCTCCCGGGGCGGGTGTGGGCAGGGATAGGGTGAGGCCACCCTTGGGACAGATACTCACCCACAGCCTTCCCTAGCGAGGACAGGCACTCATCAGAAAACCTGCACAAAGCCAAGGAGGCAGCCTCCGTAAGGGGCCTGGTCCTTGGCTCCAGGCCGACTCTCCCCCTCAGCCACGAGGACTGGGGTGGCTTCGAGGCCTCGGGCTAGCACCTTCTCCCCACAGTGCCAGCGGTCAGGCTGCCTGGCTGGCCTGGGATTCAGGCCCAGGACCTCTACCCCGTAGCTCCACAGAGCAGCGTGGACTTTCGGGACAAGTGGCCAGGCTACTGTGGATGCCGCCTCCATGCAGAGGGTGGGCATCCACCCAGGACCCGAGTTCATCTTTTCCTGCCACCTTCACTCGCCCGAGCTCCTCCCTGTCTGTGGGGCCTTGCTAGCTGCACTTCTCTCCCACACCCCCTCCAACGCACTCCATGCGCTGACTGCCAAGGCCATAGGGCAGCCCCTCCTCCCACATGCTGGCCGCCCGGCTGAGGGCCAGCCCCAAGCCTCTTCCTACACACCTATCACTGGGACTGAGCAGCTGGACGAGTGCTGCATTTCCTTCAGGCTAAGGACAGTCTTGGGCATTCACAGATACCACTGCAGATAGTGGAGCCCGCCCACAGAGGAGTGAGGCCCTCCGCTCAGCCCGCTGCCTACGTGCAAGCTCAGCCCCAACCGCCCACCTCCCCCAAAGTCTGCCACCCTCCCCACCAGGCCTTACCGCCTGTCAAATGCCGAGCTCAGCTGGGCCCCATCAGGGCCTTTGGGGATGATCCCCACCCAGATCTGGTGCTTGTCGATGACGTGGGGGTTCTCCAGGCAGACTGGGAAAGGGCTACACAGCAGGAGGGGTGGGCTTGGGTGGCCACACAAGCACTCACTGCCCCTTCCAGGGTCCTGAGCCCCAAGCACCTGGGAGGGTGGCACTGAGGGCGGCTTCCCGAAGCCCCCACCCTGCCCCACCACCCCAGCACTCTCCCTTACATCTGCATCTCCAGGGCGAAGGAGGACACGGGTGCCAGTGTGCCGCTGGTGAGGATGAGAGACCGGACCCCCTGGCACATCAGCTCTCGCATGCTGTGGCCGGGGCTGAAGCACCAGTAGCTCAGCACCTTCCCTGGGGAGATAGGTGTGGGGAGGGGGCTCCAGCCTGCATGGCCCTCACAGTCCTCAGGACCACTGCTGACGGTCTGACCGGTCACCCTTCTGTCTCCATGCACCAGATGAGGGCCATATACAATGGGGGTGGCCACAGGTGGCTCCGGGCCACAGCACCCCTGGCCCAGCCCAGGCTGACCACAGCACCCAGGAGTAGAGTGGGTGAGCTGGGCCTCACCCCACAGAAGCTGGCCTAGCGCAGCCTCCGAGGTGGTGGAAGGGATCTCCAGAGAAGAAAGCCCACCCCAACCCTCCACTGAGGCGGGGTTGTGGCTGAGGATACGGAGAGCCCTGTCTGAGGGCAGCGATCTTCTCACCTGCTGACAATGCCCCAGAAAGGAGGCCACAGCAAGGACTGCAAAAAAGGGCTGGTTCCCAGGCCCTCTGGGGTGCCAAAAAGCCCAGCAACAGCACGAGCTGCATCATCATCTCAGGAATAAACAAGGTCACTGGTTCATGGTGGGAGCCCAGGAGCTCCTAGAACTGCCTGACTGGCTGGCTGGGGCGATGAGACCTCAGATTCAGCTGGGACCATGATGGGCCATCTCCAGAACACGTAATCTGAGATTGAGCCCAGGCTGGCAGGGATGACAGCAGACCTCCTCAAACAGGCAAAACCACTTTCTGGGGCCAGACCTGACCAGCAACGGGGACAGGCCTGTGGCCGCCCCACAAGGCAGGGGCCTGCTGTGGTGAATGGCAGGGTCCTAGGACCCGAGGGAGGCTCTTTGGGAGAAAGGTGGAGAAACCTGCGAGGGGCGGGTGGCTGGAGCCCCTCCATAGCAGCCCACCCACACAGAGAGGTGTTGCCACTCTTCTGCCAGCCCAGCCCCTTACTTTTCAATAAGACCAAGATGAAATAACTTCCTGTCAACACGCAGCCAGGGAAAGGCTCTTTCTGAGAATCCACAGGATTTCCAGGGAAAGGGAGCCATGGGGATGATGCTATTGCCCTCCTGACCCGAGCATGGTGGGGAGCTGGCGGTGCCCCAAGTTGAAGGGGGGGCTGGGGCGTGGCAGGGAGCACAGCCCGGAAGGCCGGCAGTCTGTTTTTCTGGTCCTGGCCTGTCCACGTTGTTAGCAGACAGGGATGAAGGCCCATTTATGCCGGTCTGGCAGTGACTTCTGTGCAGACGTGGTAGGGACCTGCCTGCTCAACAATGAGCCTGTACCAGCTCTGGGGGAAGCACGGGGGTGTGGCTGCAGGGGGCGGGGGTCTGGGCTGGGTCCTACACTGCCAGCACCCACAGGCCACTCTGGGCAGACCCTAGTGCCACCTGGGCCTTCCCTGAGGGTCCTCCTAGCTCCAACTCTTTGATTTTTGGGAGAGCAGCAGAGAGGAGTCCTGGAGATAGCTGGGCCACCCCGGCCAGGAGACACCTGCGGTGGGGTGGGGACAGGTAGCACACAGGGTGGCTGAGGGCGCATCCCCCTCCTGGGCTGTACCTTGCTTCCTGGCTGCCACAGCACTCCGGGCATCCGATCTCTGCGCTCTCCTGCGCTGGCTGGTGTCGGGGTGGATGTGCACCTGCAGCGGCGGTATGCACAGCAGTCCAGGCCCGCCCAGTTCCCATCGCACCCGCCAGGCCTGGGGAGGTCCTGTGGCACCAAGCTGGTTCCTACCTTGTAGAACTTGGAAGCCCCCTGTGTCACCGCTGAGCTGGGGCTGCCCTCGGGTGAGCAGGTGCTGAAGACCATCTGGAGGGCAGAGGTCGGGACAGGGAGTCAGAAGGGCGGAGGAATTCTCGGGGTGGCCTCTGTCTACCCACTGGGGCTGGCAGGCCTGTGATGTCGCCCATCATGGCTCAGTATGGCCCCTCCTCCAGTGGACACGCACGGCGCTCTGCCTGTGTGCACCCCTCTCCCCCGTGTGCCCCAACCCACAGCAGGGAGCTGCTTGTTCACACACACCCACGACCTCACAGGACAAAACTGATCATTGGACAAGGAAACCCAACCTTCAAACCTTCATAAAAACAAGAGACCACCAGAGAGCAACTGAGAACAGGACCCGGGACTTAAAATGCACTCCCACAGTCAACACAAAAGAGACAGTGCGTGTGGTAGGGAAACGACCTCAAGGAGAGAGACCACACGCTACAAGGAGCGTGCAGGCAGAAGCCCAGCCACAGCACAGGAGGGCATGCCACCCCACATGCCAAGTCCACAGGCCCAGAGCCCAGAGGCACATCCCAGCCAAGCCCTGCAGCACCACCCAGAAAAGAGGCTGGAAACCACACAGACAGATGGAGGGGAAAAGGACAGAGCAGCCACAGGCAGAGCTGGGGGTGTGCAGGTGCGGCCCAGACAGGCTCCCTGCAAGGTGCAGAGGCAAACCCAAGACCAGGCACACCACTGACCCAGTGCTGCTTCAGGGGTGCTCAGCCATACATGCATACATGTATATATGGGCACACGTGTATTTGTGTAAGTGGGTACACGTGTGCTGGCATGTTTGTGTATGTACATGGGCACATGTGTGCATGCGTGTGAGCACCCATGTGCACACACACATTTTGTGTACATGGGTATACACGTGCCTGCATGTATGTGCATATACACGGACATGTGTACACGCGTGTATAGGTGGACATATGTGTGTACACAGGTATTTGTATACGCAGGTACACATGCACACGTCCATACACAGGGACACACAAGTGTGTGTGAGCACGTGTGTACCTGTCTGTAGCACAGCACCGCAGACAGGCACTGCCTGGGGCGCGTGAGCGCGGAGGCAAGGAACTTCATCATCAGCACAGCCAAACGCCTGGTCTTGCATTTCCCCAAGCGGCAGCCTGTGGCAGCTCCCCTCGCAAACCTTTGAACCACCTGAGACACTGACAGGCTCCTGCCAGCATCGAAGGCAGGCAGGGCCTCACACATGGGTACCCCAGCCTCTGTGTCACCCGTGACTACTGTCTCATCCTCAGTTTGCCTCCTAGTTAAACCACCAACCTCAATGTTGGGCCCCAGCGATCTCTGCCCACTCCTACTCTCTCACTCAGTATCGTCCGCACATCCATGAAGCTTGGTTGTTACCAGCCTGGTGACCCTGTGCATGGCACTGCACGGTCCAACCTGCCTCTACCCACTCCCCCAGAGCGGAGGCTCAGACTGCTGCCCACACCGCACCACAAGTCCTTGGTGCAAGCCCCTATAGCCAGTGTGAGAAGCCACAGCCAGCACTGTGACTGCACTGCCACAGCACCAAGAGTACCAGTGTCCGGCCTGGGCTGATTAATGGAGCTCATGCCTCGGTGCGTTTCTCTCCACACACTCTAGCCTGTAACGCCTCTTGTCAGTGCATGTGTACCCTTGGTGTATGCTCCCCTCCCGGCGTAGTCTCATCACTGCGTGTGTACCTTGGTCGTGCTCCCCTCCCAGCATAGTCTCGTCAGTGCGTGTGCACCCTTGGTGCACGCTTCTCTCCCAGCATGGTCTTGGTTCATTTTGGACATGAACAATGTTTGCTCCTAATCTGCCCCGTTTGCCAACTCCACAATTTTGTGTCTCAGAGACCACTGGGTGGGGGAAACATTTAAAGAAGCCCACACTCACTCCTTCTTTAGCATGTTCCCACATGCGTGTCTGAGCTCAGAGTGTGTCTGAAGGTGTCCACCCACTGCTGCCCCGACAGGCTACGTCAGGGAGGGCAGTCCCAGAGTCATTTACAATGACCTCAGTGTCACAACGCAGAGAAGCAGAGGCCACGCAGAGGCACCAGCAGTACCAGCCAGGGCCTGTGGACACCGTGTGGGGAGGGAGGGAGAACCCTCCTGGCCCCAAGTGACTGAGAACAGCCCTGCACTTGGGACACAGACGTGCCAAGGGTAAACCTGTGAAGGGAGAAACAAGTCTGTGTGTGTGTATGTGTGTTGGGCAGGGAGAGGCAGGCAGCCTCCTCATACGCTGATGCTCAGCAGTCAGTGGGGGTCAGGCGGGGAGAGCTGACCACTCAGCCTCTCAGGGACCCTCTGCCGGGCCTGCCGCCCTCACCTGGCCTCTGAGGGCAGTCCCCACCTACGCTCACCACGCCCTCAGCCCAATGGGAGGGGCGCGCGATGACTTGCTGTTGGATGAGCAAGCACTTCCTCACGCTTCCGCCTCAGCGCTGCAGCTGCAGGGAGGGAGGGCTGAGTCAGGCCGGAAGGGGTTTGAAGGCGGGAGCAGCCTGCTTCCCGCACTTGAGGCAGTTCCTGCACACCTGGCACCTGGAGCTACACCCCGGGGGAGGGGCTGCATCCGGCCCTCTCACCCCACCATGGGCCGCTTGCCCCCACAGCGAGGCTGACTCATGGGCCTGCTCACCGGGAGCGCAGGAGGAGATGGCAGGCAGGGCCCACTGCAGGGGCAGCCCCTCCTGTTCTAGGAGCCAAGAACACCCCAGAGCAGGACAGCTCGACTGGACCCCATGGGGTGGGTAGATAGAAGCCTTCAGCCGAAGGGGCTGTCACTGGGGTGGAGGGGGGGAAGCATCCCTTGGGAGAAGAGTGAGAGGATAGAGCCCAGCCCACCAGACACCAAGGTGGCCAGGCACTCCACCTCCCACCATGACACTGGCCACACTGGCATGCCCAGCACAGGTCCCTACTGCACAGATGAGGAAACTGAGGCTCAGACAATTGAAGCCACCTGCAGCCTGATCCTTTGCTGCCAGACTCACCCCAGCCCCTTCCGCCCTCCACCAAGGTCTGCTCTGACACATGGAGCCGCTGCTGGGAAGGAGGCGCTCACCCTCCCCAGGCCCGTGGCACTGCACACTGGCCCCACTCCTCCTGTGTCCCGACGGCACAGCAACCACAGAGCAGGTAACAGAGAAGGACTGAGGCCTCTCTGGAAGCATAGCTCCATAAGTCCCCCAAGAGGGACTCCGTGACCCTACAGCTGCCCCCGCCCGCCCCAGGTCTGGGGGCGCTGACCACCCTTGCTGACTCCAAACTCCCAGGCGATGGCGGCCCCCACGCAGTGTAGCCACAGCTCTGCCTGGGCACCCTGTGTGCCCCTCAACATGTGCCAGGTCACCCCCAGACATGCAGTGACAGGGCGAACGGCATGACCAAGAGGCTGTTCTCTTTCTGGGACAAGCTCATGAAGCCATGGCACCTGCCTGTCCTCTGAGGAGCTGCTTCAGGAGATCACGCTAAGAAAAGGTGGGGCCATTCGCACAGCTGGGATGCCAGAGGGACAAGCCCAAAAGCTGCTTCAGCCAGTTCTGCAAACAGGTGGGCAGGGTTGGCAATGTGCCAGCCCCCACAGCTGGGCAGCCCTGGCTGTACTGAGGTACAGTAGAGTACAGAGCTGTACTGAGGCCTGTGTAGGCTCCCAAGGCGACAGGAAACCAGCTGGGTTACTAACGTGGAGCCTGTGGCATTGGAGCCTGTGTGCTGCCGCCAATCCAGACTCTGCGACAACCCCGCCTGCCTGCCCCACTGGGAGGGAAGCACATCCTGGTGGACAGCCTTACCTGGATGATGTCTGTGAGCTTCTGCAGTCCTGCCGTGTTGGTGAATACCCCGGCACCTGGAGTGCAGTGGTACAGGTGACTACGCCGCACAACCAGCCAGGCACCTGAACCCCAGCCCAGCTGGCCACAGAGCTGGATCCCTGTCCCCAGAGAGTGAGCATGGCACACACACCAGGCCCTGTGCATATCCTGGCCAGGGATGTACACAGGACACGTCCGAGAAAGGTCTGCTCTCCCGGGAGCATGGGTCAGCTCAAGGGGCTCAGGAGACTGAAGTAGCTCTGTGGTCATATCAGCCTGGGAACGCTATAGCCACCCTATCCCCAGAGCCCAACGCACATGAGGCCAAGTGTCCAGGGGGGAACGAGCCTCTGGGAGAGCCATGCTTGTCAGGAGCGCCTGCTGACTCATGACAGAGGAGGTGCGGGGAGGCCAGCCATGCCCATGCTATTGGACTCCATATGCCTCAGCTACATACCCTTGCGGTGGGCAGGCTGGGAGGCAGGTATGAGGAGGTACCCCGAATGACAAAGCGCCACACGGAACCCGCAATGGCACGGCCACGTGGTACTGAGGCCTTGACATCACTATCAGAAAAGTGATGACATAATGCCAGCCTGACGTGAGCAGGAAGGGTCCACACGGAAAGGCAGCCCAAGTGCTGGCAGTAAGGGGCACGAGCAGCCACACGCAGCAGCTCAGTTCAGGGTGGGACCCTTCCTCTGCCTCCAGTGTATCTGGGAGACACTTTCTGCTGGGTCTAACACAGCCCCGTAGGGCATCCTTCCACAGGGGTGGGGCAGGGTGACTCACGGCCTGCCAGGTGCTGGATGACCTGGTCCAGTGAGTCCAGGATGCAGCCCTTGGTCTGAAGCGTGATCTGGGCTTCGGCAAACAGCTCGAAGATATAGCTACCGAGAGGGGATGGGGGCTCAGGCCAAGCAGCCAGCACTGCAGAGACCAGAGGCCGTAACCAGCGCTCAGCGACCCAGCTCTGGGCTGGAGGCCAGGCCTCTGTCGGGGCCTCAGGAGGGGAGGAGTGGATGAGGGGGCCAGAGGAGAAGGATGGGCCAAGTGGTTGTCAGGGGCGTCCTGGGGGTGCTGGGTCTCAGCAGGGTAGGCTTTCAAAAGAGCCGGAGTGGGAGCCCCAGGAGGAAATGCAAGCAAAGCCCTGCTATGTCTGCAGAACAGGGTTGGTGGGCGACCCACGGGAGCGGGGCACCTGGCGGGGCAGGCAGGCCAGAGGCTGAAAGCCAGGCCAGAACCTCAGAAGTCAAGCTCAGGAGGGGAGAGCAGCTCAGTGAGAGGGAGGCAGCCGGAGCCCAAGGACACGGCCCTGCAGCCCACAGACCTGGCCAGGACCCCAGCTAGGCGGGCCTCAGGAGAGTCAGACCATGGCATTGGCTACCGGTGTCGGGAGCCCTGAAGATGCTCTGGGCATCTGGCCACAGCAGGTCCTGAGAAACAGGCTGAGGTGGTAGCAACGACCGTTGGAGCAAGAGGGCACCAGAGACCTAGAGTCATGTGGTGGAGGCGATATCACAGCAAACAAGGGCCCGGACTGGAGTCAGGAGAAGGGGGCTCCAGTGCACTGTGTGTGCTGTGTGAGCTGTGTGTGGGTGCTGTGTGTGAGCTGTGTATGGGTGCTGTGTGTGAGCTGTGTATGGGTGCTGTGTGGGTGCTGTATGGGAGCTGTGTGGGTGCTGTATGTGAGCTGTGTGGGTACTGTGTGCATGCTGTATGTGAGCTCTGTGTGTGCTGTGTCATGTGAGCTGTGTGTGCTGTGTGAGCTGTGTGCTATGTGTGTATGCTGTATGTAAGCTCTGTGTCCTGTGTGTGAGCTCTGTGTGAGCACTGTGTGCTGTGTGAGCACTGGGTGTGAACTGTGTGTGCTGTGAGTTCTGTGTGTGAGCTGTGTATGTAATATGTGAGCTGTGTGTGTGCTCTGTGTGAGCTGTGTGCTGTGTGTGAGCTGTGTGTGCTATATGAGTAAGCTGTGTGAGCTGTGTGAGCTGTGTGTGTGTGCTGTGTGTGCCGTAGGCTCTGTGTGTGAGCTGTGTGTTGTGTCTGTATGCTGTACATAAGCTCTGTGTCCTGTGTGTGAGCTCTGTGTGAGCACTGTGTGCTGTGTGAGCGCTGGGTGTGAACTGTGTGTGCTGTGAGTTCTGTGTGTGAGCTATGTGCTATGTGAGGTGTGTGCTGTGTGTGAGCTGTGTGTGTGTGCTGTGTGAGCTGTGTGTGCTGTAGGCTGTGTGTGTGCTGTGTGTGTATGCTGTACGTAAGCTCTGTGTCCTGTGTGTGAGCTCTGTGTGAGCACTGTGTGCTGTGTGAGCACTGGGTGTGAACTGTGTGTGCTGTGAGTTCTGTGTGTGAGCTCTGTGTGGTGTGCTCTGTGAGCTGTGTGCTGTGTGTGAGCTGTGCGTGCTGTATGAGTGAGCTGTGTGTGAGCTCTATGAGCTGTGAGCTGTGTGTGAGCATTGTGTGCTGTGTGAGCATTGTGCACGTGTGGAGTGTGAACTGTGTGAGCTGTGTGTGAGCTGTGTGAGCTCTGTGTGAGCTGTGTGAGCTCTGTGTGACCTTTGTGTGGGCACTATGTGAGCTGTGTGTGAGCTACGTGCTGTGTGAGCGCTGTGTGTGAGTGTTGTGTGCTGTGTGAACTGGGTGTAAGCATGTGTGTAAGCGCTATGTGTGAGTTCACTGTGTTGTCCCCAACACCGTCAGTGCCAAAGTAACAAGTTGGCAACCCCTCATGGTTCTAAAGCATTTAACAGACACAACTGGTGTGGTGACCCCCGGGACAGGAGAGGGGGTTGCTAGGAGCAGGTGGGCAGGCGCACGCAGCTACCTGCCACCCATCTCTAGCTCCAGACAGTCCCTGGGGTCAAGGGGTCAGCTGCCTGTCTCTCACCTCCCCGGCTTGGTGACGCCACTGTCTCCTGGCAGCTCAATGGCATCAATGGCCCCTTCCAAGTGAAGCAGAATCGCTACGGGCAAGAGGCAGTCATCAGGGCAGGCCCCAGCCAGCAGACCAAGCAGGTTGGGCTCCCAGGAGCCCTTTGCCCAGCCCAGGCAGGAACCAGGAGCAGCACTCACTCTTCAGCTTCGCGATATCTTCGAGCTCCATGTTCAGCCCTAAGCGAGAGAAAGCAGTGGACGTGCAGTAGTGATCACTGTGTCCTACCAACCCCAGTGCTTGAGACCCGGGGTTCCCAGTGTGGGAGGAAGGGAACAGAGTAAGAGACATTGTAGGTGCCATCTCCAACTCATGGCAACTGTTACAGATTGAATTGTGTCCCCCAAAAACATGTGTTGTAAATCCTGATCCCTATACCCGTAGATGTAATCCCATTTGGAGATGCGTTCTGTCATGTTAACGAGGCAGTACCGGTGTAATGTGTGTCTTAAATCCCTCTCTTTTGAGATATAAAAAGAACAGACTGATCAAGCAAGAGGAGCAAGCAGAGATAGGGGAAGACAGATACCAAGCCACATGGAGATAGCCAAGGAATAAACAAATTTATTTCCTCACAATTTAGGAGGCTAGAAGTCTGTATTCAGGAACAGAAGCTAAAGAGACAAGGACCTTACCCCAGAGCTGAAAGAGAGAGAAGGCCTTCCCCTAGAGCCAGCACCCTGAATTCAGACTTCTATCCTCCTCAACCGTGAGAAAATCAATGTTTGTTAAAGCCACCCACTCGTGGTTTTTTTGTCATAGCAGCATTAGGGAACTAAAACAGTGATCTTCCGTCCAACAGAAAAAACGCCGCCTAGTCCTGCACCATTCTTACAATCATGGCTGTGTTTGAGTCCATTGTTGCAGCCACTGTGTCCAGTCCATCTCACCGAGGGTCTCCCTCTTTTTCACTGGCCCCCTACTATACTGAGCATGATGCCTTCTCCAAGGATCCCCCTCTTTTTCGCTGGCCCCCTACTTTACCAAGCTCCGTGTCCTTCTTCAACAACTGGTCCCTCCTGATGATGTGTCCAAAGTAAGCCAGACAAATTCTCGCCATACTCACTTCCAAATCTTTTATAATTCTTTTCATGTCTAACACAGTAACTATCGATATAGCCCACACGAACACAGGTCTGGAGTTTTAAGAATGTTAAGAAAGCCTGAAACAGAACCTCTCAGAGGCACTATGCTAAGCAGACAAACACCAAGCCTACAAGCTCTGTCCACACACACAGGCAGTGGATGCACCCAAGGTGGTCAGGACACCACGCAGCAGCAGGAGCAGCCGCCTGGGACAGCTGGGTGGAGAGTGGCTGTGATGCGTGAAGGCAATGAGGGAAGCTGATGCTGTTCACGCCCTGGCGGTCACACATCCCAGTGAATGATCCAGCAGAAGAAAACAGGTGGCCATCTGAAGGTGTCCACACAGCTTTATCTATCAACGTGAAAAACTTGCAACAACTGAAGTTGAAACTCCCACGGACAAATGTTACGGTTGAGCAATCATGAGCCTCTTGTTAGCCATTACAAAGACCACACAGAAGACACAGAGATTAACCCACACCCATGGAAAGGTTTCTACCAGTACCATAATTTCCACTGCTAAAACACACCTACAGACAACGATGGAAAAGAATCCGTGAAAACAGAAAGTTATGGATAAACAACAGACTCGTAGCTATTTATAAAATACCTTCAAGATTAACATGCTTCATGTTTCAGTTTTAAAAAGTAGAGGGCAAATCGATACCAGCTGGGTGCCAACCAGGTGAGAAAGGAGTAAAGGCCTCTGGAAAGTGCTGGAATAATGGGACAACAGCCCCTCCCTGATCTGTGGGCCCTCTCCATGGCAGTGAACTCACCCGAGCCAGCCAGGCCCACGTCAGGCTCCAGGTAGAGCTCGCGCTGCTTTGCAGCCTTGGTCTGGTCCTCCAGAACCTGGTCTATGACGTCCAGTCCAGAAGCCAAGTCATGGGGGGTCAGGTCAAAGGATGCTGATTCCTCACACATCTTCTCCTGAGAGCCCAGAGACACCCGTGTCATAGCACAGACAGGAGCAGGTACATAGATTCCAGAAGCAGGGGCATGCACGCGGCCAAAAAAGAAAGCTGAGAGCCTGTCCATCCCCAGAGCTGCATCCTGACAGCTTCTAAAGCCAGTGGCACTCACTAGCCAGCTGTGGGCCTTGCTGCCTTTGGCCCAGGAAACATGCTCTGTCAGACCAACATCAGTGTTTAAAAATTATTCTGAGTTGTCAACATTTCATAATTGGAAATTTCCCGTTAAAATCTAGATTTCTGGCTTCTCTCAAAAATCAAAAGACCTGGAACGTGGGGCCCATCATCCTCCACGGCAACATGGGCTGGAACAGCAGGAGCCACCGCCATCAATGGCCACCCATCCCAGGCCGCCAGCCCTGTGGCAGAGAGCCCTGAGCCCCCCAGGCCCTTCCTCCAGCTCCTCCATCACAGGAGCTGGAGGGCTGGAGGGTGTATGCGTGGTGAGGAAGAACCCTCCCCAGGCCCATCCAGCCCGAGGAGAGGAACCTATTGCAGCCAGGCCAGGGCAGGCGGCAGGCCGGCACCTAGAAGCTGCCTTTGTCAGTGGGTTGCCAGAGGACAGACAGGAGATGGGATGCTGCTGGAACCACAGGAGGAAAGCTGGGCCTGTCAGCACCCTATGATGGGGTCAAGACCAGGGTGGAACCCACCAGCCCAAAGGAAAAGGGTCTGTTCAGTGGCTTTTGTGTGGAAACGGGGCCAGCACGTGGACCTCGGGCACAGGAGGAAGCAGTCATGAGATGGAGACCATCTTATGGGATAAAAGGCAGGACAACAAAGGTCCTCAGGTCCCTGTGTCCCTACAGCCCAGGGCCTCAGGGCCTGGACAAGGATCTTCCAGAAAGGTCGGGCAAACCCTCACAAAGAAGCTGAGGAGGAGGGGCTGGACTCACCACATTGTGAGCTTCGTCAAAGATCACCACCGTCCCCTTTAGGTCAATGCTGTGTGCCCTGCGGCTCTACATGGAGAGGAAGGAAGGAGCTGAAGCCCGATAGGCAGAGGCACCACCCCGTCCTGGGAGGGAGCAGGAGACTGAAGGGAAACTGAGGTAACAGGCCCCCTCACAGGACGAGGGAGAGAGGGAAACCGAGACATACACACACACACACACACACACAGGAGGCCAGCTGGGGGAGTGGGAACTCAGGCACCGCCGACACTCTCAGCTGCTCCACACCCTCGCTCACCACCTGGCATCTAGGTCTTTCTAAGGCAGCCAAGCAGACAGGCATAGATGGCTAGCTCCCTGTGGCTGTAATCCGTGTTTCCTGGGACTGGTGGCTCAGCTCTTTCCCCAGGCGTAAGTGGCATTAGCCACAGTGTACAAGCACTTCACATATCCCAGGTACCTGTCCTTTGAAAGACAAATGTACCAGGGGCACTTCTTGCCTTCCTGCAACTCTTCTTCTAATTTTCTTCATTTTCCTAACTCTCAAAAAGGCAAGTTTTAAATTTTAATCAAGCCCAATTTATCAATTTTTTTTCCTTATGGTTAGTGCCTTTAGGGTCCTAGCTAAGAAATCTTTGCCCATCCCAAGGTTGCAAAGGTTCCCCTATGTTTTCTACAGTTTCAGCTTTTAGATCTACAGAGAGTGAGTAAGGTCTGAGATTCGTTTTTCCAAATGGATATCCAGCTGTGCCAGCACCATTTTTTTTAAGACTCACCTTGCCCCACAAAATGACAGTGGCATGTCTTTCAAAAGCCACTCACCATGCATGTATGGGTTAGATGGATGCTGCATAGCCCCCGCTGGGACCCCACCATCCTGATGGCTGTTGCCCCACAAAGAGCCATGGATTTGGGGGGGAGCCCTTCAACGTGGCTCTTTCAAAATAGCCTTGGCTTCTACACTTTTTGCATTTCCACATCAACTTTAGAAGCAGCTCACAGACTCTACAGTGTAACTGTTCTGGGCAGGGCCAGGCTTGGGTGTTTCTGAACCTCTCTCAGGTTCTCATGGGCATCTGGGTTAAAAGCACCAGTGAACCCTGTTACTCTACGGCCTGAGTTTGACCACCGCTCTCCATCGCCATGGCTGCCCTCACTGGCTGTGGCCACTATCTAGCCCTCTGCCCTCACTCCCCCACTCTCCTCCTGTCCACTCTGCACCAGGCTTCCCACCTCCTTTCTGACTCTTCAAATGGTCAGGCACCCCCCTGCTCCGGTGCGTGCCACCACTGTCCCAGACAGCTGCTCTGCCATTCCAAGCTCCAAGACCCCTCCTAGAGTGTCCTCCCCACAGAGGCCCACCCCCTGGCCGGCTCTGCTCCATTCTCTTTCATTGACTTCTGTGCTTCTTGATTACTGCCTGCTGTCCCACCAGAATCCTCGCCCCCACGGCCTGCCCACACTGAGAGCTCACACAATGACCCGGCTGTCCACAGCTGTGCAGCCAGCTCCAAGCCCCTGCTCACCCTGAGCCAGGCAGAGGCTCCAAGGCCTCCTGAGCCCAGGAACACCTCCCGTGATGGCAGAACTCATCACATACAGGCTGATCCCTTACCTTGGGGTCCAACAAGTAATTATACGGCATAAAGATAATGTCGGCTTGCTGCTTCAGGTTCCGAGAAAGGTAATATGGGCAAACCCTGGGGATGAGGGCAGAGACATAAGGTATGTTAAGGCCACACACAGGAACCGCTGCCTCAGGTGCCCACAGGCCACGGGGCAAGCGGAGTGAGACAGGCCAGGCATGCCAGGGGTAAGGTCATGACGAATCAGCTGCCTCAATGTGGCTCGGTCGCCCATCCACAGTCAAAAGGCCACCCTGCAACCATGGGCCTGGTGGGGGGGGCTGGGGGACAGAGTGGGGGTCATACCTCTTGAATGTTCAACCATGTGTATGTGTCACCTATTTCTGAAATCTACAAAAACAAAAAACTCAACCTACTTCTAGATATATTAGCTAATCAGAAAAAAAGCACTAGAAAAGATGCATAAATTCTTCCCTTTGAGATAAGAAAGTCTTTCTTATCACAAGTTGAATTCCCAAAGTTACAAAAAAGGTCACTGACTGACTGTCCTTAGAGAACCAGGCCAGGCTAAAGCTCCAAGGGGGACAGGAAAAATGCAAGTTGTAGAGCAAGAAGCACACCACCGCCTTGCGCTGAAACAAAACTCGTGTTTCTTCTAGGACCCACCCCCGTACAGAGGCCCCACCCTCTGTATAAGGACCCATCCCACAAGTGACTGTGGCTGCCTGGGGGGTGGGGCTGAGGGCCAGGAAGGGGGGAATCCCATTTTTATTTCTATATCTCAGAATCACTTACATTTTTTTATAGTGAGCAGTTAACAGAATCATACTTTAATAAAAGGGGAAAAAGGAAAGAAAAGACAGTCCCCCCGAGCCTCAGCACACCCAGGAGAAAATCCACCATGAAAGGTGGGGTGACCCAAGCCCAGCCAGCCCATAAGGCCCCCACATAGCAGGGGGGTAGGGGAGGGTCTCAGGGTCCAGCAGCATCCATACTTGTGCCTGCTCCCACTCTTGACCAGGTCCTCGATGTCCAGGATGGGGGTGACCAGCACCTCTTCCAGACTTTTCTCTGGGGATACAGGGTAAGAGTCAACATACACTTGGGGCTCCCCTCACCCTGAGGGGGTCACCAGGACGGAAGGGCTCCTCCGTGGCAAGCACTGAGTATGGCCACCCCAAGACCTTTCCCTCAGGGCAGGAGTGGCATGTCCAGCCAGCTGTGGACAAGACCAGAGGAAAATGACTGCCCTGTGGTCTGGACCTAGGCAGAGCCAGCACACAAAGGCCCCAGGAGTCTGCCCTGTATCCAGGATGGGCACCCACGACTGAAGGTGAGCGTCAGTAACAGACCCCAACCCGGCAATGAGGGACCAGGACATCCTCTTCCCAGGGCCACCCATCTCCTTCCACTGAGACAGTCCTGGACAGTATAGGAGCGACCACCTCACCCAGCCCTCTTGGGATGGGGGGATGGGGTGGGTGGGCAGCCCCCAGCCTGCCACTGCCACCTTCAGATGCTCAGGCGGTGACCCACACACCCTGCTGCTTCCAGGCCTCAGCGGCCGTGGCCACATCTCCTACAGCAGGCTGGCAGGGAGTCAGCCCCTCTCTCCCTTCTCTCTCAGCTTCCCCGTCATCTAAAACACACCCAGATTCCTCTAAAGCCAAGCCAGCTCAGTGCAGCCTCCAAGAACCGGGACTGGGACCCTCACTGCCTCCAGGAGGAAGAGGCTGTCCTGCCTCTTCCTGGCCCCACATATACCTCGGAACCGCTTATACTTTTTAATTCTGGGCAACCATTAGTTTCATAACTTAAAAAGGAGAAAAGGAAAGAAAGCCACCAAAGCTGGGGGCTGCTTAAGACACAGCTACTCCAGCAGGCAGGACCAGAGTCTGTTTTAAGGTGCAGGGGAAGCCACACTGGGGAGGGCCCAGGCGCAGGACTAAGGCACGGCCCCACGCTGAGCCCAGGCTGCACTCAGCCTGCAGTCCCAGCAATGCCCCACCACAGCCTGACCCTGCTGCTAGAGCCAGTATGCCTGGAGTCCCAGCAATGCCCCACCACAGCCTGACCCTGCTGCTAGAGCCAGTATGCCTGGGGGGAATGCGGGGGACGG
This sequence comes from Loxodonta africana, assembly GCF_030014295.1. Classification (NCBI taxonomy): domain Eukaryota; kingdom Metazoa; phylum Chordata; class Mammalia; order Proboscidea; family Elephantidae; genus Loxodonta; species Loxodonta africana. Next base: position 63,312,165 of record NC_087365.1, on the reverse strand, counting down.
GAGGAGGACAGGCCATCTTCAGCTGCACCATAGCAACCACGGGCCAATGGCATGCTGGAGAGCCACACACCTAGCTGGGCAGAGGGCTGAAGGGCGAGGAGGAGGACATGGGGTGGGGGGCGAGCAGAGAAGAGTGAGAAGGGTAAGGGGGGCAGTGAGGAGCAGCAGCACCAAGGAGGGGGGTGAAAAGGGGTTTTGGAAGGCCTCAAGCCTGCATAGAAGGCCCTTGCTTGCAACTCCTATCTCCCAGGCCCTTGTACACCCCCACCCTCAGGCCCCCTCAGGGCCCAGTCGGGCAGGTTTCACCACTGTCTCTCTCTCTTCAAGGGCACGCCCTATCCTGGGGTCTCTGCCCACTTCCCACCCCCCACTTCCTGTTGCTGGGAGTGGAGGCTGCTGAGACGCAAGGATCAATGAGGAAGGGAGCCCCAAGGAGCCCCCACCCCTCCCAGCAGATGGGCAGCAAAAGAAGTCTGAGCAGAGTGGGTGGTCTACAGATGGGTCTGTGGCTTCCAGGATGTAGCCTGGGTAGGGAGAGATGGAGGCCTGGGGTGTGGGGACTGTGATGAGGTCTGGAACCCAGGGGTCTGCCACAAGCCCGTCTCCAGCCTGCACCTGCACCTCTTCTCCCAGCTGCTTGGCCACTCCTTGCTCAAGGTCACTGCAGTGAGGGCTGGGGTGGCTCAAGGCCCCCTGGACACACTGTCTATGGGGTACCTTCCCCTTGACCCCCTTTGCCAAAACCATGGACAGAAGCAGGCTCAGTTTCCCTCTATCACACAAGCGCGATGTCCAGGGCTGTGCAAGCGAGTGGCAGAGGCAAGAGAGAGAGAACATCTCAGGCTCAACACAGGTGATAAGGCAGAGATACTCCGACTTGGCCACTGAGTGGGGTCCAACAGTGGCCCTGCCTGCCACTGGGTCAGCTGCCAGGGGGCCACAGAAGCAGACGGCTGTCCTGGTGCAGGGCTTGCTCCTTGACGACAACTGCCTGGCAGGCTGGACTGCCAAGGAATCTTCAGTGCCACCTGACCAAGACCCCACCCAACAAAACAGTAGGGAGGAATGTGCTTCCCAGTAGGCTATGGGGCAATGCCGGCCCCATGGTCCCTACCTCTGTGTCTAGGGAGGCCTGGGTCCTGAGCCAGTTGTGAGGCAATGCTGCCTTGTCTGCCCCTGCAGGGCACAGGGATGCCTGAGGGCTGGCAGGCTCCTAGGAGGGGCTCTGCACCAGCACAGACCTGCACCTGTGGGCCCTCAGCAAGCATCTGTTGAGCAGATGGCCCAGCCAGAGGACACGTGGCCAGGCCTCCAGGTGCAGGGGACCTCCAGGCACATGGAATCTCCAGGCACAGGGGACCTCCAGGCACATGGGACCTGCAGGAGCACACCTCAGAGCTTCCAGGCAGCATCACCTGAGCCCCCTCGCTCTCAGGTTGGCAGCCCCCAGTTCTGGAGGCAGAAAGCACAGAGGGCACTCCGACCCATACAAGTCTGAGTCCCACAAGACACGGGGCCCTGACGCAGACACGGAACCCCCTCAGGCCCACATCACAGAAGGCTAGCTCTGCTGTCACTGCCAGGCAGTGGGAGACCCTGGGACAGCCATGCAGGCCTGTGCCAGCCCCACGCTGAGCACCTCCCCACGCTGAGCTGGAGAAGGTTGGCACCAAAGAAGAGGGAAGATGGGCCCCTACAGGCAGCTGGTTATACACACCGAGCCAAACCCATGGTGGGTGCTATCACTCTGGACTTGCTCCCACAGCACCACAGCAACCTGTCCTGGGGCCCCCAGACCACCCCACCCCAGGTTAGATGATTTGCCAGGATTCACAGGACTCAGCGTACACTGGCTACATTGAAAGGACGCACTGCAATCAGCAAAGGGAAGACCAGGCACGAGCTTCCAGCGTCCACTACCCATGGAGTTCCACCGGATGCGCTTAACTCCCAGCAACAAGTGTGACAACACGTGGGGCATGCTGTCCACTGGGAAGCTCGTTAGAGACCCAGAGTTGCTACTGGGGGCTGGTCACAGGCACCTTGACCTGGCACACACTGACATCCCACTCCAGAAGGAAGGCGGAGTTTATATCAACCACCTTGTTTGCACATCTTGGACACAGTGCACCACTCTTACCAGGGAATGTGAGAACGCTCCCGAAATCCAAGTTCGTAGGTGCCAGTGAGGGCCATCCTGCCCGGAGGCCTTTCCCAGGATGGCCGCTTTGGGCCTGTGGCAGAAACTCTCTGCACATGCTCTCATTAGTGCCCCACTCAGCAGACGGGCAGCCGCTCGGCCCCAGCCCACCCAGCTGAGCTGAGCAGCGCCCACTGGCAGCCCCAGGGGCAAGACCCAGCAGGACAGTGAGGCCACTAGCCTTGGCTCAGGAAGCCGCACACTCCACCTCCCAAGCTGCTGCTGTGCTGGCCGCAGGGGTAGCCCCAACGAGCCCTCTTACCTTCTATGTTGTTGTAGAAATGGCAGGAGCGGCTCGCCACCTTCCTGCGGCACAGATGGATCTGGAAGGGAAGGACTCGAGTACTGGGGGAAGCCATGGCCAGGAAAGGGCAGTGCAGCCCAGCAGGCGGAGGTCAGCCCATTCCCCACTTTACCCCTAGCCCAGCCCAGCAGACAGCATGGGAGGAGCCTGAGCAACCCCTTGAGGACAAGGACGGCAGCCCTGAAGCCCACCTGCATGTGGTTGCTCTCTTGCTTCTTCACTTCAGGGTGAATGCACAGCTGCTCCCGGGAGCCCAGCACACACATCCGGGGCCTGATGAGAGAGAAGCATGGGGTGAAACGGAAGGGGAGCTGCCTGGGAGTGCCAGATACCAGGCTTCCACAGCACGGTCTCACAGTGTGGGCTGCATGGGGACCCCGAGCAGTACACATGAAGTTTAACTTTTACAGACAGGGCAGCTGAAGGAGTAGTGTGACTAGAGAGAGGGCTTTCTCTGCTGCAGTGGCTGCTAACTCACTGCCAGGGTGGGCAAGGAGACAGGCCTCCTCCAGGAACCGCAGCCCTCAGAGTCAATCACCAGGAGGGCAGGCGGGGCGCCAGCCCTTTTCCCACCACTACATCCACAGCTCCCCCCGGAGGTGCCCCGAGGGTTCAGAGGCCAGGCCTGACCCACATCACAGTAGACACAGCAGGGCTACAAGGAGCTCGGGACACCCAGGTAAGGACATGAACCCAAGATCAGTCTGTAAAACTAAAGCTGATTCCTCACAAGTGGTGTGAGTGGGAGATACTGCACTCTCCCTCCCCTAGCACCACATCAGACCACTGCTCTCCACGGGGCTGGCCTAGGAATGACAAGGTCTACCCCTTGTATAGCAACTGCTACAGGTGGCAGACACCGTGTTGGGTCATTCACCCAATCGCTCAGAGACAGGAGTGACTGGTCACCAGACCCACCGGTAGGAGGTGTTCCGAAGCTCGCCAATGACCTGTGTGAGCTGCGAGTGGGTCCTGGAGGCATAAATGATCTTTGGGATGTCCACGTAGCAAGCTGCCAAGGTGTGAAAACGCACAAGAGAGTGTGCTCAGTCAGCGCTGCAACCTCATGACCCTGACACAGCACCCTGGTGCGTTTGCCAAATGCAGGTGGCCACTGACTTCTGAGATGCTTACACCCAGACACCTGCTGACAGACACGGGGCAGGTGGGTGTCTGCACTGGCCCTCCGATGCCATTAGGGTGGAAGAAACTCAAGGTGTTCTGCTAGAGGGGCTGTTGACACCCAGGTGGGTTCCGCCTGCCCTGGGCGACCCCTTCCTTCACCATCCCCATCTTAAGTCCAGAGACCGCCAGAAAGGAGCGTCACCTGGGGTGTCTCCAGAAGTGGCACTCCCCCAGGATGACAAGGACTGGTTGAGGAACAGCTCCCCTTGTGCCCGCTCAGCAATCTTGCGGGCAGAGATGGTGTCTCGAAGGTGTTCTCGCCAGGCCAGTGTGGTGCAGAGGAGACAAAGTGTCTTCCCTGTGCCAGTGGGGCTCTCCAGGATGCCATTCACTTTCTGAGCAGGGATGGGACAGGGGTTTCAGGGAAGCAAGAGTCCAGGTCAAAGAGGGCCTGCAGGTCACACATCCCACCCTGAGAGGAGCCCCTGTGACAAGACGTGTAGCTCAGACTTTGACTCTGCTCAGATGCATAGCCCACCCACATCAGGTAGAAAAGCCCCATGGGATCGAGGGTAAGTTAATTCAGCCCTTGTCAGCAAACAACTTGCAAAGCATTACCCAAGTGTGCCACTATTTTTCAGCCTGATAATAAATACTGAGATGAATAATGAGGTGCCAAGTCTCAAAACAGGACATTGTTCTTCAATTCCAGGTTTAGGTTTTTAAGCAGTGCCAGCTGAAAGGAACCGGATGGCCTACATACAAACTCTCAGAGGACAGCCCAAACTGGAAGCCTGGGAGGCACCAGACAGATTATGCAAAAGCTGTGCCCTCCCCCCGACTGCCACGGTCGTGGGCTCCAGCCTCTTTGATGGAGGAGGCTGAGTGAACACAGGCCACAGGAGCCCATCAGCCACAGCTGCAGAGCCCAGGGCTGGGGAACTGAGCAGGTATAAGAGGACACGTTAAGAAACTGTAGGAAGCACAACTGCCCCCATCCCCTCCCTCCACACCCCAAGAGGTTTAAGGCCAACTACATGAAGGCAAGGCACCAGCTGTCCTCTCTGCATGGAACCTTCCTCCAGATGTCTCCACAGCGGCTCCTGCTCATTGTTTGGCCTCAGCTCAAATATGCCCCTCTCGGAAGCCCAAGCCCCAACCCACCCCCTCCTTTTCCCTTCAGAGTATCCGTTACCATCAAAATCCCCTTTCCATTTACTTGTTTACTGTCTCTCCAACCCAACTAAAACATAAGTCCTATTTACAACCCCATCCCAGGCCAGAGCACTCCCCTTGCATAAGAGGAAGGGTCTGAATGCCTGGGAGGTGGGTGCACATAGGCCCCTGTGAGGCAGACTGGATGCAGACTCATTCCCCCATGCACAAGCCCCTCAGGGCCTGCAGCTTTACCTTTTGCAGACACTCCAGGACCTTGGCCATGTATTCCTGCTGGCATCTGTATGGCTGGAATGGGAAATCCACCGTCACACCGTTCAGGGTGACCTTGGGCATGCTGGCCGTTCCTCAGGAGGGGTCACAGGTGGGCTGAAAGGCAGGCTGTTCACGTCTGAGAGACAAAACTTCCTACAAACATCTCAGGTCTCAGCCACTCCAGGCAGGCGATGCTGGGGTGGAGGAGGCGCAGAATGTTGCTCTCCACTGGAAGCCCTGTGGCACAGACATGGATGCTCGTAAGCAGCCTTTCTAAAACAACAAGCTGCTTAACCAGTCATTTCAGGAAGTCCTTCCCCCTGAAGGTCAGAAGGCAGGCCTGTTAGAGGGAGCTCGGACAGGTGAAGACACTCAGTGGGTTTGCCCTGCCTTGTTCTCTGTCCCACACAACTCCATCCTACCCTAGGAAAGGCAGCCAGGCTCCTGAAGTCATGAGCCTTAGCAGGGCACAGTTACACAAGCTCTACCGCAGTGAGCTGGAGGCTGAGGTCCCAGCAGTGCCCCTGGGGGCAGCGTGGAATGTCAGAGCCTCCTGCCTCCAGCCCCCAGGCCCTCATTCCCCAACCCTCCCACCTGGACAACCAGGTGTAGCGAAAGAGCATGCGTGGCTATGAGCTGGGTTCAAATCTCTACAACCCTGGGCAAGTCACTCCACATCTCTAGACCTCAGTTCCGTCTGAAAACTGGGAAGACCAGACGCTCACACTGAGTGACAGTCACTCCTTCCGGGGCCCTGGCCACATGGAAAGGCGGCGCCCAGCGCAGGGACTACCGGTCCCGGTGCTCACTGCGGCCGAACGGCCGGCCCGCGGCGGCGAGAGGCCGCTGGGAGCTGCGTTTCGGAAACCGCGACCCGCCCACGAGCTGCCTGGCTGAAAGAACCAGGTCCGGCGTCCCCGCGGGTAGGCTCCAGGATCGGGGGTCCCAGGAACGCACCGACTCCGGGCCAAGCGCCGCCACCCGGGCCTCCGTTACCAGCCGTTTCGGACTTCGCGGGCTGAGGCGGGCCGCTACGGAGCGATGCACTTCCGGGCCTACTTCCGGTCCGCGGCGCGGCGCTCCCGGCGGGAACCGCTCCCTACGCCAAAGTGTCCGCTTTTCTCTCTGCTGCGAGCCTCGTCCAGGTCGGTGCGTACCTATTCCGAAGCACCTCCCTTGCGCGTGGGCGGACATGGGTAGCTGGCCTGCACAGCGCCTGTGGATTACAGCACATACGTCTCCTCCCTCGATGTCGTCCCCCAGCAGGGCCACCATCCCACGACCACGTACCTAGATCGAGCACCGTGTTGCGGGTCAACTGCTCAAGCCTCCTAATGGGTTCCCCTGGTCTCCCCTCTTCTCACAACACCCACAGACATCTTTGCAAAGCTCAAGTCTGAGCCAGTCACCCTCCTTCTTAAAACCTACAAATGGCTGCCTGGTTCCCCTGACTGGGCTCCCAAGCACCTCACCAGCCCCTGTCCCCGTCCAGCCGATTTTCTGATCAGCGACCCACTGGTCGGAAACCCTGGTGACATAGTGGTTAAGTGCTATGGCTGCTAACCTAAAGGTCGGCAGTTCAAATCCGCCAGGCGCTCCTTGGAAACTCTATGGGGCAGTTCTACACTGTCCTATAGGGTCGGTATGAGTCGGAATCGACTCGACGGCAACGGGTTTGGGTTTGGTTTTGGAACCCACTGGTCAGGGTGGCCCCTCTGAGTTCCCAGGAGGGACCCGCAGGGGAGAGGGGATGCACAGTTCTGTGGGTCTGCTGTGAGGGCCAGGGCCAGCAGAAACCATGGGTTCAGAGCTCTGATGGGAGCTATGCTAGGTCCTGAGACCTTCCACAGATTTCCCCTTTAAGCTATGTGTGTCTGTGCTGATGTGTGAAAGAATGCGCTTGGGGACACCTCTGGCTCGCAACACATCTACCCCATGCCAGCCCCAGCAAACGGACTGCAGGGTGTATATCTCAGAATCTCAGAGGGAATTTGAAGAAGGTAGTGGCACCCAGCCAACACTCACTGAGTGCACACCAGGCACTGGTTTCACCACCTCTGAGATAAGCTCCGCTTTTATCTGCACTTTACAGTGAGGAGAAGCACAGAGCAGTCAGTAGACTGCCTAGAGCCAGCAACTAGCGCGTTGTGGAGCCAGGAGTTCACCCTTCCGCTGCTGTACCTCCTTCTCCTGAGAGCAGCTGTTTTTATCCACCCAGAAGCCCAAGAAAGGGGAGGCCACAACCCAGAGTCTTGGGACCTCCTGGGCTGAGACCAGCGCTGAGCCCCAAGCTCCTGAGTCGATGCTGAGGTGCCCAGGTATAGGGAAGGCCTGCCAGCTCCACTACACCTCAGGGACCATAAATTGGCCTACACAACACCTGTGCATTGCAGCACACCAACACCATTTTCCTGACCTAAGCCTGAGAGGTGTGGGCAAGGGAAACTGAGGCTGACCTGGTGGGCCACAGGGATTCCCATCAATAACAATATGTGGAGCATCTGCCCTCACAGGCTTTGTGGGGGCCCCCATGGTAGATGGGACCCCACCAGGACAGCCAGACTGATGTTACCCCCCACACACCATGTGTCACACACTGTGTTGAGCACAATGGAGGGAGACCGGGGCCTGACCTGGTCTAGAGCAGGATTGCCTGTCCCAGACCCGGTGCACAGCAGCAAAGAAGGCCCACCAGGAAGGTGCTGCACTGGGTCTGGACATGGTACCATCTGTGGGCACTAGGAAGGTGTCCCTAGGGGGGTGATGGACCCTCCAGTGTGTGAGGAAATCAGAGGAAACCTGTGATGTGGAGGGAAGAGATGAGCACAGGGCCTTGTCACTCTATCCAAGGGGGACAGCAGTGCCACGGGTGTATCAGGAAAGGTAAACGTGACTATGCAGTTGAAGGTATGTGATGGGAGCTGGGCTCGGTACCTGTTACTGTGTGAGCTCACACCTGGACCTGGGCCTGTCAGGGACTCCACCCTTACCCCCACCCAGCCCAGAGGCTGCCTCCAGAGCCTGCAGCTTCATTGCACCTGCCCCAGGTGAGCGTGGCAGCACTGGAGGGAGGGGATTGCCCCTAACCTAGATTCTGGATGAGACTCCTGCCCTTGCCCAGCTAGGAGGGGGAACAGGGGTATGGGGGGTACCTTGCTGGCCATGTCCTGACCTGTGCTTATGACCTTGATGTTGTCACTCTGTTGCTAAGGGTATCCACTCACTTACACATTCACGCTGTACCAGGCACTGGGGCCATAGCCCTGCCAGCACAGTCCTCACCCTGAGGTAGTCCCTACATGCGGAAGGTCTGTGAGAAACAGGCACTTTTGCACAGGTTGGCAAGTGTGGTCTCAAGGTGCTAGGGACGAGTGCAGGAGAAGCAAGGAAGTTCCTGGAGGAGAGAGGAGCTACCTTCCCTACCTCATTTTCCCGAGACACGAGTCCTGCAGACACCCTGAGTGGGTCAAAGAATGCAGCCTGGTCCCCCAATTCCCAAAACCCTTCTGGGAGACCTGAGTGGCAGCTCCCCAGGTGGCCAGGCCCTCATGTGGGTGGGATCACAGGCAGGTGCTCAACAAGTGTTGAGTGACTGAGTGACCTGCAGAGATGCAGGGGCCTCCTGGGCAGGGCTAAGGTTAGTTTCAGGAGGCCTGACCTACAAAGGGTCAGTTTGTGGAAAACACCTTTGACACAGGTGCTCAGAGGATGCCTCATGTAGACCTTGGTGGGAGGGTAAGTCTGCTTCAAGACCTGACACCATAGTGAGGCAGATGTTTAGCAGGCCCCGCCATGCACTCCCACCAAGTAAGCCCCTCCCATGCGCCCTCCTTGTGCCTGGCACCATGCTGGGGGCTGCCCTGTGCTGCTGCTTCCTAGGTCCAGTTGAGGAAGCAGAGGGCTCAGACAGGACATGTTCAAAGTCACCATGTGTGCTGTGATGGATCACTTTTTTGTGTGGTCATTCTAGCTATGGTCTTGTAACTCCCACCCAAGTGATTGGGTGGGACTGTGATAGGGTAATTGTGGCCCACCAAAGGGATTGGACAGTTTTGGCATTCTGCTGGTCTTGAAATAAGCCACCCTAGAGGCAGGAAAGAAGATTTCCACCACCACCGAGGAAGAACAGCCAGGAGAGAAGAGAGTGTCATTTGGACCTGGGACCCCTTTGCTGAGAAGCTCCTGGACCCAAGAGACAGGGAGCTGTAACCCTGAAGACGGTGAGAAGCAGTGGCAGAGAAACAGTGGCAGGAGAGACTAAGCAGTGGGCTCCCTGGCCCAGAGAGTGAGAAAGTTGAGCGCCTTGGGGCAGAGGCAGAGGGCCAGAGAGAGGCGTGCCTGTGAGGACAGCTGGGAAGTGACTGTCTTGATGGAAGAACTATCTTGAGCATTTCTAAAACCTGAATTGTAACTGTTACACTTCCTGAACAAACCCTGCGATCCTGAGTATTTATTGTCTGTGAGTTCTATGTGGCCGTTTCAATGAACTATCTAACCCAGCACAGAAGTAGGGAATGCCATGCGGGGGCAGGAGGTGTCAGAATTGGTAAAGATGGCAGAGAGAGGAGGCATGTTGATCTTGACTGTCCTTGATGCTCTTTGCTCCTTGTGAAGAGAGAAGAGGTCAGACTCTGCCCCCGTGCCATTTTTACAGTGACTCTGAGGCAACACTGCCCCTTAATTAAACCTGTAGAAAAAAAATAGTTTTTTTATTTTATGCACACCCACCCCATCCCCCCCAAGAAGATTCCGGATGTGTGGGGAGAGGGGTTATGCCTCTCAATGCCAGAAGCTGGAGCTGGAGTGAATCTGCAGAAATAGACAGTCCCTATCTTTGCTGCAGGGACTGACAGCCCCTCGAGGAAGACATGGCTGCTCCTACTACAGTCAACAGTGCTGTCGAGAGCAGATTTGTGTGCTTCTCCTCCATTTGCACCCTGGCTCAGCTCCTATGGGCGAGGTTGGGGGTGCAGCAGCAGCCCACACCTGTGTCTGTGTGTGCGTGCGTGTGTGAGTTTTCTATGCTGTGTAACAAATTACCACAAACTTAGCAGCTTGAAACAATACCCACATATGAGCTCACAGCAGGTCGGGGTGTGCAAATGGCTGGGCACTTCCTCAGCATCACTCACAGGCCGAAAATCAATGTGTGGGCAGGCTGAGTTCTCATCCAGAGCCTCTGGGGAAGAATCCACGTCCTTGCTCATACTTGTGGATGACAGAATCCATTTCCTTGTGGGTGTAGGATTGAGGTCCCATTGTCTTGCTGTCAGCTCCTGGGGCTCCTCTGGGGGGGGGGCTGCCATGTGGCCCCCACCATCTCAATAGCACAGGCCCTTCCTCTCATTGGATCTCTCTAACTTCCCTTCTACAACAGCCAGAGAGACTCTCCCCATCTTGAGGCCCACTGTGCCACATAATGTAGCCTCACCACGGGCGTCAGATCCATCGGATTCATAGTCCCAGGATTGTGCAGGTGTGTACACCAGGTGTGTAGGGCTCAGGAGCCACCTTAGAACTCAGCAACCACAGTGTGCTCCTGATACACCCTGCTGGGACTATCTGGCCTCATCTCTTGTCCCTCCCTGCTCCTCTACCTTTCTGAGCCCATCTCACCCTCTGTAAGTCCCCCGAGGGTCCTGGAGTTTTATTCTTGGCCCTATTCATTGCTGTAGTGCTGGCACTTCCCCTCTTTGCCTTGGTGGCTCCATCTCTAAAACAGAATAATGCTCCAACTGTCTGGCTTCCCATCCCTGAGAGCATGGTGAGACAGTCACTGCTGGAAAGGGCCAGCGCCTCTGGCCTGGACTTTTTGAGCCCAGAGGGTCTCCCCAGGAGAGAAGAGAGGGCTGGATGAGCTGCCCCTCTGCCCCCGGGGAGGCACGTGCTCAGCCCCGGCCAGTTGCTCATCTGCAGCTGGGGACTAGCACCAATGTCTTCTCTTGCACCCTGGAAACGGAGACCTAGCCGGTTGCACAGCGAGTGAGCTGTAGAACTGTGAGCTGTAGAGCTGAGGTTTGAACCCACGTCTGTCGGTCTCACTTCAAAGACCTTGACCCAGAGCCCTTATAGCCTCCACGCCTGTATTCTCTGCCACAGCAACATCTGCACATCTTCCCTGGCCCAGAGCAGAGCCCCCTCCTGGTGCCCATCCAGATGGCCCCCACCCAAAACTCCTCCACCTCAGACTTTCTTCTCAGCCCACAGCAGCACGCAGCATTGCCCCCAAGACCCCAGGGAATGGGGGCTCATCACCACCATCCCTCAAACCCCAGGAAACCAAGCTAGGGGGGTGGGGATCCGTGGTCGTGACTCTCCCCACCCCCCACCCCCCGCGTCTGGGTTCCAGGGGTTTGGAGTCCAGCGCCCTGTGTCTCTTCCTGGGCTCTCAGCGTGCTGGCCTCTCTCCGCCTCCTTTCCTCTCCCTCCTCCCCCCTCCGTCCCTCTGACGGCTGCAGCCCCTGCCGCGTCGCGACGCCGCCTCCTCTCCCTCCTGCCCTTCTCCCACTGCAGCATCCGACACTGCAGCTCCAGCCGCGCGGCTCCAAGCCTCCGAAGCCACCACCCGCCCGCAGCACCATGGCCAGCACCGTGTCCGGTAGGTGCCCGGGGAGGGTCTGCGCGGACCAGGTCCTCCTCGCCCGGCGCAGGGCTGCTCGCCCGCGGCTTTGTTGTCCCGAACCCCAGGCACAGCAGCGAAGAGGAGCCTGGGGTCAGGGCAGAGGGTCGTGGCGCCCAGGGTGGGGACTGCGGCGCGCGGGGCAGGAGGGCAGGGGCCGCGCTCGGAGGAACGCCGCGGGGGTCGCTGAGTGCGACTGCCGCAGAGGGGCTCCAAGGACGTGGGTAGCGCGTCTGTAGGGTATGGGCAGGGTCCCTTGAGCGCCAGGGATCGCAGACCCTGAGGGCACCGTACCTTTGCGGGACAGCTGCGGCCCTGCGCCCGGGGGGGTGGGGAGCGCAGTGGACTGAGGGCGGGGGGGGCGCTGCAGGCGGGCTGAGGGCGGACTAACCCTCTCTAGCGAGGCCGTGCCCGCGCCTGGCGTCGCTTCGCCGCGGGCCCCGGGGACCACCCTCTGCGACGCCGGCGTGACGGCCACGGCCCTCTGCGCCTCCGGGGTTTGGGTGGGGCAAGGGTGCTGCAGTTCCAGCCCCCCAGACTGCGGGCCACCCCGCCCCACCCATCACGCCGTGTCTGCCCCGCCCCCGCCACTGCGGACCCTCACCTACCCCGGGACTCAGGCTCGAGGACGCGGGATTCGCTTTCCCCGGGGAACGCGCTGCCCTGTCCAGCCACCCCAAGACCAGCGTCATCTTTGTGTTCAGGCTAAGGCAAGGCTGGAGGCCCTGCAGTCAGGAACAGCCTTCCTCCGCCCTGGGGCCCGGTCTCAGGGTCCCACTGAAGTAATTGCTTTGTTGCTGAGGGAGCTCCGCCCACCCATGTGGCCCTGCTAGGCCCCACCCCCGGTCAGGCCCTGCCGCCTGTCCAGAAGGGGTTGCTGACCATATTGTCACAGGCCACTGCCCACCCTGTTTGGGGGTTTTGTCCTTCAGGGCTTCATCTATCTCGCCCTCTTGTTGACCCCAGGGATATTGGGACAGGCTCCCACTCTGTGAGTTCCCAGCAGAATGAGACCTGCAGCCCAGCGGCTCTGCCCTTTCTGAGACCATGTGGGCCTGTGAGCTGCCTAGGCAGAGGCCCTTGGGCAGGGGATGGGTGAATAAACATAATACCAAAAAAACAAACCCAGTGCTGTCAAGTCGGTTCCCACTCACAGTGACCCTATAGGACAGAGTAGAACTGCCCCATAGAGTTTCCAAGGAGCACCTGGCAGATTCGAACTGCTGACCCTTTGGTTAGCAGCTGTAGCACTTAACCACTATGCCACCAGGGTTTCCATAAGCATAAGAGCGTTCTGCTTTATAACCCCCTTCAGGGGAACCTTTCTCAGTAGGCATCATTCCCGCCCTCTGGAGGTGCCAGGAAAATTTAGGGGGTGAGGCAACTTGGCCATGCCCACCTTCTGTGGCCAGAAGGGCCAGCGGCTCTCTCAACTCCAGGTTTCCCTGATGCCCAGTCCTCTTCTCTTCACCTCTTTCGGCACTGCTGACCCATTCGGTCCCAGAATTTTGTGGGTATCCAAGTATCCACAGGTGGTGGTACACGTGGTTTTTCTTCTTTTAACATAAAAGTGGTTGCCAAACAAAATCCAAGCTAGTAGCTGTCTCTGGGAGCAGAAAGGGAATCACAAGTGCAGCCTGCTGGTTTGTCAGCACAGCCACTGCCACTCGGATGGCCACGGAGCCACGTGGGGCCCCGTCGACAGCCACTCGGATAGCCACGGTGCCACGTGGGCCCCGCCGATAGCCACTGCCACTCGGATGGCCACGGTGCCACGTGGGGCCCCCACTGACAGCCACTGCCACTCGGATGGCCACGGTGCCACGTGGGCCCCGCCGACAGCCACTGCCACTCGGATGGCCACGGTGCCACATGGGCCCCGCCAACAGCCACTGCCACTCGGATGGCCACGGTGCCACGTGGGCCCCACTGACAGCCACTGCCACTCGGATGGCCACGGTGCCACGTGGGCCCCGCTGGGGGACTGACCCTTGGCTACATCATGGCTACCTGACCATCCATGCTGTCTGACAGGTCCAGCTGGCTCGTGTCCGAGCCTCTGTCCACCTTGAGCCTCTCCCACCCACAGAAGTTGCAGACAATGGCAGCTACATGAGAGTAATGAGAGTAACTGTGGCCAGTCAACTTGCGTGACCCCGGGACTGTTTCTTCATGACAAGACGCCTGGTCGGAAAAGGCTCCCCATCCCATGGTCAACCGTCTACTAACCTTGCTCTGCGGGGTTCATTTTGTTTTCCACAACCATCATCTGCTGTGATTTCTCATCATTGTGAACTCGATCTAGCTGCCTTTCCTTCGTATACTGAACGGTCTTCCTACACCATTCTCGGCAGCATCTATTGCAATGAGCTTCATTTTTGCGACATCCTCAGGAAGATCTGGGCTCTCTTGGAGTTCTTCCTGAGTGGACTCTTGTCCCTGGTTCTGCTCCTGTTTGATTCTGAATCTGACCTCTGTGTAGCTGTGTGGCTTCGCACATGTTAGTCTGATCTCTGTCCGGCTGTGTGGCCTGGCGCATGTTAGCCCTCAGGGCCTCCACTTTCCCATCTGGGTGGGATGATAGTAGCAGTGCCCCTAGATGTTGCTCTTAGGGCTACGGGAGCTCTTTTGGGGAAGGGCCTGGCCCCAGCACCCAGCAGTAGTGATGCCTGGTTTGTGCCCGCGATTGTCCTTCGGCCACATTTTCAATCCTTCCTACCCAGAGGAAGGCCGGTACTGTTTGTTCTGCCATGCTGGGCTCCTGGCACTGTCCCAGGCAGCTCTGACTAGTGAGGGAGGGGCCTTCCAGTGGGGATGATCAGCAGTAGCCTCCAGGCCCTTCCAGGGGGTGAGTGGGCAACTCTGGAACCCCCACCCTCTCAGATCTGGACACTCCGCCCCATGACCTGGCTCCATCCTGGCATGCTGTGTGATGCTGGGTGGGCCCCTCGCCCTCTCTGAGCCTCATTTTCCTCCTGTAGGAACAAAGTGACAAAGGCAACTGCCTTCACTGGCTGGTCCTGAGGGTCAGTTGGGAAAATGGAAGTGATGCGCCCACCCATGTGAGCCCTTCCTGCTATGGTGGCTGATTCAGGCCTACCTTTCCGACACCGTCCGTAGCAGCTAATCACCCGAAGGCTTGCTGTGGTTTTGCATATTTAACACCAAAAGGAAGAGAGATGAAGGCAGCCAGCCGACAGCAGAGATTTGTTTTCAGCAGATTCCTGGAGTCAGTGAAGAGGAGGGCGGAGGAGAGCCCTGGGGCCTGTGCTGCTTTGAATGGTCCATGGGGACAGAGAGGAGGGGCGAGGTGGCAGGGGAGGGGTGCCTGAGGCTCTGAGGACTTCCCTGGCTAACGCTGTGTCTGGGCAAGGTGGCCCAGGAAGGTCTGGGCTTGGCCTCGTCCTCTCTGCTACCAAGGGCAGGGCATGACCTTTAAGACCCCTGTCCCCAACTCCAAGCATACAGGTCCCTGTAGCCTCCTGCTTGCTATTTGGGGCCTGGCCCACTCAGACAGTCTGCATGTGAGGCCCCCCGTTGCTCACCCTCTCCTAGGTTTGCCCACTCCCCACCTGCGGGCCCACCCTACCCCAGCTTCCTCTCCTGCAACCAGATGTTGGAGCAGGGTCTCATTCAAAATCCTTCCTGGGGGGTGCCACTGCCCCTTGGCTTCTTGAGTAGTGGTCTTCTGCGGGGGGAAGCTCCTCACAGTCCATCAGCCTGTGAGAAACCCGACAGGGAAGGCTGAATCCTGTCCCAATTTGCAGCTGTAAGACATAGTCCCCCTGCCCCAGGGATACTTGTCCCCTGGGCAGAGCCATGAGCTTGATAGCACCGACCCCGTCACCTGCCCACCACCCCTTCTCCCCTGACCATGCAGGTGCTCCTACCTGCCTCCCCCATGCTAAGGTGACAGTGACCGGAAGGGGACCCCCTAATCTTTGTCTGCAAACTGGCTCTCCCTCATAAGGAGTCTACAGAGTCTTTCCTGTGAAAAGTTGAGGCTTTGCACCACTGTCAGGCCCAGGCTCCTGGCCTGTAAGGTGAACCCACTGGGGGTCTTGATGTGTGATTAGGAAGGATGGCTTGAGAGGTCCGAGCTGGGGGTGGTGTCGGCTGTGGGAAAGGCGCTGGCAGTACCGAGGCAGGAGGGCCTAGTCCCTTCCTTCCTGGCCTCTCCTGGGACCTGGGCCTGTTCTACTGCAGCCCAGACCCTTCTTGCTCTCCCTCCACACCTTCACCTTTGGGGCATGCAGGTGTGGTGGAAAGGACACAGGCCCTCTGGGATGACTATGCCTGATCCCAGCTCCTGTGCCGGCTCTGGTAAGCAGGATGTCAGAGTCAGGCTCACAGCTGGGGATACATGAACCAGACAAAGTGTCTGCTTTGGGATCTTGCTCACCATGAAAAAGTGCTAAATCATTTTGATTTTGAGTGTGGGTGTCTTCCCCTCCCCTGGCAGGGCTCAGGGTCATGGGGGCCAGGCTTGCCTCCTTTTCCCTTGTGGGTGACCATGGTTGCTGGTAGCATGTGCTCTGAGGGCCAGAGGGCAGCAGTGGTGCTGAATGAACAGCTCTGCTCTCTGGCCTTGGGGGTGTCTGCAGAAAGCCCCATAAATGCCTGGGGGACAAGTGGGTATCTGACAAGTGCCCGGCTTTATTGAGAGGTGGCAGAATGGCCATTAGGATCAACTCGGTGTGGGGCGGGGGGCAAGAGGGCCTAAGTCTTATTTCTCAGAAGGGCTGTCCACAGAGGCTGCGCGAGCCCTCAGTGTCCTGGGTCACTCCTGTCTGCCTGTGCTTGTGAGTGTCTGCCAATCAGAGGGAGGGGGGACACGCATGGAAAGGCAGAGTGAGGTAAAAGAGTCACACACAGAGAGATACACAGAGAGAAAGAGAAATGGAAAGAGCCAGAGAGAGCCAAAGAGACATACCCAAGGCACAGAAAGATATAAAGAGACAGAGATAGGGTTAGAAAGACACAAAGGGGTGAACACAGACAGAAAGAAGCAAAGGAATACACAGCAACGTACAAAGATGAGATGGACAGATGCCAAGACAGAGAAAGGGGAGAGGGAGAGCGAGAGCGAGAGTTGGCGTCAGGGACATGGAGAGACAGAGACACAGAGTCAGAGATTGAGGGATGTAGAGGAAGAGACAGAGAAGCAAAGAGACAGTCAGAAACACAGAGAGATCACAGTCAGAGACAGAGGCAGAGAGAGAAGTACACAGAAACAGCACAGGGAAGAACACACAGGCGACAGACCCAGGGAAGACAGGCAGTCAGGGTGGGTGGCAAGCAAGTTAGAGGAGAGCGAGAGAGATGGAGGGAAAGTCAGAGAGACTCAGATACACACAGAAGAACAAGATAAAGGTTGCACAGAGAGTCCCCCCAGAAGCAGAGCTGCAGAACGGGTTGATCAGACCAGTCCAGCCAGAGAGGAGGTGGGGCCCTGGAGGCGTGGGGCTGGATGCTGGCCTGATGCTGGCCTCTGGCCTGCCCACAGCCTACAAGGAGAAGATGAAGGAGCTGTCTGTGCTGTCGCTCATCTGCTCCTGCTTCTACTCACAGCCGCATCCCAACACCATCTACCAGTATGGGGGTGAGTGTCCCTGTGCTGGCCAGGACTGTGGCCCCTGCCTCGGCCAGTGCGTGCCCCCTACCCTGTCTTGGCCCCCCACCTCCCATGCCAAATGAAGCCCTCTGGCCGGGATGTCTGCTGGAGAGGGAGGTGTCTGGGGGAAGGGTGCAGGTCCTGAGCCCCAGACCCGGGGACCCCTGTGTAAGCTGGCCTGGTGCCTGTGGGAGCAGCCATCTGGTTTCCCCTGCAGACATGGAGGTGAAGCAGCTGGACAAGCGGGCCTCTGGCCAGAGTTTCGAGGTCATCCTCAAGTCCCCCTCCGACCTGTCCCCAGAGAGCCCCATGCTCTCCTCTCCCCCCAAGAAGAAGGATGTCTCTCTGGAGGAGCTGCAGAAGCGGCTGGAGGCGGCTGAGGAGCGGAGGAAGGTGGGGAATCCCTCCCCACTGGGGTGTGAGCAGGGGGCGTGGAGGGTGCAGACGAGGGTGGAGAGGTACAGATGCCTGTGCTGGGGAGGCACTCATGAATCTTTGGACCTCCCCTCCCAAAAGATAAGAACAAGACAGGGAGGAGGAAGCACCCCAAGGTAGCAGGCAGTAGAGGGAGATGGGACCAGGCACCGTTCTGGGGCCCACCCTTGGCTGTAGTGGGGAGGGGTCAGTTGGTAGCCCCAGGAGAGGCTAAAACACAGAGAGGGACGGGCATTTGGTGGTTCATCCCAGTGCACAAGTGGGCCCTTGCCCATTCAGGCAGGGAGAATGGCTTTGTCCAGTTCATAGGACCCAGACCTTGCAGCGTTAACCAGCAGGGATGGGCACATGGGTGGAGGCCACAACTGGGCCTAATGACTCCTGGGATCCTGTCTCTCTACTCTCTTCCTGGGGTTACCAGGCCCGGACAGTGTGGCACCTACAGGCCCACTCTTGCTTGACTCCCTTCCTTTCCTCCCCAGGGACCCCTGCAGCGCCGAGCTGGCCTAATTGGGAACTCAGACCTGGTGCATTGAGCACCTACTCTGTACTCAACATGCATGTAGGAGGAGAGGGCCCACAGATTTTGGAGCCAAGAGAAGCAGGCCGGCTCCTGCAGGGATGCCTGCCTAGGGAGAGGGGGAGCACTACAGGGCCAAGGACAGGTGGAAAGCATGAGCACAGGCCAAGTTTGCTGGGACTGCAGGGACCCCAGCAGTGGAACTTTCAGCGCCAAGCCTGGCAAGTCCCTGGCAGACCAAGAGGAGGTAGTTACCTTCGGTGACGGCAGGACAACCTCCTTAAGGACTTGGGTCTGGTGGACACAGGTGGAGGCCAGGGCAGCAGGACCAGGTGCACTGGGCAGGTACCATGAAGCGTGAGTTTAAGCGGGGAGCAGAGGAGGGGCAGAGCAGGGAGCGGCAGAAGTGGGATTCCCCTCCATTCCCACCCGTCCCAGCCCAGGCCTGGACGATTGAGGGTTGTTCCCTGGGCAGCGCCTGGGGGCCAAGGCACCCACGGAGGATCTGGGCTGGTGGAGACAGCAGGTGGAGGTGTGTCGGGGATTTGCCGCCTGCAGGTTCTGGGAGGCGGGAGGGGTGCCTGGTAGGTGTGACAGCCTTACGCCCTGCCCCGCTGGTCCGAGAGCAGACGCAGGAAGCGCAGGTGCTGAAGCAGCTGGCAGAGCGGCGTGAGCATGAGCGCGAGGTACTGCACAAGGCACTGGAGGAAAACAACAACTTCAGCCGCCTGGCAGAGGAGAAGCTCAACTACAAGATGGAGCTCAGCAAGGAGATCCGCGAGGCGCACCTGGCGGCGCTGCGCGAGCGGCTGCGTGAAAAGGTGCGCGGGGAGGGGTTCGAGAACGGGACAGAGCTCTGGCGGGGACAGGACCTGGGGCGGAGCTTAGGGCGGGGCTAGGAGTGCAGGGGTGGAGCCCGGTGTGGATGCCGGGGATGGAGATCGGGGCGGGATGAAGCTCGGGGCAGGACGGAGCTAAGCTTGGTGTGTGGGCAGAGCTAAAGCAAGGGGGAGCTTGGGGTTGGGGCTTGGTGTGGTGCTGGAAGTGAAGCTTGGCTGTATGGGCCGAGTTCTGGCAGGGCCTGGGGAAGGCTTCGCTCAGTGTGACCACGAGGCGGCCCACAGTTGGTGCCCACGACACTCACAAATAGGATAGTTATCTGAAGCTCCTCCCGGTACAAGACAAGAGGGGGAGGAGTTGCTTTAGACCCCAAGAGTCTCACCCATCCTTTAACTCCTCACTGTCCCACTGCAGGGCCAGCCAGGGTGAGGCAGGTAGATTCCGATGTCTGGAGAGAAAAGAACAGGATCCCAAGTCAGCCTCCCCACCCAGGGTCCAGCCCTGGCTTCCCTCCTCTGCAGCATTTGCTGCCCCTCAGTCCACTCTGGAATATGGCTGGGGCCAGGTTACCCCCAGGGAGTTCGGCAGCCTGCACCCGTGAGGAAATTTCTGCGGCATTTGCAGAACCCCAGTGGTGCCTGAGGGCCACCCCCACCCTAAGGCCACCACTTCTGCCTTCCTACTAAGCATAACAAGGATTGTAAGGATGGCGCAGGACCGGCAGTGTTTCGTTCTGTTGTGCATGGGTCACTATGAGTCAGAACTGACTCGACAGCACCTAACACCACCACTAAGTCCGAAGCTGGCTGTCCTTTTGGGGCCATGACCCAGGCCTCCCCCTGCCCGCCGCTCCTCAGCTTTGGTTGCTAAGGTGTCCTCCCAGGTCAAGTCCTGGAAGCTGGTATCTGAGCGGCCTGGGGTTGGCAGGATTGCCCACCGTCATCATCCTCATGTAATGCCCACAGGAGCTGCACGCCGCTGAGGTGCGCAGGAACAAGGAGCAGCGGGAGGAGATGTCTGGCTGAAGGCCTTTCTACACCTGGCACCTGAGTCCTGAGCCAAGACAAGAACACAGTCCGGTTCTGGTTGTTTTGTTCCACCTTGTCTAGATGCGCCTTCTGTTCCTGCTCCTCTCTGCTCCCAGGTCCATGCTTCTCTCCCTGCAGTCTTAGCTGTCCAGTCCTTGTTCGCTGACCACAGGCTCTCCCTGGAGGAGCCCCAGGGTGGAGGACTTGGTTCCTCAGTTTGGGCACCAGGCCAGGCGGCCCCTTAGTGGATGTGGATTTGACCATAATAAATCCAACTAGTGGTGGCATTGAGATGTGGATCCTTATGTTAGTTTGTCAGGGTCAACACCTTGGTCACAGGAGCCAGTCTGGGAGGCAGACAACGGTGCCTTCATGTGGGGAAGGGGCACAGCACATGGGGCAGGTGAAGATACCGGGCAGCACTAGGGCTGGTCCCCGGGGTTCCCTGTGGCAAAGCCTTTCAGAATTGGTGGGATGAGGGGTGGGGCTCCATTTAATGTGGTCTATAGCAGGGAAGTGGTGCAGAGACCCAGGAGTCCTCAGACCACCTACCCCAGGGTGGGCACCCTGGGAGCCTGCAGTCATGCAACAGGGGCTGGAATGGGGAAGGCACAGGATGTGTCCCACCTGTGTGCAGGGCCGTGGGCATTCCCTGCCAAGGGCTCAGTGCAGGCCACTTCGGCTTAGAGAGTTGTGGGTAGCAGTGACACCTTCTCAGCCCCACTCACTCAGAAGTGCGTCCACCTCCAAAGTGCCCCTGGACCGAGGTAGCCTCGACTCCCTCCAGGACTCCCAGCACCCTCCTGATGCCCACTGTCCTTTGGGTGCTCTGCTCCTCCCCCCATTCTGGGCAGATGTGGCCAGGTGTGTGACTGGCAGCCTGAAGTCCTCCTCAGGGAGTCAAGGACAGAGCTGCACCCCCGGGGACCAGCTGCCCCGGGTCTGTCCTGATTTCCCAGGCTGCACACTCCTCCAGCAGGGAATGGAGGCACAAGACCTGGCTCCAGGCCTTTTCTGCCAAGAACCCCTGGACTGTGTCCTTCTGCTCCCTCGGTGCTGGCCTTTGAGGATCATCACCTGGCTGGACTTGGGGTGTTCTTTGTGCTATTGCAACATTGTCCCCTTCCCCATGGTGGGCCTGCTCCACAGCTGGCGGCTGGGGCAGGGCCCCTGTGGAACATCTAATTGGTTTAAAGCGTGAGGAGGACCAGCTACAAGTTCTCACGTGACCCAGAGCCCACGGCCCAGAAACCTGCTGGCTATAGCCCCAGGGCCCTGGCTTCCACCCACCAGGGGCAGGGTTGATCCTGACGCCCTGCAGTGGGACTAAACGGAATGACGTCCAGGAGTAGGCTTTTGTGGAACGCAGAAACAGAAGCAAGGATAGTAGGTCTTCTGGCGGGGCTGCCATTCACAACAGAAGCCTAGTGTCCTGCATACCCATCTCATCCCCACAGTGAAACCCACCCATTGCCGTTGATTCCATTCCAACTCATAGAGACCCCATAGGGTTTCCAAGGCTGTAAATCTCTATGGAAGCAGACTGCCACATCGTTCTCCTGCGGAGTGGCTGGAGGTTTCAAACTGCTAACTATTCAGCTAGTAGCCGATCGCTTTAACCACTGCGCTACCAGTACCTTCCCCCATATCAAGAATCAAAAACGCAATCAGATTGACGGCTAAAGACACAGCTGTGTTTAAGAAGTGGGCAAATCTGCTCCAGCATGTGTCCTGCCTCCATAGCCAATAAGGGCTATGCGGTCACTGCTCTGTCCTCTGTGGTGTGTGGCATGTCCTCCAAACTGGAGCTGGTGACACTTCTCATTTTTGTTACCATGTTCACGGACTGTTCTAATGACAATGGCTGTTTTAAGAAACGAGCACGAAAACAACACAGGAAACCCACTTTCCTCTCTGAGCCCATGGGGTTGGGGGGTGGCAAGGGAGGAGGTGGGGCCCACAGCTGCTGCCTGGGCACCCCTGCCTCCCTGGTCAGCTGCTGCTAGGTAGGACAGATTGGGGCCTTCCTCATTCCGAGAAGGTGGAGGCTTGCCCTCCACACCCCAGCCTCAGGGTTTTGGGGTCTTCCTGCAGTGTGGCTCACCTTTCAGCTTTGTGGGCTTCTCCCACTTATCAGCCCTGTGGTGATGGCAGAGGAACTCTGTGTCATCCCCCAGGCAGCTGATGCTCAAGGCCACAGGTCTGACCCCAGGATGGGGGCCAGGAGTCGTAAAATGAGTTCACAGATCTCCTGACCCACATTGGTGGACACACCTGTCCCACAGACCCCAAAAGAGCTGCTAAGAGTGCACATTTGGTAGTGGACATCGACACTGGCCATACTCGGGCCCACACATGGGCTTTGTGTCCAGGCCCAGGAAGATACCTGCTCCCCGTAACAAAGGAGAGCCAGCTTAGCCCTCTTCCATATGTACTCGCCCTCCCCTGGGTGGTCCTATGGACATTTCTGTGGGAAGGAGCGCTCACCCTATACAGGGAGAGATGGGAAAGTCGGAACCTGGGACACAGCAACTAGTGAAGAGAGACATCAGAATCTGCAGTGTGGCAGGGGACGGGAGTATCATGTTCAGAATATTCCCATCAGGTGGGCAGCCTGTAGGCCTATAGGATCCATCGGAGCCTGTGTTCTGAGGACAGACACGCGCACACCATGTACCAGCCCACATGGACCCTAGCACCCCCAGAAGACCAGGCTGACCACAGGCTAATGCTTCCGAATTCCTAGGAAGGCCCTGGTGAGGCATTCAGTGGCAGTCACCCCTGGGAGCCTGTGACATCAGGTGGGGGTGGGGAAACTTTCAGGTTGATCACACTTTTCCTTAAGGGGCCAATCGATCGCTTTAACCACTGTGCAACCGGCTCCTTCCCTCACAAAGGTGACTCCTGCTGGGAAGCCTGCCACAGGAAGCGTTAGTTATGTTATCCACAGCAGTGAAACAAATTGCCTCAAAGTAGTGGCTTGAAACAATGAACATTATCTCACAGAGTCTCTAAGTCAGGAATTCAGCAGCTAGGTGCTTCTGGCTCAGGGTTTCAGGTTTCACTCAGGATGTTGCCAAGGCTGTGGTCAGTCCCTGAGGTTTGGTGAAGGCACTTGCAAGATACTCACTGACATGGTGGTGGCTGGCAGGAGGCCTCAGTGCTGCGCTCACTGGCTCTCACGGGGTAGAGTGTCCTCCCAAGATGGCAGCCACCCCCCCACCCAAGTAAGCAATCCAACAAAGAGCAAGAAGGAAGTCGCAATGAACTACACCATAACTTCTGCCGCATTCCACTTGTCAGCAGTCACCAAGGGCCTATACTTGAGGGGAAGGGAGTCAGGCTTCACCTTTTGAGGGAGAGTATGAACAACCTGCCTATGTATTTTAAAACCACACAGCAGCTCTGCCCCGAGTCACCCAGTGTGTTCTGGACATGGCTTGTACTCGCCCGGTGCCCGCGGGCAGTGGTGGAGGCTCCTCCCAAGCAGTGGGTCCAGCTAAGCCGGTGGGGATGGCCGCATGGGCAGACGCTGTCCTTAACAGGGCCTCCCTCTGGCCCTGTCGTGCATTTCCACGTCAGGGAGTCTAAGGTTGTGGTTGACTAGAAGTGATGGTGGAAAAAGCTGTGATGAAACCACGGGTCTTTCTTTTTGCTGATGAAAAGATTCTGCTGTTCAGCAGCTGCAGGTACACTGGGTAATATTTAATTTAATAACATTAATTTACTCAGGTACTCAACCCAAGTTTGAGCTTATTACACATCTTGTCTCACTTCAGAAAGCAGTGATGGCTCTCGCAACTCGGCCCCTGCCATGCGAGAACTTGTCCGCTAGCCATAAAACTCGACATACGTACAGTAGCTTCCAAGTTTTCAAAACACTTCAAAATACTTTTTAAAATCTTCATCATGTCCCCTGAGTGTCTATTTTAACTTTTTTCTTCTGGGTACAAATGTAATACACGTTCACTGTATCACTGCAAAGTATAAAAAAAAAATCTAGTGACCTACCCTCCCGCCTGGAGATGACCAGTCCGTCAACAGTGCTGAAGTGGTGGAGTGTTCTGGCCTGAGAATTGCACACCATACGTCAACGTGGTCACCTTTCCTTTGCAGTCATTTATACTATTAACCAAGCTAAAGACCTTATTCCAAGTTTACCAGTTTTCCCATTTACTGTCCTTCCCTGTTCCAAGGCTCTACATTGCAACTGTCATGTTTCCTCAGTCATCTCCAATCTGGGACAGTTCCTGTCTTCCCTTGTCTCTTATGACCTTGACACTTTTGAAGGGTATCGGTCATTTATTTAAAGGTGCTCTGGTGGCACAGTGGTTAAAGCACCCAGTTGCCAACCAAAAGGTTGGCGGTTCAAATCCATTAGCATCTCTGTGGGAGAAAAGATGTGGCAGTCCGGTTCCACTTAAGGATTATGGCTTGGAAACCCTATGGGGCAGTTCTACTGTGTCCTAATGGGTCGCTGAGTTGCAATCAACTCAATGGCAGTGGGTTTGGCTGGTCATTTGCCAAATGCCTCTGACGTTCCCGGTGCATCGTATCACATGGTTCCTGATGTCTTTACATCTTATTACTGGTGTGATGTGTCTTATTACTGCACACCTATGCTTCCCTTTATAGTTAATACTATGGTAGGAAGAATGGCCCCTCAACTGTCCATGCCCTCATCTCTGGAACCTGAGAATATGGGAGAGTACTGGGCAAAAGTATAACGCTGCTCATCAGTTTGCTAAGGATCCTTGGTGGCACAACAGTTAAGTGCTTAACTGCTAACCCTACAACTGGCTGTTTGAGCCCACCCAGCTACTCGTTGGGAGGAACGACCTGGTGATTTGCTCCTGTAAAGATTACAGCCTAGAAAACCCTATGGGGCAGTTCTGCTCGTTACATGGGGTCACTGAGTCAAAACAGCCTCCATGGTACCCAATAACAATCAGTTTACTGATGAGATTACCCTGGGCTATTCAGTTGGGCCCAATGTAATCACACCTAACCCACTGCCTTTGAATCAGATTCTGACTCACAGCAACCCTATAGGACAGAGTAGAACTGTTCCACAGGGTTTCCCAGGAATGCTTTGTGGATTTGAACCGCTGACCTTTGGTTAACAGTTGAATGCTTATGCACTGTGCACCAGGGCTCCAATATAATCGCAAGGGTCCTTAAAACTGGAAGAGGAAGGCAAGACAGTCAGAGGCAGATATGACTACGGAAGAGGATCCAAGAAATGCTCTGTTGTTGGCTTTGAAGATGGAGAAAGGAGCCATGAGCCAAGGAATGTGGGTGGCTTCTAGAAGCAGGACGTCAAAGAAATGGATTCTTCCTCAGAGCCTCCAGAAAGGAACACAGGTCTGCCGATGCCTGATGCCCCATGCCCCGTCTTTAGCCTAATGAGACCGAAGTCAGACTTCTAAAACAGAGAACTATAAGGTAATAGATTTGCATTGTTTAAGCCACTGAGTTTGAGGTAATTTGTTAACGCAGCAATAGAAAACTAAAACAAATATCTTGAGGACTTTTTGAGGCTATGCCAATCCTGTTTCTCCCCCAACTTTTGCCCATTAATTTTAGCATCAACACTGAATTTTGTCTGTCACAAATAATGGGGATTTTCTATTTCCTTCTACATTTATTAAGTGGACTTCCACTGTAAAGAATTATCATCCCATCTCTCCCACTCATTTATTTATACACACGTGGACTCGGTATGTTTTACAGTTGCAATCCGCTACTGCTGGCATTTATATTGACGCTCCAACTGTTCCAGCTTCATCCAGTGGGACCCTTCTGGTTGCTTTCCATGTCCTCGTAGCAGACTCAATCTTCTTGGAAAGCACCTTCCTGCTTTCTGGGCACTTCACAAGTAATGACTGACTAAATGAAGACACTCACCTGACAAGCAATTTTCATCCCCTCACTGCAGACAGTAGGTAGGGGTTTGGGCTTCAGAGCCAAAGGCCCCACCCACGGGGGGGGGGTCACAGCTCCGCCAGACTCCCCCTCTTCAGGGAGACTTGGGACAGACTTCTGGTCTCAGAATAAACAGAAGCAGTAACCATTGGGTAGACTGGAAAGTTTGATTTTCACGACCCAAAACTTAAACCCCACAGAAAGTCCTGTACCTGGCAAGAAACCATAGAACTTACTGTGACATCTTCACACTATGGAGCCACATTTCCTCCTGTTCAGGCCTTCGGCCTCCCTGGTGCTGACAACCTGAGTAGCTAGTCTGCATGTGTGGAACCTCTGGGCTCTGGGGTCACTAGCACAGCTGGGAAAGGACAGCAATGTACCTGCCTGGCCGTGCCATCACACTGCCAGGCACAGGGCTAAGCTCTTTCCCCCACTCAATGGTGTCTGTCCTTCTACAAGCCCTGCAAAATGGGAGTCATCCCTATGTTCAACCAGCAACAGCGATAAGGTCTCTCTTTGATTTAAACTGAATCTGAAGACATCTGTTGTTGCTAGGTGCCATTGAGTCAGTTCTGACTCACAGTGACCCTACGTACAACAAATCAAAATACTGCCCGTCCTGTGCCATCCTCATAACTGCTGGTATGCTAAAGCCCACTGTAGCACCCACTGTGTCAGTCCGTCTTCCTCTTCTTTACTGACCCTCTACTTTACCAAGCATGATGTGCTTCTCCTGGAACTGATTTCTCCTGATAACATGCCCAAAGCAAATGCTGATAAGGTAGACACGTCCACTACCCAAACTATCATGGGGCAGAAACTCTGCTGCAACGCAAGTGCAAAGGCAGCCTGAGAACAATGGGGCGGGCTTGATTCCACGCTGGGGGTTACCGAGAGAGACAGCCTGGAGGAAACAGTGCAGGCACCTGGGGCTGGAAGAGGGTGAGGCTACAGTTAGGGGGGAGGGACAAACTTGTTAGGAACAGTGAAAGCTTAGAATGCTCACTTCTAGTCTGCGGAACGAATGGGATGAGCAGGGTTCCAGGATGGCATATGATGATGGCAGCAGACACCCAGGGGAGGCACGCTGGGGGCTCCACGTGGGTCTGGGGGGCACGAATTATTATTAATACAGCCATGCTGTATGACAAATCCACAGCCAACATAACGTTCACAGCCCTTTTTAAAATTTAGATTTGAGAACTACAAACAAAAGCAGTAAATCAAATCCATTTCAGAATATGCCCTTCCAGACTTATCTCCACGTAGACCCTTCTTCTTCCCACACATTTGCAATCACATGTATAACCTGTACAGGACTTTCTCACTTAACACTATCCCGTGCGCTTTCTCTCCATTCTTAAAACAGACCCACGGCTGCCTGTTTTCCCCAAACAGGGACCCACACTAACGCAGTAACTGTCCGACAGTGAGGGGTCCGGTTTCCTGCTATTTATTGTAAACGATCAGGACGCACGACTTTGTATGCAAATCTGCCCTGCATCTCTTATTTTACCTTGAAATAGGCTTAGCAGTGGAGCCTCGCACTCCGCGGCTTTGGAGCCGCGGGCCGAGCTGTGCCGGGTGGGTTTTCCGCACCCGCGGGGCCCGGGAGACCCGCCCTCGGCCCGTTCGCTCTGCTGCAGAGGCGCGCTGTGTCGGCCGGGCTCGGTCGCCCGCGCTCCCTGGCACTTCCTCCGCAACCCGCTCGCCCTTGCGTTTGTCCTCGGCGTCTGCCCAGCTCCGGTGCTCGCCCCGGGATGGGCTCGGGGGCTGCTGCTCGCGAATCCCGTCACCTCCGAGCCAAA
This sequence comes from Loxodonta africana, assembly GCF_030014295.1. Lineage (NCBI taxonomy): Eukaryota > Metazoa > Chordata > Mammalia > Proboscidea > Elephantidae > Loxodonta > Loxodonta africana. The sequence goes on along the minus strand of NC_087365.1, from coordinate 63,284,313 downwards.
TGGCTCTCGGGCGCTAGGCCCTGCGCGGAGAGAGCACAGAGCTGGCTCGCGGGCGCGTAACGGAGCGCCGGGGACGACCAGCCGTCTCTCAGAGAAAGCACCGAGACTCAGAGAAACTTCAAGAGGCCCCGGCGCTTCTACGGGAAAGGGAACCAGCGGCTCAGAGGCCCCGCCCGGAAGCCACGGCTTCCGCGCCCCGCCGCCTAGCGGGTTTCCGCTTCCGCTCCCACGCGCCGCCGGGCCTTATTTCACAGCACCGCCCGCCTCCTCCCGAAGCGCCAAATAAGTCACTGGGCCCGCTCCACCCGTGCGTGCGCGCCCCCGCCGCCTGCGTCACTAGGAAGCGCGCGCCCGGGCCGCCGCCGCCGCTGCCGCCGAATCGCAAACAAGGAGCGAAGCCAGCGGCCGCCGCCTTCGCCAGCCGCCCCGCCGCCACCGCCCGCGCGTTGCTGCCGGCGCCGGGCGCCCGAGCAGGCCCGGCTACGGCCCCAGGTAAGCAACGCCCGCGGCAGCCCGGCGCCCGCGCCCCCCCCCGCGGTGAGGCCTCTGCTCCGCTCGCGCGCCGTCGTCCAGTCAGGGGTCCCTGCGGAGCGTCAGGACGTTACGGCGGGGGGAGGGGAGGCGGGGGAGGGGCGGCGGCGTCAGGGCGCGACGGTCCGCGTCAGGCGGCGAGGGCGGCGAGGGCGGCGGCGCTTCCTGCCTCCATTTTGGGCGCCGGGGCCGCGGGCGGAAGTTGGGCTGCCCGGCGCTGGCGTTCCTGCCAGCACCGGCCGGCTCTGCCCGCGGCCGACGGTCGGGGAGTGGTGCGAAAGGCCGCGTCGTCTTCCCTTGAAATGGACTCGTTGATAGCAGCCGAGTTGATGGGGAGCCCTTGGTAGGAACTGATGAATGTGGACTCATTGGTGGCAAACGTATTGGTGTGGACTCGTTGGTAGGAACTATTTTGATGGGGCCCTGTTGGTAGGAATTGTATTAACGTGGAACCATTGGGACTGTATTAATACGGACCCATTGGTAGGATCCGTGTTGATTTGAATCCATCGGTAGGAGCCGTATGCATGGGGACCCGTTGGTAGGAATTGTGTTACTGTAGATCGATTGGTTGGATCCGTATTAATATAAAGCCATCGATAGGGACCCTTTTGTAGGAGTTATATCAACGTGGTACTGTTAGTTGTTGTTGGGTGCCGTCGAGTCGGTGCCGACTCACAGCGACCCTGTGCACAACAGAACGAAACACTGCCCGGTCCTGCGCCATCCTCACAAGCCTTGTTACGCTTGAGCTCGTTGGTGCAGCCACCGTGTCAGTCCACCTCGTTGAGGGTCTTCCTCTTTTCCGCTGACCCTGTACCCTGCCAAGCATGATGCCCTTCTCCAGGGACTCATCCCTCCTGACAACATGTCCAAAGTATGTCAGACGCAGTCTCGCCATCCCTGCCTCTAAGGAGCATTCTGGCCGCACTTCTTCCAAGACAGATTTGTTCGTTCTTTTGGCAGTCCATGGTATAGTCAATATTCTTCGCCAACACCACGATTCAAAGGCGTCAACTCTTCTTCAGTCTTTCTTATTCATCGTCCAGCTTTCACATGCATATGATGTGATTGAAAATACCATGGCTTGGGTCAGGCGCACCTTAGTCCTCAAAGTGACATCTCTGCTTTTGAACACTTGAAAGAGGTCTTTTGCAGCAGATTTGCCCAGTGCAGTGCATCCTTTGATTTCTTGACTCTGGCTTCCAAGGATGTTGATTGTGGATCCAAGTAAAATGAAATCCTTGACAACTTCAACCTTTTTTCCATTTATCATGATGTTGCTCATTGGTCCAGTTGTGAGGATTTTTGTTTTCTTCATGTTGAGGTGCAGTCTATACTGAAGGCTGTGGTCTTTTGGTAGGAGCCATATTTATGTGGACCCATCTGTAGGAACATGTTTTGATGTGGACCCACTGGTAGGAACTGGATCCGTATAGACCCGTTGGCAGGGATAGTATTAGCATAGATTCGTTGAAAAAATCCATATTAATGTAGACCTATGGGTAGGAACCATATCTCTATGGAGATACCAGTTGGGATTCTATTAATACAGACGTGTTTGTAGAAACCATAGTGATGTGGACCCGTTGGTAGGAACTATATTGATATGGAGCCATTGGTGAGAACAGTGTTGTTATGGACCCATTGGTAGAAATCAGATTAACGTGGATTCATTGATAGTAAACGTATTGGTGTGGACCCATTGAGAAGGCTACCGCCTGTCTGTCAGTGTGTCATACTGTGGTGGCTTGCATGTTGCTGTGATGCTGGAAGCTGTGTTACCAGTATGTCAAATACCAGAAGGATCACCCATGCTGGACAGGTTTCAGTGGAGCTTCCAGACTAAGAGAGACTAGGAAGAAAGGCCTGGTGATCTACTTCCAGACACTAGTCAGTGAGTACCCTGCGGGTCACAGCAGAGCACTGTCTGACATAACGCTGGAAGGTGAATTCCCTGGGTTGGAAGACACTCAGAATACGTAGGGGACCCAGCAGCAGACTCGAGCCTGCCAGTGATCATGAAAATGGTGCCAGACTGGGCAGTATTTCTTTCTGTTGTACACTGGGTTGCCATGAGTTGGCGCTGACTCGATGGCACCTAACGACAATAACAGCAGCACTGGTAGGAGCTGTGTTGATGTGGACCCATTGGTAAGAACTGTATTGATACGAATTCCTTGATACGAACCTGTTCATAGGAACCAGACCATTATGGAGCCAGTAATGAGCATATAAACTTGGTTAACTTTGTAATCTGTGAGTTGATTGACTTTTCTGGTGAACCAAAGTTGCCTTTCTTTACTAACATTTCAGATATGGTAGAATTTCAATTAAATTATTTTTATTGAGAGGGAAATCAAATAGATTAAATAAAACCCAAATACAACAAATGAAGCAGACTGCTCGTTTACAATAGTTTTTTCATAGGAAACATCTTAAAACTCCATCCTGGGAGTGGGGAAAGAATTTGTACAAGCGTAAGTGCTTTTTATAAATTTAGAACGCTTATAAAACTATAATCAAACCTTGTTTTTGTGTGTTATTGACTCTATTCCAACTAGCAACTCTGTAGGACAGAGTAGAACGGCCCCATGGGGTTTCCTAGGCTGTAATCTTTACAGGAGCAGATTGCCAGGTCTTTCCTCCTACTGAGCGGCTGGTGGGTTCAAATCACTGACCTTTCAGTTAGCAGCCGAGTGCGTAACCATGGTGCCAGCAAGGCTCTTTGTATTCGAATCTAGGCCTCACAATTATAACCCATTTCATGCTGAGCAGGGAAGGAGGCTGCCTGAAGGTCTTCTCAAAGCCAGAGAATTAGGGCTGCCTGGGTGACGCCAGGCTGGGTACATAAAGAGGGTGTGGTTAGGACAGGTGAGCTGGTGCCTTTGTGCCCCACCTTGAGGAGGGCTGGGCTGCCCAGGGCCTGCCTCTTCTGATGCTTTTCGAGAGAAGCTGTAAATTTGGGTTTTTTGATGTGAGCTCTTTAAATTTTCAAAAAACTGGCAACAGATTAAAAGTTTTTGGAACATGGTGAAATCATGTGTGTGGGCCAGTGGTTTGTGGCCTTTGGTGCATTTCCAGCAGTACTTTTATCAAAGGAAAATATCGTTTATTAGCCCTGAGGACCTGGAAAGCCAGGTCTTTGAATGTGATGTACTGGCTCTACACTGACATTTTTGTCTGTTTTTGTATGTTTATGCTCAAGAGCGCTATTTTAAAGATATTTTTTCATAACTTATTGACCTCAAAATTAATTGGGGGCTCAATTCACATTAGTAAGGAGTCCAAACTTTGGGGTTGGAACTGGGTTTGGGTTCTGGCCCCTCCACTTACTAGCTGGGTGGACTTGGTCAAAACTCACTCTTGGCCTTCTAAGTCTCCTCCTCCACCTTGAATGGCTGGCTGGATCATGCTGACCCCCTGGGGAGGGGGCATGAGAACATATGTGCTGTGTAGTTTCTGTTCAGAAATTGTGTCAAGTACTGGAACTATCTTCTGTGAAGTAACTGTTGTGTGTTGTTTTGAAAATTTAATACAGTTGCCATTGGAGAGGCAGGAACTCAGTTTTCTGCATTTACACAACCCGAGGCTCTGGGAGGTAGGGTGAGGATCGCTGCCTGTAGGGCAGAGCCCTCCTTTGCGCAGCTTTTGGTGGAAGTGTGACTTCCCTGACCCTGACGAGCTCACCCTAATGAAAGTATAGGTACCCAGGTAAGGTAGCTGGACCCTGAAAATCAGCATGATAAAACCAATTATGGAGTCGATGATTCTGACCCATGGCAACCCTGTGTGTGTCAGAGAAGAATGTGCCCCATAGGGTTTTCAGTGGCTGAGTTTTCAGAAGAGGGTTTCCAGGCCTTTTTCTGAGGCACCTCTGGCTGGACATGAACCTCGGAGAATCGGGACGTAGTTACATGTTGTTTCAAACACAACTTTGAAATGATCTTTGTTCATGGTTTTTTTTAAAACTCTTTATTTTGAAACCTAAGTCTAGAACACCTAAATCATTGCTAGTGAAAGAGAAATCATAATTGAGAAATATAAATAAGTCCGTCAGTGTAAATGAATTCATTGTCGCAGCCTTTCTGCCTAGAAGGCATCTAAGGGAAGTCAGCTGGTGACCCTGGCACAGGTGGGTGGCTCTAGCAGCTGGAAGGGGTTCAGGTGTGAGCCCCCCATCCCCTGTGAAGACATCTGGTAGGCGCTGCTGCGTTTCACTGGGTAGGAAGTGTCTCATAATGTAGGAGGATGCTACAGGTTTTTAACACAGATGTCTTTCCTTGATTTTTAAGCACCGCTTTTTTCTTCCATCGTTAGTTTTTTGTACCTCTCTAAAGCAGGAAAAGGGGACCTTTTTCTTGTCCCAAGTATGTAATCAGGACCCCTGGTGGCATAGTGGTTAAGAGCTCGGCTGCTAACCAAAAGGTTGGCAGTTCAAATCCACCAGCCACTTCTTGGAAACGCTATGGGACAGTTCTGCTCTGTCATAGAGGGTTGCTATGAGTGGGGACCAACTCCACAGCACCTAGCAAGTATGTAATTGAGCTCTTGCATGTAGGTGTGTTCTTAAATTTATAGTCCATTCTCTGTAGTAAAATTAATGTGCATTTTCTAGTTGAATGTTCTTTTGATTCTTTGGCTCTTGACCTTTCTCCCTTCCCTTTTTTACCCTAACTTGCCCAAGCCCTGCATTCTGGGGGCCTGTCCTCACTAGCTTCTGTGCCCAGGGTTGAGCAACACAGTACTCCCTGTGGTCCAGGCTGACTTTGTGGTGGGGAAACAAACCAAGGTGAGCCAGTGGGCTTTTGCACAAGTGGCTCGCAGTTCCCATGGTTTTTTCTTACTCCTTTTTCTTTGAGAATGAACCTTTTCTAGATAGGATTTAACAACCCGGCCCCTTCTTCAGAGCGCCTGCATTTCTTGGTTTCTTGGATTTCTGGTTCAGGGATTCATGGCAAGAGATGGGCTGTACTTTGCGGCTGGTGCCAGGAAGTTATAGCTCTTTCTTTTCTCCCCTTTATCTGCCCTTCTCTGCTGACTTAGAGTTGCTTGGAGACCTATCTTCAGTGAGAAAGAAGTGGAGCTCATGGAGCCTGCTCCATGCTAGTCAAAGGACGTGTGTGGATTGGAGGAAAGGAAACCAAGACTGGTCTGAAGGCCTTTGTTCTGCAAACTCTTCCTCCCCCAACAGACAATCATAAAAACGTTGAAGTGCTAGACAGTGTGCGTTAAGTCTGAATTAGCAAAAACCTTGCGCTCTTAAGGTCAAGTTTTATAGTTTGTAGTTAAGCTTAATTTTAGTGAACTTGCTGGGAAACCGCGGATTGCAGAGGCCTGTAGGTGTGGATACCTCTACCGGAAGAGTTGTGTCCAGAGAGCTGAGCACCTGCGAGGAGTGTGTGGCTCTGTGCTCAGGTGGGGGGTGGGCACACTGTGTGCCAGAACGAGATGGGCCTGGCCCCTGCTTTTGGCCATGCTGATCATTGAGTATAGCATTGGGGCAGGTGATGTCATTTGTAATAATTATTTTTGAGAATCATATCACAGGATTTGACCTAGGACTTCAATGATTGTTCTTTGGTTGTCTGGTAACGATTGCTCAGTCCTGTCCTTTGAGGTTCCTTGGGGTTGCTTTTTTTCATGTTGTAAATTAAGCAGCAATCTCACAGGATCCTTATGTTGTTATGGGAGGGCCAATGTATTCACTTGTCTTTTCTCTCTACAGTGTTAGGGATGAGTTTTCTCAGAGAGTTGTGGCCATTCAGGCTGCTTTCGATCAGTTTTCACTGAAGGGCTGGAAAGCCTCTTTCTCTGACTGTGCAGGGCCATGTGATATCTAATCTACCCCATTTAAAATGTTTTATTGAAGTTTTGTGCACACACAGTTAAGTAAGATATCAATAGTACGGAAAGACTTACCTTGAAAAAGTCCTTTCGCTCCATCTTCCCACCCTGGGGTATGTGGTGAGGCGTACACCTGTCTCCTTCCCAGTTGCCTGGCCACCATGTTCCCTTCTTGGAGGCTCTCACTGCTCAGCACCGGAGGGAGTCTCCTGCTAATAATGTGTTCGGAGACTTGAGTACCAACTTAGATTTGGGACAAGAATTGGCTTCCATGTGTAGCAAGAAATACCTTTGTGAGAGAAGTTCTGTGATGAGTCAGTCAGGTAAGTTTTATTCAAAAGTTTAAAATTTTTCCAAACATTCCAAACAAGCAAAATCCTTTTCTGTTGTTGTTGTTCGGTGCCATTGAGTTGGTTCTGGCTCACAGTGACCCTATGTGCAACAGAACAAAACACTGTCTAGTCCTGTGTCGTTCTTATAATCCTTGCTATGTTTGAGCCCATTGTTGCAGCCACTGTATCAGTCCATCTTGTTGAGGGTCTTCCTCTTTTTCACTGGCCGTCAACTTTACTAGGCATGATGTCCTTCTCCAGGGACTGATCCCTCCAAATAACGTGTCCAAAGTACTTGAGACAAAGTCTTGCCGTCCTTGCTTCTGAGGAGCATCCTGGTTGTAGTTCTTCCAAGACAGGTTTGTTCATCTTCTGGCAGCCTACGGTATATCCAGTATTCTTTGCCACCACCATAATTCAAAGGCATCAATTCTTTGATCTTTTTTATTCATTGTCCAGCTTTCACACATGTAAGAGGTGATTGAAAATACTATGGCTTGGGTCAGGCATACCTTAGTCCTCAAAGTGACATCTTTGATTTTCAACACTTTAAAGAGGTCTTTTGCAGAAGACTTACCCACTGCAATAAGTTGTTTGATTTTTTTTTTCCCCAATTAAACTTAAAAAAAAAAAAATTTACTTTAAACGAAGGTTTACAGAGCAAATTAGTTTTTCATTAAATAATACACGTAATTGTTTTGTGTCATCAGTTGCCAACCCCACATGTCAACACTCTCCCCTCCTCGACCTTGGGCTCCCTGTTGCCAGCTTTTCTGTCTTCTCCTGCCTTCTTATTCTTGCCCCTGGCCTGGTGTGCCCATTTAGTCTCATTTTGTTTTATGGGCCTGTCTAATCTTTGGCTAAAGGGTGAATCTCAGGAGTGGCATCAGACTGAGTTAAAAAAGGTATCTAGGGATCATGGTCTTGAAGTTTTTCCAGTCTCTGTCAGACCAGTAAGTCTGGCCTTTTTTTTGTGAGTTAGAATTTTGTTCTACGTATTTCTCCAGCTCTGTCCTGGGACCCTCTATTGTGATCCCTGTCGGAGCAGTTGGTGGTAGCCAGGCACCGTCTAGTGGTGCTAGACTCAGTCTGGTGGAGGCTGCAGTAGTTGTGGTCCTTTAGTCATTTGGACTAATTTTTCCTTTGCGTCTTTGATTTTCTTCATTCTCTCTTGCTCCTGATGAGGTTGGACCAGTGGAGTATCTTAGATGTCTGCTCACAAGCTTTTAAGACCCCAGATGCTGCTCACCAAAGTGGAATGTAGAACTTTTTTTTTTTTTTGAGATTGTGCTTTAAGTGAAAGTTTACAAAATCTAGTCAGTCCTTCATACAAAAATTTATATATTCCTTGCTATATATTCCTAATTGCTCTCCCCCAGTGAGACAGCACACTCTTCTCCACTCTGTCTTTTCCTCCGTATCCATTCAGCCAGCTTCTGACCCCCTCTGCCCTCTCATCTCTCCTCCAGATAGGAGCTGCCCACATAGTCTCATGTGTCTACTTGATCCAAGAAGCTCATTCTTCACCAGTACCATTTTCTATCACATTGTCCAGTCCAATCCCTTTCTGAAGAGTTGGCTTTGGGAATGGTTCCTGTCTTGGGCTAACAGAAGGTCTGGGGACCATGACCACCAGGGTCCTTCTAGTCTCGGTCAGACCATTAAGGTCTTTTTATGAGAATTTGGGGTCTGCATCCCACGGCTCTCCTGCACCCTCAGGGGTTCTGTTGTGTTCCCTGTCAGGGCAGTCAACGGTTGTAGCTGGGCACCATCTAGTTCATCGGGTCTCAGGCTGATGTAGTCTCTGGTTCATGTGGCCCTTTCTGTACCTTGAGAACATTTTCTTAATAAATTATGTTGTGCCAATTGAGCTAGATGTTCCCAGAGACCATGGTCCCCACAGCCCTCAGCCCAGTGATTTCGTGCCTCAGGGAGTTTGAATGTGTCAGTGAAGCTTCCCTGACCTTGCCTTGGTCAAGTTGTGCTGACTCTCCCCCTCACTAGTAAACGTCAACGATTATTTCTTCCCGTGTGTAAATCTTTTAATGAGTTTTTATAATAATGGTCTCGTACAGTATTTGTCTTTTTGTGATTGACTTATTTACTCAGCATAATGCCCTCCAGATTTATCCATGTGGGGAGATGTTTTGCAGATTCATCATTCTTTATTGTTGCGTGTGTGTACCATAGTGTTTATCCATTCATATGTTGATGGGCACTTAGGTTGTTTCCATCTCTTTGCTATTGCTAACAGTGCTGCAGTGAACATAGGTGTGAATATGTCTGTGTGGTGGTTCTTATTTCTCTAGGATCTGTACTAGGAGTGGGATAGCTGGAGCGTATGGTATTTCTATTTCTAGCTTTTTAGGGAAGCGGCATTATCATTTTTCAAAATGGTTCTACCAGCAGTGCATAAGAGTTCCAAGTTCCCTGCAGCCTCTCCAACATTTGTTATTTTCTTTGTTGTTGACTGGTGTCAGTAATGTTGGGGTGAGATGGTACCTCACTGTAGTTTTGATTTGCATTTCTCTAGTGGCTAGTGATAGCAGGAGCGTGTCCTCCTGTGTCTGTTGGCTGCCTGGTCATCCTCAAGTTCTGAGTCTCCCTGTGCTGTGATTCCCGCCCCGCCCCAAACTTTCATTAACGGATCTTTTAGAGCAGGTCTGCTTACAACCAGTTCTTTTAATTTTCTTTCATCTGAAAATGTCTTTATTTTGCATTCATTCCTAAAGAATATTTTCACTGGGTGTAGAATTCTGGATTGACAGTTTTCTTTCTCTCTGTTGAAATTGTTTCTTGCTTTTGGCCTCCATGGTTTCTGATGAGAATTCTGCAGCCATTTGGATATAGTTTATGAATAGTTTCCATGCGGGTAGTGCAGACTTACTTTCTCATTTGTCTGCTTTTGGGTTTTTTTTCCTTGTCTTTGATTTTCAGCATTTGATTATGATTTGAATGTTGATTTCTTAGTGTTTCCCCAGTTTTTGGTTTGCTGAGTTTCTTAAATGTACAAGTTTATGTCTTCCACTAAATTTGGGAGGTTTTCAGCCGTTATTTTTACATATTTTTTTCAGCTTAGCACTTTTTCTTCTCCTTCTGGACCTGCAGTGACATGAATGTTCAGCTTTCAGTGTTGTTTCAGACTTTTCTGGGGCTTTGCTCATTTTTCCCACTCTCCTTTCTCTCTGTTATTCGGGTTAGGTAATTTTTATTGACTCATCTTCATGGTCACTTCACCCTTTTCTCTCTCATATCCGTTTTGCCATTGAGTCCATTCAGCGAACTTTTTATTTTGTTTATTGTATATGTCAATTCTGAAATTTCCATTTGGTTTTGACTTCTCTTTCTCTCCCAAGACTTTCTGTCTGTACACTTATTTCAAGGGTGTTTGGCTTTACTTTTGGAGCATGGTGTAATAGCTGCTTTTAACATTTTTGTTAGTTTCAATGGTCATCTCAGTGGTTTCTGTTGATTATTTTTTTTTTATTGAGAATTGCTCGGACTTTCCTGATTCTTAGTATGTTGAGCAACTTTGGATTGTATTCTTCGTAGTTTGAACATTATGCTATGTGACTGTGAGTCATGTTTAAATCTCACGGAGAATGTGGGTATTTTTTTGTTAGCAGGAAATCGACTTGGTTAGATCAGGCTGCAGGTTTTAGCCCACCTGCCATGGACTGTGCTTCTTATGTGGGTTCTGTCCTCAAGCCTTTGCAGTGCTGCTCAGGTCTGTTCTGTGTGTGCCCCATCCAGAGGCCAGCAGAGACTCTGACTGTGGCCTTGCCAGCGTCCACGTCTGCAATGTTTCGTTTGTTGTGCGGGGTCAGATCCACACCCATTGAGATCTGGGATGACCCAGGAACTCATACAGACTATGTGGAATCTCCTTCTGCATTTCCCGCCTCCGCATCATCTCTCACACACTCTCAGGCTCCAGGGCCCCTTCCTTGTCCTCTGGCTAGAAATCTGGGGCTTTGTCCTCTCTGCGCTGCGCCTTTCTTGTGACTGGGTCTGCCTCTGTGATCAGGGTATGGGAGGGTGGAGGGAGAGAGCAGTGGGGGTCCCTCTTTGTTCTCAGAGCCATGTCTCCTCTAGTCAGAGAAAAGGATTTGCCTCCCTCAAGGTTTTAGATGCCTGCCCAGCCATTGCCACCACTGCTGCCATCATGGAGTTGCAGTAGGGATGGAGCTTGCCTAAGGACAGGGCCAGGAAGACAAAAAGGGGATACACATAGTGTAGGGCGTTGCCCCCTCTTTCCATCCTGTGTGGACTTTCTTGTGTCTGCGACTGGTGCGCATTTCTGGGAGTTGGGCTGCCTTTGAATGCAGGCCAGGAGATACAGAGGGGCAGAGTAAAAACCAGGGAACTCACCTTCAGCTAAGTTTTACGTCAAGTTCTGGCTTCCTTCTGCTCTCACCTAACTTTCAGGGCCTCAGATAGCTGCTCTGTGTGTGTGCTTGGGGCTTTCTGTTACATTCTGTGGGAAAGACGGGGTGGATTGTGCTTGTTCTATCAGAATTGCACTGGAAGCTGTCTTCACTGGTGATTATTGTCGGGATGTAGTGGGCTGGGACTTAAAGGTGTCTCTTTGGAGGTATTTAAGGGTGACACTTGCCGAGTGTTTTATGTGCAGACGTGGAGACCGCCCTGTAACCCTTGCCCTGCTTTGTTATTTTGCCCAGGACTTGGGACCCTGGAGGAGTGGCATTGGTTGCCCCTGGTTTCATCTTGGCTGAGCCATGGCGACCCCAGATGTGAGTGTGCACATGGAGGAGGTGGTGGTCGTGACGACGCCCGACACCGCGGTTGACGGCAACAGTGTAGAGGAGGTGAAAACCGTGCTGGTGACTACCAACTTGGCCCCACATGGGTAAGGACTGTGTGCTCACCTGTTCAGGGCCTAGTCAGAGGGGGTTCAGGTGGGTTTACCTGTGTGCATGGCTGGCCTTGAAAGCATAGGAGGCAAGCTTCCGGAGGATTTTCTTTTGCTTATATGGAAACATCCTGTAAGTCAAGAAGATCTAGCCGTAAAGCTTGTTGTAACACCTCATCGCTGCCCCTTTCCTGCATCAGCACGGCCACATGTTTTCATTCCAGAAATGCGTGGTGTTTTCTCTTTTGACGAAGTGGAGCAGGAGGGTCAGTTGGACTGTTTTTGAGAAACAAAACTGGAGAGGCAGTGATTTTCTTGACATCCCTCAGGATAACTTCGAGTGTTTTCTTCTGCATCTCATATAGTAGATGTCCAAATAAAATATTAATTGGTAAAAAGACCATTTTTAGTTTCATTTCTTTTGCTGTCCCCACAGGCAGAACGGAAGGCTGTGCGTTGTCACATGGTTATAGAATGGCTCCTCCCTGGGAGCTGTCACCTTCGGCTCCTGTTTAGGGGCAGACAGTGCAATAGGTAGCCCTGAGTAGGGGCACCACTGCTGCATCCCTCCCATTCCAGTCAGGGGGACATGGTTCCTTGGGGTTCTGGACAGGGTGCCTCTTCCTGTACCTCAGACCTTGCTGGCTGTCTGCATGTTGCATGTTCGTACTGCCCTCAGCTTACCACTGCGGTGAGGGTGAGCTGTAGACTTTATTTCTGCTGACAGAACTTCTGAGAGGAAGGTACTAGACCCAGCCATTGAATCGTCCTGCCCCACACGGGGAGGAGGACAGAGCTGTGTGGCAGACCCAGTCTGGGAGGCTCTTTCCACCTCCATTTTCATGCTGCTTCTGCCTAGCACTCTGGAGACACTCAGCCGCCATGCTGGGGGAGTCCATGCTTGCGGACTGACCATGTGGAGCTGCTCACGTTGCAGTTGAGCCCACTTTTGTGTTGTCCCACCTGGGTACCACACCTGGGAGGGATGAAGCCTCCAGGTAGTTCCAGCCCCACAGTGGTGCCTTCCTTGCCAAGACCCCAGATATTGTACAGTGGAGTACATCCGTCTCCGTGGAGCCTCGGACTCCAGGACCCTCCTAGTGTCATAGCGATTGACAGTTAAAGGGAGTGGTCTGTGGTAGCCACAACAATCAGGGTATGTTGTTTGGAATTCTGCTTTTCCACACAGCTTGCCATACACTCAACAAATACCTGAAGGTGTCTTACTCATCAGGCCCACAACATGGTTGTGGCCACTGTCTTGAGGAAAATAAGTCTGAATGAAGAAGATGGTCCCTAAGGAAGGGCCCCCACACGTGCACACCTGCTGTAGTAGATGCTCTGGAGGAGAAGCGCAGGGACTCTGAAGAGCAGTCTGGGAGGTGGCATTGCTCTCAAGACCTGAGGCAGAAAGGAGGCCCATGTGGCTGGAGCATCGGACCACAGGCAGTGACCAGGATGAGCTGAGGAGGCCCAGGCTGGGCCAGGAACTGGGGTTATCCTTGCTCAGTGGAAAGCCTGTGAGAGGGGTTGAGGCGGAACGACAATCTTGTGCTACTCTGTAAAGGTTGCTAGAAGAACAGACTGGAGTGATATGAAGTGGAATTGGCTTGGTGTGGGGCAACTGGAAAGGGGTGGATCGCGTTCAGCCTGGGGCTTGTCAGATTTGAAATGCTGGAGAGCCGCTCAGGTGGAGAAAGCAGGGTGGATTTGGACATAGCACCTGCACTCAGGGGTCTAGACTAGGGACAGACTTTGTTGGAATTGCAGCGTGGAGGCAGTTTTTGAGGACAAGGGGGTGTCTTGGCTGAATTCCAAGGAACTGCCAACATTGTAGGTGGGGCGGAGGATGATCCTGCAGAGGGGACTGGGGCGGGGGAGCCTGGAGGGAGTGGGCCCTAGCTCTTTGCTGGTGGAACAGCAGCTCAACTGGAGTTGGAAGGGTTGGGCAGCATGATGGCGTGGAGGGAGGGAGGGAGTGGGTGTGTGGGGGAAGACAAAGCTCGCCTGTGACGGCGAGGGAGAGGCTGGAGGGCTTTTGAAGTCAGGGTTTTTTAAAGTTGGTGATGGTGGTGACAGAGACGTGGGGTGACTGGCCCTGCTCCTTGAGGTCTGACCCTCCACGAGGCTGGCCAAACACAGCTGTGAGGGTTGAAGTAAGAGTCTACCTCGTAGTTGGAAGAGCTATAAAAATATGGCCATTTTTGCAGTCTGTGCCTGGCCCAATCCCTTCTTTTCCTTCCTCAGGCAGAACACGCTCACCCTCATCCCAGGGTCTTCCAGCTTCCGGCCTCGGGCCCCTGACCTCCTGGGCTACACTGGGCGGCGGCGGGGGGGGTGGGGTGGGGACGCTGGAGACTTTGTGAAGGCAGCACCTCTTAATCCACAGACTCCACCTAAAGCCATGAGTTACTCCCCTGCCACTACCCAACATACAAGGAGGGGAAATGGGAGAGGGCCCTGTTCAAAGCCACAGGTAGCAAGGGTTCTTGGACGTGGGCCTCCTGCTTCTCCTGAGAGTGTCAATGCCTCACGATGCCTACAAACCCTCTGCTGGATTGGTGTTGTCTTCCAGCCCAGGGTCTCACGGCCACACTCGGTTGGTCTCTGCCCTGAGGCCACTCTCACTCAGGGTTTTGGCCAGCCGGGCAACAGTTAGGGATACAGAGCCGCTGGGCCCCTCCGCCCCCTCTAGTTCTGGCTCAGTGGACGCTTCTTTAGCTCTCCCCTGGCCCTTACCTTCTGAAGCTAAAGGAAGCCCTCTGTGTCCTCTCTGGAATGCTCCGCCCTGGGGCCCACGGTTTGTTATGTATTTATCCTTCATCCACACAGCCTTGGCTCACAGTTTGGCCGGTTGTCCCTCTGCTCTGTAGCTCGGCAGCCATTGTCCAAGCCGACCAGAGCAGCACCCTTGTAATTTCCCAGCGCCTCTGACAGTTTGCCACCTTCTCAGCCTTTGCCTCTCTCCCAGCCCCAAAGTCAATGCCCCGTGTTTCAGGTTTGTGTAGTAGTAGCACCCCACTTCTGGTGCATCTTCTGTGGTAGCTGCATCTGGCTGCATGGCAAGCCAACACAAAGCCCAGCAGGCTGACAGATATGGAGCATCAGCAGGGGCTGCCAGAGCCTCTCTCCACATGGCTCTTCCTCCATGAGGCCTGGTGTTCTTGAGAAGGTTCCAGCAGTAGAGGTGGGCTTGCAAGGCCTGTGGGACTTGGCCGCATCCTGTAGGTCAGTGCAAGTCACAAGGTCAGCCCGTAGTGGGGGGGCGGCGGGGAGACACCCCCATCAGAGGTAGGAGCTGTGAGGATCGGAGGTGGTTTCACCGTCTTTGAGGGCACTGCCAAGATACTGGAGAGTCTGCAGTGCCTGTCAGTCATTCACGGAGATGAGGAGAGGCTCTCACAGTAGTGTCTCTACTGTGAGAAGAAACCTGGCAGCTGAGAGGGATTTACCCTGAAGGACCTAAAGTCCTTCCTTTTACTTCTGTGGGAAATCTTTATCTAAAGTTAGGAACTGAGATCTACTCCTGCTACAGGTTTGAAAAGATCTGGGGGAGTAGAAGCTGGCTGATGACTTTGTGGGCCCTGGAGCTCTTCTTTTGCCGGAGTTTGGGGGAGGAGTGGGGTGTACTCCTGTCTGAACCGGGCGGGGCTGCTTGGATGGTGCTTTGTGGAGCTGCAGTGGTTTACACACACATTTGCTTTAAGTGAAGTGGAGATTTTTCAAATGAAGTTTGAAGGAAGTCTGGTTAATTAGCAGCTCACCCTGAGTGGTAGAGGAGATTCCATTGACGGAAGGCTCCCTCTTGCATTCTGCCTTCAGGTTCATTGACCTGCCTGCCTGGAGCAGGGGTACCCTTGGCGAAAGCAGAGCCAGGCAGGTGGAGGAGGCCTGTGTGGCACTGGTAATGAGGCCTGGAGGTGTCATGGTGGCACCAGCTAGCAGTTGCAGCCAGGGACATGTGGTGGGCAGCTGGGTGGGCAGGCTGGCTGGAGAGGCCTCCCAAGAGGGCAGGTGCCAGGTGTTCACTGAGAGCTTGGGCACTGCAGTGCCCCACTGTGCTGCTACACAGTCACACTCTCTGTCCTCTGGTTCCACGGTGGCCCTCATTTGGTGCCGGAACCCAAGGAGCAGGTACTTGTTGGGGATGTACAGGTGCCCAGGAGCCGCTCCTGGTGGTGTCTTTGATCTCAGGCAAACTTCTCAAAGTACAACCTCCACACAGAAAAGCTCACCCTGTAGACCATCGTCACAGGATGAGCTCACCTGTGGAGCTGCTCAGGTCCCTCCCACCTGTGTCATTGCCTCCTCAAGATGGTGCAGTGCGTTCCAGCCCACAGGAAGGCTTTGCTGCTCAGACAGTTCTGCAGGGACCCTCTGTGTGTAGGGGGATGGGTCCCTGCGGGGCTGAGCTGCACGTGTTCTGAGCTGTGGAGAGATTGCCCTCTTCTGTGCTCTGCAGCCAGGTTCGTGTGCTCTTTTCCCACACCTACACCCCTGTTCTGCTGTTCATCTTGTTGGTCATCTGCTGTGTTTGCCTGCCGTCCTTTTATGCATAACAAGCCGTCTTCTGGAAGGCTGGGGCCCCTGGGCTTTCCTTCTTGCCCAGTTCTCCGTAGGTGTAGCTGGTGGATCTGCGGGAGCCCTTTAGGTAATACACAGAAATGAGCTGTTTGACTTGAGTGTGTTGTACACATCTCGCCTTCCCAAGGTCTGTCTGTTTCTGTTTATCCTGGTAAAATATATATAACAAAACATTGGCCACTTCAGCCATTTTTCCACGTACAATTCAGTGACGTTAATTACATTCGTGATGTTGTATAACCATCATCACTGTCAGTTCCCAGAGTTTTCATCACCCTTCACAGGGGCTCAGTGCCGCCCAGGCCGTGGCTCTGCCTTGCTCTCTCCTGCCCCTGGGAGTCGCTAGTAAACTTGATCTCTGTGCGCTTGCCGGTTGTGGGTATTTCGTGTAAACGGAACCGTACGATGTTCGTCCCTCATGTCCGGCATCTTTTCCTCAGCGTGATGTTTCCAGTGTTGAGCCATACTGTAACCTGGATCAGAACGTCATTCTCTTTCTGGCTAGATCTGATCCCACGCGTGGCAGTGCCACATCTTATTTCTCCCTTCATCCACTGGTAGATACCTGGAGCATTTCTGCCTTTTGGCAGTGAATGGTGCTGCAGTGAACATTGGTGCACAAGTATTTGTTTGAATATCTGTTTTCATTTCTTTTAGGTCTATACCCAGGAGTGAGATTGTTGAGTCACGTGGTAATTCTGTGTTTAACTTTTTTAGGAACCAGGTTTTCTCATTTAAAAAAAAATTTTGTTTATGGTGTTTTTATTCTACATAAAAAAAATTTAAGGCAAACTTTTCAGTGCTTTTGCGTTTTCTGTCACATGAAAAAGACTTTGAGATGAGTTTAAAACTGTTTCTCCTTTTTACACTTCATGGTTTCTCTTTACATTTGCGTTTTGAGTCGTCTGTCATTTACCTTCATGGAAGAGCGGGGCTGGACCATCGTGGTTTTTCCCTTTCTGAAATGCTACATTTTCTGATAGTTTCTGTGACCATGTGAAATCGTTATAATGGAAGAAAAATAGCTTCATTAAAGGAAGACATGGAGTGTAGGATTTTGGCTTCAACACTCAATGCTGCCACGCCTCTGTCCTGCTGTTTCCCTTGCCACGTGCTCTGCCAGCCGCTAAGACTGCGCGGAGAACCACCTGCTTCTGGGGGGGCAGCCTGGTGACGGCCAGCCACCATCCCTGACCTGCCGCAGCGCTACGATGTTTCAGCTGAAAGTGCAGCAGAGAGCCCACTCATGGGCTGATAGGACACTTCCAAGTGCACTGTGCGCTGCCTATGGGCTGACATTTGCCTCTCTGTTCCTGGTTTTCCAGGGGCGACCTGACGGAGGACAACATGGAGACCGAGAACGCCGCAGCAGCTGCAGCTGCAGCCTTCACAGCCTCCTCGCATCTCAAGGATGCTGTCTTAGGTAGGAAGCTTGCCTCCCCTGTGGCCACCACAGGGCAGGCAGCCCCAGAGCTGACTCGTCCTGAGCCAGGAGGCTTCTCAGGGTGGGTAGGTGACAGCTGGAGATCAGGGAGCCTCTCATCCTTTCATTGGAATTTGAAAGCCACCGCTGTTGGTGGGGCCCTTAGCTAGGGGGAGACCCAGCGTATAGGCTCTACGAGCTGCAACTCCACCTTTCTGCCCTGCAGCCCTGTCCCTGGCAAGTGAAAGAGGGCCACCCCAACTCTGCAACCCTTGCTTCTTGTGGGGATTTTGTCATCTTCTCTCTGCTTCTGTATCTGTTCTGCCATCAGTGAGCAGAAGCAAAAATTCTTTTTAACAGCTTTGATATTTTTCTGTTGCTTAAGATGAAGGGCCCTACCGATAAAAGCAAACATCTTACCGTTGAGCCAATTCTGACTCCTAGTGACCCTATAGGGCAGAGTAACACTGCCCCATGGAGTTTTCAAGGCTATAAATCTCTACGGAAGCAGATTGCCACATCTTTCTCCTGTAGAGTGGCTGGTGAGTTTGAACTGCACATATCATTTGGTTAGCAGCCGAGCGCTTAACTGTTGCACCACCAGAGCTCTCCTGAAGGTCCCTAGAACACAGTAATACCTTAAAAATAAGTTTCCCTGTAATTATTTTGGAGCCCTGGTGGTGCAGTGGTTAAGAGCTTGGCTGCTAACCAAAAGGTCAGTGTTTGAATCCACCAGCCACCCCTTAGAAATACTGTGGGGCAGTTCTTCAAGTAAACAATTGATTCTGTTTCCTTAACTGGCTCCGCGGTAGAATCATACTTAAATGAAATTGTATTATTACTTCCCTAGTATTTGCTAAGTGGGTTTTGTGAGTGAGAATCTGCCAGGAACAGTGTCTACCCAGTGGGAAGCAAGGTTGTCTGGCCACCGTCTGGCCCTGTCCATCTCTGGGTCTGTGTTTTAATTTTTGGTTGCTGGGTTGGTGGCTGTTTTTCTGTTTTTGTGGGAAATAATTTGGAGAGGTCGTAACTGATTTTTCTTTCCCTGTCGACACCTGTGAGAAGTGAAGATGGCTGAAGAGGATGAGAGCCTGGAGGCCGAGGTGGTATACCCCATCACCTGTGGAGACAGCAGGGCCAATCTTATCTGGAGGAAGTTTGTGTGCCCCGGCATCAATGTGAAGTGTGTCCAGGTGAGGGTGTATGGCAGTAGCCGGCTGCAGGAGCAGGGGCACTGGCTGTGCAGCGTGCACTGGGAGGCCAGCAGAGTGGGACTCTGTTCCCTGTGGCCCGAGTGCTCTGGACTCGGCAGACAGGAGCCACGTGTGCAGGGAGACCTCGAACAGGGGAGGTACCGGAACGAGCCCTCAGGATGGGCAGGGCTGTGGCCTGTTTCACGGTGAGGAAACGCGTTGGGGAGCAGTGACTTTTGCCTCCTGGATGAAATAATGGGAGCGAGCTGGGATGCAGGCTCGCCCCCCAGGGAGGCCAAATAAGAGGGACACTCTGAGAAGACCCAGCCAGGGGCAGTGAGGGGGTGAGCTGGAAAGGTATTCTCCTGGCAACATGATAGATCAGGTGCCTGGCTCACCTTGTGCCAAAAACAGCTAAAAATGCCAGTTAAATGCTTTTATAATGGATCTTCTAGATGCCTTCATAAACTGGCAAAAAAGGAAGGACTCCTCAGGCCCAGGGGCAGAGTGCAGGTGGGTGGCAGGTGAGACAGCCATGGTCCTGAGGGTCTTTGGCTCAGTTTCCTTGGCCTTGCAGGCTGAGAGTCAGCAGACCAAGCCTGGGGGTTACCCAAGGTCTGTGTGTTGGGGGTCGATTGTGCCCCATAAAGCTGGTACCTCTAGAGGGCTAACCCTCAGTGTAGGGGTGAAGTACTGACTTCCTCCCAGCTCCACCCTAGCCCCTGGGAGCACAAGACAAAATCCCACCTCAACGTGTAGTGCTGTGAGGGAGAGGAAGGGCTCTCGAGAATTCACATGTGGTCCATGAGGTATAACAAACCTCAGGCTGAGTGCTCAGTTGTGAGTGGTTCCTGCAGTCAGGTCCCCCAGGAGCTCATCTTTAACCCAAGTCTCTTATTTCCACAAAGTTCCAAGACAGGGCACAGTTCACAGTAAGACAAGCGAACAGGAACACCAGATACATAAAGACAGGGAACCCGAGTGAGTGGAAACAGGAACATGGGCAGCCAACACTCCCAGTGTGAGAATTTTAAGACACAAAATATGAAATCATTTTGTGTAGTTTATTTCAAGAAATCAAAGAGAGGCTTGGACATGAGTAAAGCATAAACAGATTAGAAAAAAAACGCAACTTCTACAAGTGGGCATAGAGTTACAGACTAAACGCAGTTCCTGGAAGTGAGGATCAGGTTAAAGACTAAACGTGTAACTCCTAGAAGTGAGAGTAGAGTTAAAAACTTAGTGGGTGGGTGTTGCAGCAGATTAGACACAGCCGAGGAGACCGTTTGTGAACTGGAAGATAGAACTAAGGAAAATAATCTAGAGTACAGTCCACAGAAATAAAAAGATAGAAAACAGAAGCTAAAAATCACAGAGAAAAGCATGAGAGGGTCCAGGGCATCTATTTGCATTCTGGAAGGAGAGAAAAGAGAGAGGCTGAAAGCTTTCATAATCGGGGAAAGATATTAGTCCCCAGATTCAAGAGACCTAAAAATCCCAACCTAGGTAAATAAAAAGAAATCTACCTACGTTTCAAAAGTGTAGAGGTGCCGACTCGAAGAGATTCCCACCGGCTACATCTGGGATAGCTTGAGCCTCAAAATATGTCATGACAGTAGGTGGTCATAACGCAGACACAATGAGAATCTACGAGTCCAGGCCTGCTGCAGCATGTTTCACGTCATTGGTTTATAGCAAGTAAACAAGGAGAAGGAAAGCTCTCAAGTTCGTATGCCAGCTACCAAACACAGGAGGAGGGCGAGATTATAAAGTCCTCCGTGGATGCACCGGCCCAGTCAGTGAGAGATAGGTGAGGAACACCAATTTGACTTGGCCTCAGAGCATCCCCCGTGAGCTGCTACTTAACTACAAAGGGGAAAACAGTTACGTTGCAGTGGGGAAGCTTAGCAGGTCTCTGACTAGTTGGTCTGCATCGCAGCAGCAGCCCTGAGACAAGCCACTGTTGTGCCTCCCAGCACAGCGGGCGGGGTTCTGTGGCTTCCTGCTAAAACGCGTGACCTGAATCTAGTCAGGGGAGCGTGTCAGACAGGTGCAAACGAAGGGACATCCTGCAGAGTGGCTGGCCCACATCTTCAGAAAGGAGAAGGCGGAGCCAGGCGGAGGGGCTGTCTGGGCAAGAGGAGACTCGAGACAGGACGGCTACACGCAGCACAGTGTCGGTCATATTCTGTACCAAGGAAAAGATGGCTGTAAAGGCTGTCATTGGGACAATCATGATAACTTAACAACCGTTTCCTGGTTTTGAGAATTGTGAGGTGGTTAGGACAGTCCTTAATACATTTGATATACTTAAGGGTACAGCAGCTTGCTGTATCCAGAGTACTCTTAACAGTTCAGAAATGAATAACATGCACGTACACACAGACGTGATGGAGAGCAGTAATGCGAGGAGAGGAGAGTGTGAACAGTTGGTGCGCTGGGTAAAGGGAATCCTATCAGGCTCCTTTGCACTATTCTTGCAGTTACTCTAAGTTTGAAATCATGTCAAAACAGTTTCAATCAAACAAAAGAGAAATTTGCCGTGAATCACATCACAGTGCAACTGCAGACCCGGCAGGTATGGGAGCACCGGGGCGTGGCGCTGTCCCCAGTGGAGGAGAGACCGCCACCTTGTGCCACCGGGGCAGTCCACTCTAAGATTAGTGGGAAGTTAAAATGTTCCGGACAGGAGTTGGCCAGCAGCAAACCACCCCAAAAGGGCATTCCTCGGAGCTATTTCAGGATGCAAGGAAGTGACTCCCAGAGAGAAGTTTTGAGATGGTGACGGCATGAGGAGGAGAGAAAGTGGAAAATGTGAGCTTACTGAACAGAAGACTGGAACACTAGCAGTGCTGCCACGGGAGGCTGTGGAAGAGACGGCACACTGCAGTGGGCAGGAGGGATGCGCAGACCTGTGTGTACTCTGGACTCAGCACTAAGCGGGTCTTCTGGTGTACAGTCACCTCAGAGAGCCCACGGCTGCCCCCAGTAGAGGGATGTGAGGAGTGACGTGTCCATCAAATGGGTGCCAGGAAGGAAGGGGGTGGACAAGGTGCAGAAGAGGTGGGTGAGGAGATCGAGAGTGCACAACACGGGGTGGAGGTGGGCCTCCAGGTGAGCAGGAAGAGGGCCCAGGCTGGGGGTGGCAGAGGGGACGGAGGGGCGTCTGCATGCGGGTAGAGGTGTCTTCTGAATCCCAAGACCTGGCCTTACGGCTCCCTCTCCCCACCGCCCCCCCCCCCAGTCAGCTGAATGAGGGGACCAGCAGCTTCTTGGACTCCATCCTGGTGTGAGATGGAACAGGGAAGGGAAGGGTGCAGACGCACGAGGTATTAGGAGAACCCTCGAACCTAGAAGGGCTCCCCAGACCAGGAACACTTGCGCTGAGCAGAGCCTGGTCTTGGGGGTGAGATACAAGAGCTGGGTGCTCCGTGCTGTGACAGCCAGCTGATCTTGTGGTGGAACTAACCACAGTCAGAGGGTGCCCTGAGAGGGGAGGGGCAGCAAGAGCAGAAGCCTGGGGGCTGCTGGGCGAGGATCAGGCTGTGCTCTGCAGGGCTGGAGCTGAGACCCACCTCGGCCTGGAGGCATCTCCCCTTATCCCTGTGCAGCAGAGCTCGCTCACAGCCAGGCCGACCCTGAGCCCCTGCCTGGCACAGCAGCCTCACGATCAGCTGGTGTTTTCCTTTCTGCCGAGACCCAGTGATTCAGTCACTGCATCCTGTTTGTTTTCTGGGTAAAGGCAGTCTTATTTTCACTCTTTGGTTCCAGTCACTGCTGTTTAACAAGATTGAAAAGGATATTTTATTTTCTGAGGTTGTATGAGCTTTAAGATAGGGTGAAGCTAGCAAGCCCAGAACAGCCTGAGTGGGGTGGGTGACGAACACAAATCACAGATGGTTGAGGAACGGGGCAAGGAGTGTGCACAGCTGATTCTAGATGCTTGTGTCACATCGTTTACTCGTGGAGTGTGTGCACCTGGTGTTTGTGGCAGGTGTTTCAGAGGAAAGGTGTCCCACCTGGGGGCCAGGAGCCATGTGCCTTCTGACTAGTATAGTCACCTCGTGTCCCGTCCACTTGGCGTGCTTCCCCTACCAGACTCGGGGGCGGTGCCCTGTCCCCATTGCTGAGGTACAGCACCTTGATTTTTACAACTGGCAGGGCACTAGTGCCCCTCCCCAGCCACCATGCACAATGGGGCAACTCCTCTTTTACCTGGAACATCTCTCTTGATGACTCTGGTGCTCTTCCTGGGCAGGGCGCCCACCCGGAATGGGGAACACGAGGGTGCTGCCACGGTCTCTTCTGTGCCCAGGCTCCAGCCAGACCTCACACAGGTGTTGTGCTTCCTCCGCAGTACGACGAACATGTCATCAGCCCAAAGGAGTTCGTCCACCTGGCCGGGAAGTCCACCCTGAAGGACTGGAAGCGGGCCATCCGCATGAATGGCATCATGCTCCGGTGGGTTTGTGTGGCTGGCGCTGCTGGTCTTTGGTCTGGGCCTCGGGGCTGAGGCACCTGAACATGGTGAATGCTGGCGGGTGGCCACCTTCCTGAGTGGCCACATGGCACCTACCCTGGGCAGCATGCGGCACACGCGACAGCTCAGACCTTCAGAATTTTTTGCCACATCTTTTAATTTCCAGAGACTCTACCTGGAGGCACCTGTGGCTCTTTCCCTATTAAAACACATCCCACGTACGCGGTGTCGAATGGTGGCCCAACACAGATTCAGTCACTTAGCATGGCCTTTGACACTCTTCTTTATTTTTGCCTCTTACTAATCTTTCAGGGCCTTGGTGGCTCAGTGGTTAAGAGCTTTGCTGTTAACTAAAGAGTTGGCAGTTCAAATCCACCACCCACTCCTTGGAAACCTCATAGGGGGATTCTAAATCTGTCCTATAGGGCCGCTGTGAGTCAGAATTGACTCGATGGCATCGGGTTTGTTTTTTGGTGATTATTGCTATTTACTGAAGTATCTGTACAAAATGTGTACATTGTATATGAGCAACTCAGTGGATTTTCCCAAAGTGATTCCAGACCCAAAGAGGTGACCAGCAGCTCTCACACCCCCCACAGAGGGCCCTTTTTCGCCAGCCCTCCCAGCATAGCTTCCCCTCCCAGTCCTTGGGATGCCGTCCTCTAGTGAGATGCCCTTGGGGGCTGACGCAGACCAGGTTGGTGTGAGAGAGGGGACCCAGAGACATGTGGGGCCCCGTGGGCTGGGCCCAGTGGTCCTAGCGAGGCAGGAAGAGCTGAAGATGCTCATCTCCCGCAGGCTCCACGACGACCTTTCCCTGGGGCCTGGTCTCATCAGAACTTCCCTCCCTTTCCTGGCCAGCGGACAAACCGTGGGGGGACTGCCTGGTCATCTCTAGGTCAGAGTGTGCTGTGACCTGCCCGTTTTCCTCCTCGCCACAGGAAGATCATGGACTCTGGGGAGCTGGACTTCTTCCAGCACGACAAAGTCTGCTCCAACACCTGCCGCAGCACCAAGATTGACCTATCAGGGGCCCGCGTGTCCCTGAGCAGCCCAGCGTCAGCTGAGTACATCCCGCTCACACCAGCTGCGGCAGACGGTATGTGCCCTGCCATGTGCTGTGTGCCCTGCACCCAGCTTTACCCAGAGTTGGCAGAGCTCCCACCACCCCAGCCACCTCGGTGCTGGCCTGCTTCCTCTCTGCCACGGGAGGTCCTGCCCCCAGGTGGCATGGCACTTGGTAGTGTGGCCCCATTCTCTCATATTCGGTGGGATGTGTGCATGTATGTGTGGTCACGGTGTGCGTGTGTGGGGTCTTGTCTGTGTGCACCTGCATGCATTTGGTCACGTTTGTGTACACGCATGTATGGTCGCGGTGTGTGTATGGGGATGTATATGTGGTTATGGGGTTGCGTTTGTGCACATGTTCATATGGTTGTGGGGTGTGTGTGCACGCGTGCACGCATTTGTGTGGTCATGGGATGTGTATGGGCAGGCATATGGTCACAATGTATGTGTGTGCATGTGGTTGGGTGGGTATACACGTATGTGTGGTCATGATGTGTGCGCATGTATGGTCATGGTGTGTGTGGGCATGTGTATGTGGAGCTCATGGGGTGTTGATTATATATGCGTATGGTCACAGCGTGTGCATGCTTGAGCGTGTGTGTGGTCATGAGGTGTGGATGTGGTCATGGTGAGTGTGTAGGCATGTGTATTTGTGGTTTTGGGGGTGTGTGTCCATGGCGTATGTATGTCACAGGGTGTGCAGGTGTGTGTGGTCATGGGATGTGTCCATGTATGTGGTCAAGGGGTGTGCATGTGTGTGGGCAGTGTGTGCAGTTACGGGGTGTGTGTGTGTGCATATGTATGTGGTCACGGGGTGCGTGCGTATGTATGTGGTCACGGGGTGCGTGCGTATGTATGTGGTCACGGGGCGTGCGTGTGCATATGTATGTAGTCATGGGGTGTATGTGTATATGTAGTCACGGGGTGAGTGCATGTTTATCACATGTATGTGTGGTCATGGGGTGTGTTTATGTGGTCACGGTGTGTGCATGTGCACATGCGTGTGGTCACGGTGTGTGTATGCACACGTCACGGGGTATGTGTGCATGCACGTGTGGTCACGGGGTGTGCATGTGTGTGCATGTATGTGTGGTTATGGAGTGTGCGTGTGGGCACATGCATGTGTGGTTGTGGTGTGCGTGTATGTGGGCACGTTTGGTCATGGGGTGTGTGTGTGGGCACATATGTGGTAACGGTGTGTGTGTGTGTGTGCGCGTATGCATATGTGTGGCTTTCTGCTTATGTGGTGTTCTCTGAGCATCATGCCACCAGGTGTGGGCTCGCGTGTGTGTGATGTTCCTCTAGGTTGGAATCTCAGCTCTTATTCACAGGAGGAGTAAGTGTACTTGGAATCCTCTCAAGCCTTGTGAATAGAGGAAATCTTTTTAAAACTGAAGTTAGAGTGGAGTGGAATTCGCAGCTTCTGGGTCATGTGACCTGGTGATCTCTGGTGACGCTATTTGCATTGCTCCTAAGCTGTCCCTTGTACTTGTGTGTACTTGTGGTGCCGGGGCTGGACTTGTGCCCTGCATGACCAACCCTAGCGTCCGTGACTGGCCCAGGCAGTGGCTGTCGAGGGTCGTGGCCCGTATCTGGGAAAGGGGAGGTACCGGGCCAGGGGCCGATCTTCCCCCTAAAGCCATCTTCACATCTGTGTGAGCAGCGGGTAGTGCAGTGTCGGGTCTGACCTTCAGTCCCTCCCAAGAAGTTGCCTTAACACTCCAGTGGCTCGCAGTGGAGGGGCTGGCCTGGTCGGCCTGCTGCAGGCTGACCCTTTTCGTGTTTGGCGGGTGAAGTTGGGAGCGATTGTAGGAGGCTTCTCATTCCGGGATGAGGCTTACACGTGCTTCCCGTGTGGTTGCAGTGAATGGCTCTCCCGCGACCATCACGTTCGAGACCTGCGAGGACCCTGGAGACTGGACCACATCAATCGGGGGTATGCTGCCTGCCCGTGACATCTGCTGAGGGGGTGGGGGTGCCCCAGAGTACCCTGTCTGTGAGGAGATGGGGTTCCCTGGGGTGGGGTCTTTGCATGGAGAAGGACCTTTCTGCCAAGACGGGCGCTTGTGGCCCTCCTGCTCAGGGGAATGCCAGTGTTTGCTGGGCCTCTGTGCCTGCTCTGGAACCTTCCTTCTTGGCAGCCCCACCAACGGCAATGTGGTGCCCGCTTCCAGGCTCTGGAGTGGGGCCTCCATCAGTCCTCCCCTGTGCTGGGGCCAGGGTTGGGTGGTACCCTGCACAAGGCCTCTGCCCACTAAGCCTGCCTTGCCTCCACAGATGACACGTTCGCCTTCTGGCGGGGACTAAAGGATGCAGGGCTGCTGGACGAGGTCATCCAGGAGTTCCACCAAGAGCTGGCGGGGACCATGAGGGGCCTGCAGCAGCGTGTCCAGAACCCCCCACTGCAGCTCCGAGGTGAGGCCCGCGACCAGCCCACGGGTCCAGTAGTACAAGAGAGTGACCCTTTGAAGGATCCTGCTGGTGGGTCTCAGACTGGCCAGCTGCACCCCACAGAGGCAGGCCCTGTCCTGGGGTCCTGGGCCCCTCTGGGGTCTCCTGACTTCACTGTTTGTCTGCTCCTCTAAGATGCAGTCCTCCTCAACAACATCGTGCAGAATTTTGGGATGCTGGACCTGGTGAAGAAGGTGCTGGCCAGTCATAAGTGCCAGATGGACCGGTCCCGAGAGCAGTATGCCCGTGACCTGGCAGGTAGGGGCCTGTGATGGGGCAGTAGGGAGTGAATTGACCACCATTTGGCACCGCTCCAGGTGACCAGGTGATAGGCACTGGGCTGGGATTCAGGGGCCTGGGAGCTTACCTCTGGGCTGTGTGTCCACACACATTTCTGAGGCACAGCCACACAGGGGACCTTTCCTTGGAGAGCCATGGGAATTAAGAGCCCTGAACCAAGGAGAGATCCTGCGAGAGCACACAGTTGGCATGAAGGAAAAACACTGAGAAAATTGAAATGACATGGCAGGTTGCTCTTGCTCACTGGCACTCCTGCAGTGAACCAAGTGCTGTTCACAAGGGAGAATTAGAAACGTGAATAAGACCAGCTCTGACCCCCCCAAGAGCTCTCCTCCCTGTGATGGTCCTCGTTTCTTCCTGTGTGATGGTGGGGTGCATGTATGTGTGTGTGCATATGCGTGGTCACGAGGTGCATGCGTGTGCCTGTAATTGTGTGCACATATGTGTAATCACGAGGTGCTTGTATGTGGTCGTGGGGTGCATGCGTGTGTGTGCATGTATGTGTGGTCACGGTGCATTTGTGCGTGCACGTGTGATCATAGGGTGCATGTGTGCATACGTGTGTGTGGTCACAGGGTATGTGTGTTCATGTATGTGTGGTCACTGGGTATGCACGCATGTGTGGGTGTGTGATCATGATGTGAGACAGGCTCGTCGCACGTGCTGTTCCTCACGTCGTTTTTCTCTCAGCACGTCACTTGCAGCTCTCAGGACAAAATTGCTCTTGTGACTGAATGTTCCATCGCAAACAGGGAGAGCCTGTGGGTACAGTGTGGCTGCCTTGGGGGCACACTCCTGCTCACCCCGCCCTACTGTGGATGCCTTCTGTCCTGATCTCCCTCTGTCTTCCACCTTGACCACCCTCTGCCCTGCCCACCATCCACCTGCCCGCACTCTCCCCTGCCTGCCCACCCACCCTAGCTGCTCTCTGCCCTGGCCATCTTGACCCGACCTGCCTTCTGCCGCCAACCTTTCTCTGTCCTGACCGCTCGCTGTCCTGCAGCTCTGGAGCAGCAATGTGACGAGCACCGGAAGCGGGCCAAGGAGCTGAAGCACAAGTCCCAGCACCTGAGCAATGTGCTCATGACGCTGACACCCGTGGCCCTGCCACCGCCTGTGAAGCGGCCCCGGCTGGCGCGTGCCACGTCAGGGCCAGCTGCCATTGCCTCCCAGGTGCTGGCGCCGTCGGCACAGATTGCCCTCGCCCAGGGTGTGCCCGTCTCCCAGCTGGCCAGCGTGCCGCTCAGCAAAGTGGTGTCTGCCCTGCCTGCCCCTGCCCTGAGCAAGGGCCCCCTGCAGGCCCCGCCTGCCAGTGCCCCAGCCTCCCCGCTGCTGGGAGGCTACACGGTACTAGCCTCCTCAGGCGCCACCTTCCCCAGCGCCGTGGAGGTACACCCGGACGCATCGAGCCTCACGGTCTTGAGCACGGCTGCCCTGCAGGATGGCAGCACGGTGGTCAAAGTGGTGAGCCCACTGCAGCTGCTCACGCTGCCCAGCCTGGGCCCCACCATGCAGAACATGGCCCAGCTGTCCCCTGGAGGCGGCACGATTGTGACAGTGCCCACAGGGGCCGTCGAGGGCACCATGGCCACCCCAGGGCCCGAGGAGCACACAGCCACCATTGAGGTGGCCGCCATGGCAGAGGACCACGAGCAGAAGTAGTGGATGTGGCCAGCCCTCTTGTGGGCAGACAGGCCGCCTCTCCTGGTGCACAGGTGCTGGTGTACGCAGCGGCAGTGGGGGTCAGGGTCACCGAGGGCTGCTGAACCAAAGAGAGGAAATGCCAAAAGAGAAGTCAGGAAGAGAAAAGGTGCACAGACACCATCTTGTGAGCTCGGTCTGCAAGGCCCAAATCCTCCCCTTTTTCTTGGGAAATATATTTTTCCCCCTGTTGCTTATTAATGCTGTTTACACGTGGGCTTCAGCAGACCCAGCAGGAGGCGCCAAGCAGGAGGATGAGGGATGGGCAGGTGGCAGCTGGGCCAGGAGTGGAGCCCTGAGCTCTGCACAGCCCTAGCAGCACTGCCCCGCTGGGCCCCATGGGGCCTGAGCCGGCCAGGGAAGGGACTATATGACACATGTCTTGGGAACCGAGCCCAAGTGTGGACACTGGATCCTATGGATTTGGTTCTTCCCTGTCTGTCGGCTGCAGTGTGGCAAGGTGTCCTCCACTCTGAGGACCCCTGTGGCCAGCAGGGCCCTATGTGCTCAGGGCCTGGGGCCGTGACCCCAACAGAAAGCTGTGGGATGCGCCTCCGTCCACCACTGCACAGAAACTGTATTTTTAAGTGAATTTCTTAGGCTTTTAGGAAGAGTGAAAACATATGCATTGTCGACCAAAACCATGCTGAGTGCCTCCCGCCCTTGTCCCTCTGGCCTCACGTGCTGTAGGGAGCAGTCTCGGTGCTGGACCCTCAGGTGCCAGGCGAGCTCTGAGGTGGGAGCTCTGTTTCTCTGCTCGCCCGCTGCCCTGAGCTGGGCCTCCCGGGCGTCATCAACAGAGCCAGTAGGAGGTGGAGGGTTCAGGTGGCACAGTGCCCCCTCAGACCTGGGGAGGCCCTGGGGTCATGCTGCCATCTGGCTGAACTCCAGAGCCAGGGCGGCAGGGTCTGCGTAGTGGTTGTACTCCTGAGTGGCATGGCTTTCTGCCTCACAGCCCTTCAGCGCCTTTCCTGCTGGGTGGTGAGGCGGGGGACACATTGGGGAGCAGCAAGTTTTACTGAGAACCCAGGTCTTGTGCTGTTTCCACAGCATGTTGTGGCCACTGGCCATTGGGACAGGCCCAATGCCCCATCTCATGGCTTTGCAGGGTGGTGTGACAGTCACCCTGCACACGAGGTTGTCCTGTTGCCTGTGGCAATCTGGCGTTCATCATCTGTCCATCTTCCCGTCATCCATCCTTGCATCCACCTGTCCCGCCAAGTGTTCCAGACCTGTGTCAGCCTGCCTTGTGACCCAGGCCCTGTCCCCCATGTCAGGCTACTGAAGTTTTGCCTTTTTTGTTTGTTTCTGTTACATTTTTGTCTTTGTTTTCATAGGTCAGGTGGTGTCAGGGTGCTGTTTACTTGACTTGGTTATGTACATGTTCATTTCCTAAAACTCAGTTTTACCGGACTCGAGAATCCTGTTACGTGTGGTCCCAGGCCCTGTAAGGCGACGGGTCTGCTGCCCCTCCCCTGCGCCCGCAGCATACACCAGCTCAGACCATGTTAAAAACCGTGCTGCAAATAAAGATGCTTCTCACCCTTGGAACTCTCCCTTGTCACACTCCGACAACCTTGTTTTCTAGACCTGACATGCTGCTGACGCTGGGTTTTAGGTGGAGCATGGGTTAGCCTCACTTCCTCTTTTAAGAGCCAGGTTGGGGTCCTTTTCTGCTCCTGGCCCTTAGGCCATTGAGGCATTGGGAGTTAACATCAGCACCAAAGGCACGCCAGAGGCGAGTGTTGGGGTTGACCCTGAGTGATACGTCCCTGCCCCAGTGCACTGGGAGGTCCTGGCAGCATGCCCTGAGGCCCCGGGGGCAGGTTCTGTCCTGCCAAAGGGGTGCAGGTCTGGTGGCTCCACCACCCCAAGGAGCCCACCCTCAGCTGAGCAGGACGCCAGTAAGCCTCCGACAGTCTGGGTCCCTGGGTCTGGGCCCCTCCTTCCCTGTCTCTCCCTTCCCTTCTTCTGCAACCCCTAGAGTCCCAGCTGGCGCAGGCTGGCCAAGACTCAGGAGGAGCCTTTGGGAGCATGTATAGAAGACGGGTTTGACGTTGCATATGAGGTGGGATGGCATTAGGGTTTGCAGAGTGAGCCCCCCTTCTCAGAGCCTGCTCCAAGGCCGCGAACAGGCAGGGCCGCGAGCAGGCAGTGCTCCGAGCCACTTTGTACACCGTTTTGCTAGTATCTTGGCATTTTGGTTTCAAATAAAAGTGTATTTCCTAACCGGTGTCTGCCTCTTGCAATGGAAGAGTGATGTGGAGCAGGTTCAGTCTGCGCGTCAGCTACTAGGCATCCCGGCGTCTGCACTCAGGCCTGCAGCGGCTCCTTGGACAACAGAAGATTCTTGAGAAAGTGGGGGCCACTGGGGCCCTAAGACCCACCCAGGTTTCCAGAGGCCTACACAGGACACGGTGTCAGTGGCCTTCCCCACTTATTCTCCTGGGGTGTTTCTCTTGTCTGTGAGTGCTCCCAGGCTTTACTCTGATGTCGGGAATGGTGGTGGTCTTGACTCTCATCAGAGTCCCTGGGTCCCGAGGCTGGAAACCCGGGTGCTGTTCTGTGCCATGTGCCTGTTCCCTCTTAATCTGGTGCAGACGGCAAAGAGGCTGAGAGGGAGGGACAGAGCCAGGATTCAAACCCCGGCTCAGAGCAGGAGCACTCTGCCAAGAGGCATCTGTGAGTGTGACAAACTCCAAGGCTTGAGGTCCTGGGCCAGCCGCAGACTGGTCAAGGGCAGCTCCCAGGAAGTGACCTAGCAACTGGTTGGACACTGTCCTCTCCAGAGACTGGAATGACAGGGAAGGAGCAGATGTGAGGGGGAAGACAAGCAAGAGTTCTGTTTTGGACCCCACAGATCTAAGGTGCCTGCAGACATCCTGAGGGAGCTGGTGGATGTCCTGGGGAAGTGGGGGAGGCTGGCTGTGTCCCAGTACAGATGCGGGGGAGGGGCACATCTCGTGTTTGCAGCTCCTGGTGCTGTATGCTGTCTAGGAAGTGCACTGCGGGGCTTCAGGGTGTCCAGTACGCCCACCCCACTCTCCAGCCACCACCCCCCAAGGAGGGCCTCTGCAGGGTGGCTCCTCTGTGGCCTCTGTGAGGCTCCTCTAGGCCAGTGGTCCTGGTCCGCACACCTTGGGCTGGACTGCATGTCCTGGAAGAGCAGCCAGGAGAAGCGAAACAGGCCCTAGGCAGGGAGAGTATGCTGAGGGCCCATCAAGCTGAAACTGGGCGGGGCAGAGGGGAAGCTTATATGGGGGGCCCCTTTATCCCTGGGCCCAGGCAAGGCCAGTCTCACTCCACCCTCTGACCTGTTGCTTTGATCACTGAAGCAAACTGATGGTCAAAGGGCATGCCGTCCCTGGCCTGAGTGTCCCTGGGTGGCTGCTGACAGGAGAGCACTGCTGTCCTGAGGCTGGAGGCGGGCACCCTGGCAGGTGACTGGGAATGCCTCCCCATCTCTGGGCTGGCCAAAGGCTTGCTGGGAGGTGGCACACTGGCGTCCTCAGAGAAAGTGCCAAGAAGCAAACTCACCGCATTTTCTGGGCTAGCCCTGGGCTCCAGTGGGGATAACTGGTCTTCGGATTTGAGAATTTGAGTAGCTTCAGCAAATGAGTGTGGACCAGGATATCCAGGTTGTGTCAGCTCTTGGTGGTGCCTGACCAGCTTGAAGCAGAGGGCGCTGGTCAGGGAGGGCCTGTGGTGGCTTCGTTTGGCCTCTCCGCTCCCAGGACTCACGCTTGGTCCTCCGGCCTTGAGTCTGTGCCCTCTCCCAAATTTCCTCTCCAGCCCCTCACACAGGTCCCTGCCCTCCCCGTCTTCAAGCCTGTCTCCTATCTCAGTAGGGGACATGCTACGAGCTCAGATAGAAACCCCGGAGACGTCTTTGCTTCCCACTCCAGGCTGTGGTCAGTAGTGAGCATTCCACCCAGATGGCTCCATGGTATCTTCCCGCTGTCTCTGTCACCTCTTGGTGGGCTCACCACCAGTTCCCATTGGGATTGCCTTCCTGCTGGCCTCGCTGCTTCCTTACCATGCAGCCGCCCGTTTTATCTAAAACCCAAGTCAGACCGTGCCACTCCCCTGTGAATACCTCCTGGACCCTGCTGTCCTCTCTCTACTTGGGTCTCAAAGCCTCCTGTCCCATCTGAATCATGACTCTCGCTGTGGAATTTGGTGACACGTCTGTGTCCTGGACCAGATCAGTTTTTGTAAACAGCCATGTGCTTGAAAATAAGTGTATCGCTGCGTTTATCTTTGGATGAACGTAGATCCAACACTGGTTAGGTTTTACAAACATTTCTATGCTCTTACTAATTTTTTTGGTCAGCCTGATCCTAGCAATTTCTGAGAGAGGTGAGTTGCAGTCTCCCTCTTGGACAGTGAATTTGTTCAAGTTAAATCATTGTCATTCTGTCATTATTTGCTTTATGTGTTTTGAGGTTAGGTTATTCGGTATATACAAGTTCATGATTGATACAGCTTCTTGGTTAGTGCTTTTCAAACAGCTGGGAACACATTCGTGGGCCGTGAAACTAATTTTGATGGTTGCGACAAGCGTTTTCGTAAAAATGGAGGAACAGAATAGGAAGTTCAGAGTGCGTTGCATGTAGCAAAGATAGTGTTTTGGGAAACTTTAGTTACAGATACTGGTCAAAAAAGTTTGAAAAACACTGTTTCGGGGGGATTCCCTCTTTAAGTAGCGATCCTTCTTAGTTCTGTTTATGTTTGTTTGCTTAGTTTTTGTTGCCCTAAATTCTGGTTTGATATTAATATTGCTATGTCATCATTTATTTGTTTGGTACATGCCTGGCATTTTGTTTTCCCTTTTTTTTTTTTTTTTTATTTTTAACCATATTGTGTCTTTGTATTTTGGTGTTTCTCTTGCAAGTAGCAAATAGGTGTATTAGCTTCCTCCTTTTAAAATCCAATCTTTGAATGTAACCAATGTCACTGAACAATTTCTGTAGAAATTGTTAAACGGGAACCTAAACTGCTGTGTAAACCTTTGCCGAAAACACAATAAAATAACTGCTAAAAAAAAAATCATGTATGTGAGATCAAATGGTCAACTACTACGTTCAAACAAAGATGAAATGTAAGCGGGCAATGAAAATAGGTTAATGGAAATGGAACAACCAGAATGGAAATAACGAGAATGTTTATGCGTTGTAAAGAATGTAACCAGAGTCACTGGACAATTTATGTAGAAATTGCTAAACGGGAACCTAAACTGCTGTGTATACCTTCACCAAAAAAAAAGTATTATTTCTGTAAAAAAAAATCCAATCTCTGATTCTCAGCCTTTTAATTGGATACAGTCCATTTATGTTTATTGTAATTACTGATTTATTCAGATTCATGTTTCTTATTAAGTTCTTTGATAGACTGAAGTATTGGTGAGGAATTTTCTCGAGTTGTGTTTTCTTCTAGGTTAGACTCTGCCTTTTTTTGTTCCCTTTGTTTCTCCTGCAGTGCGAACAACCTCTTGACTGTCTTCTACTGTGCAGTGGCTTTGAAACATGTCTGCAGATTCTGTGGCACTCCCCTTGAATCTGAGCTGGCCTTGGTGACTCACTCATAATGAATAGAATGTGGCAGAGTGGTGCTGCATGCCTTCTGAGGCTAGATTAGGAAAAGGTGATACAGCTTCCTGATTGGTCGTCTCTGTCTCTGTGTCTCTGTCTCTCACTCTCTCCATCTCTTTGTCTCTGTCTCTCACAGCTTGCTCCTCTGGAGCCTGAGCTACCATGCTGGACAGATCACACAGTGATAGAGACAGATGCTCAAGGAGCCCCCATAGTTCCGATCCAGCCCTTGGAGTCTTCCCGGCCCAGGTGCCAGATGTGGGATTGAGGAGTTTTTGGGTGACTCCAGCCCCAGACTTCGAGTCTCCCAGATGAGGTCATCCCTGCTGTGTCCTGGCCTGTAGCATGCATGAGCATAATTAATGGTTGTTTGATACTTGAGGGAAACCCTGGTGGCGTAATGGTTAAGTGCTACGGCTGCTAACCAAAGGGTCAGCAGTTCAAATCCGCCAGGCACTCCTTGGAAACTCTATGGGGCAGTTCTACTTTGTCCTATAGGGTCGCTATGAGTCGGAATCGACTTGATGGCACTGGGTTTGGTTTGGTTTTTGGTTTTTTATACTTGAGTTTCTGGGTAATTTGTTACGCAGCTGCAATAACTGGGACATCGTGTATCTATGGCCAGCTTCTTTCTCCCAAGGCACACGTGAAGGTCGGCCTTGCAGGGCCGCCTGAGGGGCTGGATCTGGGGGGAGGAGCTGCGCTGAGTGCCTTCCTATCTGTAGGGACAACTGAGGCTGGACACCCTTCTGCCCTGGTGGGGTTTCCATGGGCCAAGACCTCACAGATTTCCAGATCGATTCTATGCAGTTTTCTCTGCGCTGTGAGGGTCTGATGAGTTTGTGCAGGCTTCTGGTTTCTGCCCTGAGCCTGGGTAGGAATCCTGTTTGGTGGGTAGGGTGGGCTGTGTCCCAGGCACTGGTAGAGCCCATGTAAGCCCTGGGTCCCTGGCCTGGCAGCCCCATGTGGGCTCTGGACTCTATACCAGTGATGGATGGGGGCGGGCGGCACCTCTGGTTCAAAAACTAGCCAGAGGATAATACCCAGCTTCTAAGGCCTGCATTAGCTCAAGAATTCCTGAGGGCTACTCCCTTTGCCCCACTCACCACTCCCCAGGTGTTCCTTCTTCATTGTGACATCTGGTGAAGGGTCTCGTTTGTGTCTGAGCTCTGCAACGCAGTGAACACATTTGTATAAACATGCTTCACACACACAGACACACATTTATTTCGCTAAAATTTATGCATTGAGGTAAAATGTGCTTATAGTGATTTCCAGTCAGCCCTGATTTCTATAACGTTTGTGTCTGTTCTTGGACTTCATGTATTTAATGTATGGAATCATACGTTAAATTTTCTTTTGTGTCTGGCTTCTTTCACTCCACATGATGTTTTATGATTTATCTATGCTCTTGTATATACCAGTTGTGGTGGTGGTTTGGTTGTTTGTTTGTTTCCTGAAGAGTATGTCGTTACATGAATATGCCACAACGTGTTTACCAAGGCACCTGATGGTGGACCTCTGAGTTGTTTCTAGCTTGGGGGTACTATGAATAAAGCTGCTGTGCTAGTCCAGGTACAAGTCTCTGTGTGGACGTGTGCTTTCCTGTCTCCTGGGCAGCTACCTAGGAGTGGAATTGCTGTGGTGTATGGTGAGTGCACATTTTTTTTTTTTTTATCAGAAATGACCGAATTGTTTTCCAAAGTGGTGGCACGATATTGTGCTGCCAGCAATGATGTGTGAGAGCACTGGTTGCTCCACATCCTTGCCAGCAATTGGTATGGTCAGCCTTAAATTCAGCCGTTCTATTTCATTTTTTAAATTTATCGTGGTAAAATATATAAAAGTTGCCATTTTAACTATTTTTAAGTGTACAATTCAGTGACATTAATTACATTCATCATGTTGTACAACCATCACCTCTAGCTATTTCCAAAACTGTTTAATCGCCCCAAACAGAAACTTAGTACCCCTTAAAGCAGTAACTCCCTATTCCCCCTTGCCCCTGGTAACCACTAAGAAAACTTTGATCTCTGTACATTCGCCTATTCTAATGATTTCATCTAAGTGGGATCATATGATATTTGTCCTTTGTGTTGGACTTATTACACTCAGCGTAAAATTTTCAAGGTTCGTCCATATTACAGCACGTATCAGCACTTCATTTCTTATTATGGCTGAATAGCACACCATTGTATGTATATACCACATCTTGTTTATCTGTTCCTCTGTTGATGGGCTCTTGAATTGTTTCCACCTTTTGGCCGTTGTGAATAGTGCTTCGTTGAACATGGGTGCACAACTGTCTGTTTGAGTCCCTGCTTTCAAATCTTTTGGGTACTGTTATGGATTGAATTTTGTTCCCCAAAAATACCTGTCAGTTTGGCTTCTTCATGATTCCCAGTGTTGTATGATTATAATTTCATCATTTGATGAAATTTTTCTATGTGTTGTAAATCCTGTCACTGCGATGGATTAGCAGCAGTTATATTGATGAGATCTACAAGATTAGATAGTGTCTTAATCCAATCTCTTTTGAGATATAAAAGAGAGAAGTGAGCAGAAAGACAGGGGACCTCATACCACCAAGAAGGCAACTCTGGGAGCAGAGTGTGTCCTTTGGACCCGAGGTTCCTGTGCTGAGAAGTTCCTTGACCAGAGGAAGATTGATGACAAGGACCTTCCTCCAGAGCCGGCAGAGAGAAAGCCTCTCCTGGAGCAGACGCCCTGAATTAGGACTTCTAGCCTATTAGACTTGAGAGAATAAATTTTGTTAAAGCCGTCCACTTGTGGCATTTCTGCCATAGCAGCACTAGATGACTAAGACAGGTGTATACCCAGGAGTAGAACTGCTGGCTTATATGGTAATTCTGGGAGTCCCTGGGGGGCACAAATGGTTAAGTGCTCAACTATTAGCTGGAAGGTTGGTAGTTCAAACCCATCCAGAAGTTCCTCAGAAGATAGGTCTGGTGATCTGCTTCTGAAAGGTCACAGCCTTGAAAACTCTGACGCTTCACACACATGGGGTCACCACGAGTCAGAGTCAACTTGAGGGCAATTGACAACAAGGTAATTAATTCTATGTTTAAGTTTTTGAGGAACTGCCAAACTTTTCCACAGCGGCTGTACCGATTTACATCCCACCAGCAGTGGGTGAGGGTTCCAGCTTCTCCACATCCTCGTCAGCACTTGTTTTCTCTCTCCCTCTCTCTCTTTTTTTTTTTTTATAATAGCCATCCTAGTGGGGGAGAAGTGCTATCTTGTGCCTCGGTGAGTCGGTGAGTTTTGATTTGCATTTTCCCAATGGCTAATGTCCTGAGCACCTTTTCATGTGCTGTTGGCCATTTGTATATCTTCTTACGTGACATGTCTGTTAAAATATTGTGCTCATTTTTTAAAAACTAGGTTTTTTATGATTGAGTTTTAAGAGTTTTTTTTTTTTTTTTTTAATAATCTGGATACAAGTTCTTCCTCAGATGTGTGTATTTTGAATATTTTCTCTCAGCCGATAGCTGCCTTTTCATTTTCTCACTGGTGTCTTATGAAGAGCAGACATTTTAAGTATTTACAAATCTAGTTAATAATTTTTTAATGTCCTAAGAAATATTTGCTTACTCCAACATTGTGATGACATTCTATGTTTTCTTCTAGAAGCTTTACAGCTTTGGCTTCTATGTTTGGACAATCTATCTTGAATGAATTTTTGTGTGGTGTGAGGTAGCGGTTGTGACTTACGCCTGTCCCCATACGTTTATTCAGTTGTTCTATCACCATTTCCTGAAAAGACTGTCCTCTCCCTGCCTTGGTGTCCTCTTTAGAACACCAGCTGACCAGATAGTATGGGTCTGGACTCTTTGTCGCCCCCTCTGTCCACTCTGACACTTGCAGTTATGTTCTTCCAGCATTCTACATGTTTTGTGAGGCAGGAAGCTTCTGGCATCTCCCCACCCAGCCCCAGTGCCTGCCATGGAGAAAATGTCAGTCATGAATGTTCTTATTACCTCAGCCACTACCGTTTATAGCAGCAGGGTGTCAGCTGGTGTGGGTGGAGGGGTCCAGGGTGAAGGGGAATTGGGCCTGGGGAGGGGGTGGGCATACCCTAGGCACGACAGGTGGGCTGCACATGAGGTCCAGTGGTCAGGAGCGTGGACTTGAGCTTCTGGCGTCAGAAGCTGAGGCTTCCTGCCCTTCTAGCCTGAGTGCGGCCCTCCACCTATCTGGATCTACCCACAATCCCCATTGACAGAGTGACAGAGCCACAGAGGAGGCAGTGGGCACTGACTTGTCACCCCCCCAGGGGACCTCGGTTGACTGAGGGGTGCAGGTGGCCGTTTGTCACTTTGATCTTCACCACCATCATTTCTATCAGCCACACAGGACCAGGTGGTGTCTAGCTCAGGGCCTGGTCTGAGGGCTCCAGGCAGGATCCAGAGAGTCTGAGGACAGAGGTGGTGGTTGTAGGAGGGGCATGGGTAGTGGTAAGACTCCGCACAGACATGCTCAGGGAACGGCACAGGGCGATGGCGGCTAGGAGACGGCGCAGGGGCGGGGGGGGGGCGGTGCAGAGCCTCCCAGAGCAAGGTCAGATTCCCCCTTCCCTGGGTCCCTTCTTCACGAATTTTCCCCCAACCCCCATGGGGATGGACAGTTCCAAGGAGTCCTCATCGCTGCCTCCCCATCAGCTGGGATGCTGATGATACTTGGGATCCCCTCCCACTCATAGACCCCACCTCTTCTCTCTGGGGCAGGGTGTGACCTGGCTGGGGTAAGGAGGTCCCTAGTGCTCATTTGAGGTATTATCAAAGGCTGCTAGGCCAGCTAAGAGGATGAGACCCACCCTCACCGGTGAACTGAGGTCTGTCCTCTTTTCCGGGCTCTGGGGACCTCTGAGTACAGCAGTGACAGTGGGGTGGGGGGGTGTTTGGGGCCTTTCCAGCCAGTGGCGGAGGGGCAGAGGGCAAGGTCTGTGGGGGGTGCCGTATCCCCTGGGGACTTTGGAAACCTTCGAGGAGGTGCAGGCTTGTGGGGCAAGACTGAGCTGAGGGTGTGAGGGGCAGAAACACTGTTCACTTTTTCATTTTGATATTTCAAATGAACTTACACAAAAGTTACAAAAATAGTACAAACACTCCTTATACTTTTGTTTACATTTTGTCCGATGGGTCTTATTGCATAAACTTGCACAATGACATAACACGTGCAGCCAGGAGCCCACGCTGTATGTGGTCCTCACGTCTCCTTAGTCCCCTCCAACCCGGAGTGGGGCCTCAGCCTCTCTGTGGCTTTTTTTTTTTTTTTTTTAATATAT
Source organism: Loxodonta africana (assembly GCF_030014295.1). NCBI lineage: Eukaryota > Metazoa > Chordata > Mammalia > Proboscidea > Elephantidae > Loxodonta > Loxodonta africana. The sequence continues at coordinate 63,244,631 of NC_087365.1, read as the reverse complement.
ATATTAAAGAAATTAGACCTTTAGACGTGATATGAGTTACTCATTTTTTTTTTTCACAGTTTGTACTTGGCTTTTGACTCTATTGATGCAGGTTTTGTTTTGCTTCTTATACAAAAGCTGTTATTTTTGCATGGTTGAATTTATCAATCTTTCATCTTTTGTAGGCAGCACTGTGATGGTAAATGTTTAACAACTGGCTCTCTGGAGGAAAAAAGGGGCCCAATTCCCAGCGTATGTTGATTTCCGTGGTGTAAATATTCCCACCGTGGCTACTTTCAAGTTATGGAACTGAGAGCAGGAGAAGATGCACTTGTTGGCTCCACATACAAGCTGGCTCTGCACAGCCCTGCTCCTAGGGCTGGGTTTCACTGGGAAAAGCCTTCCCCAGCTCCAGCAATACTTAACAAAACAAAAACAAAAAACTACCTTCTTTGCTTCTAGTATCTTTTCATTTCTTTCTGTTTAAATCTTTGATCCATCTGCTCTTGCATTCTGGTTTAAGGTGTTGGGTAAGGATTCTCCCTCCCCACCATTTTGCTTCAAGGTGCTACCCAATGGTTGTCATGAGAATTGTTGAGTAATCCAACTTTCTCTGTAGTCTGGAATGCCACCTTCCATTATCCACCAAACTCCTGTGTGTGCTTCCACCTATTTCTGGACTGTCCATTCTGTCCGTTGACCTGACTACCCTTGTGCCCCAGACCACGCTCTTCTCATTTTAGTAGCTTTACAATGTGTTTTAATATTTGGTAGGATGAGTATCCATTATTATTATTTTTAACTTCCTGCCCATTCTTAATTGTTTGCTATGCTTTTCTATATGAACTTTAAAATTAGGCTATCTGCCCCCCCACCCCATTTTCTTAGTATTGTTGTCAGGAGTGCATTAAGGTCATGGGTAAGTTTATGTGTTGTTAAGTCTCCCTACCCAAGAACGTGGTATTTCATCTGTTTTTTATAGTGTTCTTTTGTGTCTCTCAGGAGCACTTCAGAGTTGTCTCTGCCTGTTTCTTGTTAAGTTTCTTTCTAGGTCTTTTGCCACAGCTATTATTTATGGATTCTTGTCTTCCACTCTGTCATGCAGCTCGATGTTTGTGTGTGTAAAGGCTGTTGGTGTGATTATTCGCAGTGTACCTAGACAACTTCCGACTCAAGTTGCCCCGCCCAACTGGGTGTTGACTTTGGTTTGAAAGAGATGTGTGTCATTGTTTGAGGGACAGTGTGTGTTAGTTATCTATTGCTGTATTAAAAAAATCACCAAAAAACTGAGTGACTGAAAACAACAATAAACCATCATCTCACACACTTGTTACCTCACAGCTGGGAGCAGCTTGGCTGGGTGGTTCAGGCCCGGGGTCTCTCTTGACACTGTGGTATAGCTATTGGTTGGGTCAGCACTTTCTGAGGCTTAATGGGGCTGGAGGATCTGCTTGCAAAATTACTCACACACGTGCCCTACGCGTTGGTGTTGGTTGCTAGTGTGAGGCCTCAGTTCCTCCTGATGTGGGCCTCTCCACAGAGCTGCTTGGGTGTCCTCACAACATGGTGGCTGGTGATCTGGGAGAGCCAGGCAGAAGCTGCAGTGCCTCCTATGACCGGGGCTTGGAGGTCATTCCACTGTGTTCTGTTGGTTACACCACTGGCCTCTTTCAGTGTGGGAGGGCACTACACTCCAGTATAAACGCCAGGAGGCAAGATCACTAAGCAAGGGGAGGATCAGATGTTTGGCCACTGGCTGTCCCCACTATGCCTCAGTTTCCTCATTGTGAATGGGGCTGATGGTGGCACGTGTGACTCTAAGATGTTAGAGATGTCCCCCACTCTTCCTGCTCTGTTCATAAATGTGGAACATTCCGGCTCTCTCTGGGCTCTAGTAGTCCAAACACCTTTGGGACCCTTTTCTTGGAGACTTGGCATGACTGTGGGTTCATCTTCACGCTTGACTATAACCCTCAGAGCTTCCTCAGGTGAAAGCCCTGCAGGCAGGCCTCCGCCTGGCCCAGAAGTGCAGGGGTGCCAATTAGGGAAGGATCCTTGCTCTTGGCCCCTCCCCCTCCCGATCGCCGCCTATCATTCGGTGACCTCCAGTCCGCAGCCCTTCGGCCCTGCTGGGCAGTCCCTTTCCACCTTACCTGCCTGAGGCCTGGCTTCTCCACCCGGTGACGGGCAGGCCGCTGTCAGCAAGCAAGCTTCGGAGCGTCACCTTCCCCAAGTCCAGGGCGTCCGCGTGGGATGCCGGAGCCGGAGGGGCTGGGGGCCTGTGGGGGTCTCATCACTCGGGGACGTGCGTTTGGAGTCGCGGGGCGCGCTCTGCGGCTGCGGGGCGGGAAGACGAGCTGTCACGTAGGGGCGGGGCCGGGGCGGGGCCGGAGGCGACCCAGGCCGCTGGGGGGCGGGGGGCGGGGGCGGGGGGCGGGGGGCGGGGCAGGGGGGCAGTGAGGTAATTTCCGCGATTCGGCGTCAGAGGTTTGAGTCACCCCAGGGGCAGAATCGAAAGTGATCGCTCGGCGCGGGGCGGGGTCCCCGGGTGCGGCCGAATGGGAAGTCATTCAGCAGCGGTCGGGGACAGCGGCGGGGGCTCCGGAGGGTAAGCGCCCGGAGATGGGTCGGGGGTCTTCCCTGGGGACATTGCCGCCCTGGATCCCCTGGCCGGCGGTCGGTCTGAGGCCGGCGGGGCCTGGCTGGGGGGAGAGATGGGGGACAGCGCCCTGCTGTGGGGGCTCAGGGGTCGGGAGGCCCGGAAACCCAGGGACCCCCGGGAGGCTTAGACAGGCCAGGTAGCTGCTCCTGAGTGCTGACTCTGCACCCTGGCTGGCTGGACCCCCGCCCTGCCACCTCCGGGGCCCCATCCCTGGGTCCAGTGCATCCTCCTGTGCTGGGACGGGGGGCAGCCGGCGACCTCAGGTCCCTGAGACCCAAGCCCTTTAGTCTGGTCCTCATGGGCTCCAGCTACTATTTCTGAATATCCTCTGGGTTTGGGGGTCCCAGTCTGGTCCCTTCTGGAAGAATGAACTCAAAAGTTTTCACCTGGAGTCAGGGCTGAGATGCCTGCAGCTCCTACAAAAACACCATCTTTGTGTAGCCCCTAAAGTTTTCCTTGAAATTTTCCTTGGACCAAACAGCGGTATTTGCAGGGAGCCCGCTCCCCCTGCCCAACCTGAGGGCTCCACAGCCTAACATGGGCCCAGGCGCCTGCTTCTGGCACGGCAGGAGCTGATGTGGGTTGTAGATGACCTGGGCAGGACCAGTTGCGATGGTTCCTGTGCTGTTGCCCACTGGGCCTGCCTGTGTCCCCCACCAGTGGGAAGGAAACCAGCACCCCCTCCAGACAGGTGTGGGGTTCACCGTCCCCAGAAACCACTGTCATGTCTCAGAAAAGGGGCACTGTGCCTGCATCAGAAGATCAGGGGCTTGAGGGGCCTTCGAATGCTCAGGCCCACAAGAGCTGGGGCGTTGCTTGGGGAGCCCGGGAGCCCACGGGCCAGAGGGATTACCCAACTGTGAGAGGCTCCCGGCCTCTCCAGGGTATCCGCTGCCATGACAACCTCCCTCCCGTGCACAGCCGTGCTGGCTCCCTTTGGGGAGGACCCTCAGAAAGGGGTAGGTTGGTTGGTTGGATTAGGGTAAGTCGGGCCTGCCTCCTTGAGAGATCAAGGCTGTGGCCCAGAGTCTGTCATGCTAACGGTGCTCTCCTTGGTGCTACACCGGACAGAATCCTCCACCCTGCCTGGGTACCTGTGGCCCCTCCTGGCCCAGGCCTGAGCCTGCTCCCCTCCTGCCCAGAGGAGCAGCTGAACCTGGGAGTCTTGGCGCCACCCACCGCAGTGCCAGGCCAGGGCCTGAAATGGGGTCCCCAGCACCTGCCAGTCCCACAGCTGACGAGGGGCTGTCCCTGGCTGCCCTACAAGCACAAGTGGACCTGTGTCTGGGCTGCTCCCGCTGCACCCAGCGCCTCAACGAAAGCACCTACCTGCTGTGCAGTGGCGTGGAGCATGACTGCCCCCGTGAGATCCTTCTGGCACGTTCCAAGCAGGAGGCCCAGCGCAAGACCTGGCGCCAGGTGGGCCGGAGGCCCAGCTTCCCGCGGCCAGCTCGCTACGATGTGTGCCGTTACTACAGACCCGGACTAGGCTGCCGCCGCCACCACAACCAGTGCACCTTTGCCCGCAGCCCCGAGGAGGCACTGGTCTGGACCTTTGAGCGCGGACACGGCATCCCCCGCCTGTGGCTGAAAGCCGCAGTGCAGGGTGGTGGCACTGGGGCTCCAGGCAGCCGCCACTCTCCTGCCGACGCCATCCGGGCTGAGTTTGGAGGCCACTTCCAGCTGCTCTGCTCCGGTTGCTTCCGGCACTGCCCACCGCGCCTCTGCCCCATGGATGCTGGGGGCCGGTGCCTGGAGCATGGAGCCTGCCGCCCACTCATGGCCCATGTGAGCACTGGGCACAGCAAGCAGCAGTTTGTAGAAGTGCGGCCGCAGCCCCGGCACCTGCAGCCGCTGGCCTACTGCAGGTTTGTGGCCAAGGGGCAGCCGTGCCGGCACGGGGCGGCCTACTGCCGGTATGCCCACAGTGATGTGGAGATGGCCGTCTGGAAGGCGGAGCGGCAGAGTGGGCTGCAGCGCAGAGACCTGCTTGCACCCCCCGAAGCTGGGGGCAACGCGTGTACGGCCCCCTTGGGCCAACGCCCCGAGCTCCAGCTATACTGCCGTGCCTGCCTGCTCACCTGCCACTCGCAGGAGGCCTTTGAGAACCACTGCGCTACCCCAGAGCATGCATGGATGGTGGCCTTCGACCCAGCCATGCCCTGGGAGCACCGTGCCCCACCTACCGGGCTCTCCCAGTTCCAGCTCTGCCCTAGGTAAGCGCAGCCGTGGTGATGGTGTGGGGACCAGGATCCCAGTTCACCTGGCTGCCTGCAGTGCAGGGCCCCCTGCCCCACTGTCTGCCTGTACAATGGGCTGAGACTCTTGGCTTCAGAGGAGCTGGGCCTTGTCGATGACACACAGTAGATAGGGCAGGCAAGGCCCAGGCTCCCCACCAGTGTGGGGGTCTCATGGCCCTGATGACCTAACCTGTCCCCAGCCCCGACATCTGTGAGTATGGGGACGCCTGCACGAAGGCACACTCAGCGCAGGAGCTGCAGGAGTGGGTACAGCGGGTGCAGGCAGCGGAGCTGCAGGTGCAGGCGGCCTGGCAGGAGGGTCTGGTGTCCTACCAGGCTAGGCTGCTAGCTGAATACCAGCGAAGCAGCAGTGAAGTCCTTGTGGTGAGCATGGCAGGGGTGGGGGGTGACAGGGCGGGGCCAAAAGAGGAGGGGTGGGGCCCAGTGAGGAGGGGGCGAAGCCCAGTGAGGGGTGGGGTGGGGCTGAGTGAGGGTGTGGGACGAGGAGGTTGCGGGGTGGAGGGGATGGAAGGCGGGGGGGGGGTCCACCCTGCTGACCACCAAGCCCCCTTGCAGCTGACTGAGACTGTGGATGGTGTGTCGGTCTCCTGTGACCAGCCCCTGGTGCATGAGGCCAAGGAGAGGACTGCCCAGCATTGCTGGACATTTGACATCTGCTCAGAAGTGAGGAGACCATGGCCCAAGGCCTGTGGGTGGAGGGTGCCCCAGGGGACCATAACCACGCTGGGCAGAGGTTGAGAGCCTGGATTTGGCATCATCTGCAGTCCCTCAACCTCTGTGCCCCATTTCCTCACCTGCAAAGCCAGGTGATCACCGTGACCTGTGAGTCCAAACTGTGTGCAGCACCTTCCTTTGTGCCCACAGGGACCTCTAGGCAGGCTCTGCAACCCCATTTTATAGACAAAAAAACTGAGGCTCAGAGAGGGTGAGAAGCCTGCTGAGGTCACACAGCCAGGAAGTTGGCTATGGATGGGTCTGGGGTCCTCACCACCAGTCTCCTTCCCCAGGACCCCCTGCTACACGTGGCTCTGCTCAAACAGGAACTGGGAGCCAACTTCTCACTGGTGACCCGACGGCTGCAGCGTCTGGGCCAGCTCTATGCTGAGGGGGAGCGTTTCCGCACACCTGGCTCCCTGACCAGCTTCCAGGTGGGGGTACACGTGCAGGGAGCCTCCTTCGGCACCTTTGAACAGTGGGTGGTCTTTGACTTTGGATACCGGCCGGCGCTTCTGCGAAAGCTGGAACTGCGGCTAGGCCAGGTTCGTGGCCCAGGGTTCCAGGGGGCCCCAGCACCCAACCCCCTCCAGGAGCTGGAGTGCTGGCACACTGGCAACCGCCAGGTTGTGCCTAGCGTAGAGCGGACCGATGAGCAAGTAGCCTTGATGGCCAAGTACAAGGCGCCCGCCCTGGCCCTGGAGTTCAGCCCCAGTGGCCGCGTACCCGGCCCCCTCACCTGCGCCAACTACCGGCAGCGGATGCACCAGTTTCTCTATGAGGAGGAGGCGGCACAGCAGCGGCTGGTGGCCAAGTGAGTGAGAAGTGGGTGGCGGGGGGGGTGTAGCCTCTGGGGACCCTGAGCTGACCAGGCCTCCCTGCAGGCTGAACCTGCGAGCCCAGGTGTCCCTGAAGACGATGCTGCAGACACCAGCTGTGGGCCTGCTCCTTGCGCCACCTGGGGCGCTCTACGCTGAGGTCACCCTGCCCATCTCCCTGATGCCAGATACAGACCAGGGCTTCCTGCTGAGCCGGGCAGTTAGCACAGCCCTGGTGGCTCCGGTGCCGGCACCTGGCCACATGGTGTTCGAGGTGCACCTGGAGGCCCGGGCCAGCTCCCAGCAGGCCCTGTGGCTGCTGCTGCCAGCCCGTTGTTGCTCGGCCCTGGGGCTGCAGCCTGAGACCAGCCCTGTGCTTGAGGTGCAGTTCCAGGTTGACCCACTGACCTTCCGCCTCTGGCACCAGGCGGTGGATGACCTGCCTGAGACACGGCTGGTGCTGCCCTACCTGCCAGCCTGCACTCCGCCCTGCCCACGTCCCATCCCGCCAGCCCTGCGTGGCAACGGCAAGCAGAAGCTGGCTATGGCACTCATCTCTGGCGGCCCCAGGGGCCCGAAGCCCACCCCCCCACTGCTCATCTATGGTCCCTTCGGCACTGGCAAGACCTACACGCTGGCCATGGCCTCCTTGGAGGTCATTCGGCAGCCACGCACCAAGGTGCTCATCTGCACACACACCAACAGGTAAGCTGCCCCCCCCCACCTTCCCTGCACTGCCCGAAGGTGAGGAGGTGACAAAGGTCCTCCCTCTTCCAGGACTCAGCCTTGCAGTGAGGTGGTGTGGCATCACCCTGAGAGAGGCTGGGACTGGGCAGACAGGGTCTCAGATCTGGGTTCTTGCTGACTTGAGCTCACTATAGGCAGCTGCCTGACCCACCCAGAGTTGCTGGGCTCCGGAAGGTGACCGAGGGCTGGCTGTCCACCCTAGGTGGGCAGAGCACCCTCCAGGGCCTGCTCACCCCACTCTCCCAACCCTTGCAGCTGGTCAGCCTGGGCCCTGGGCTGAGGGGGGGCAGGAGGCGGTTTGTACTTAGGCACCATGCACAGGCCCACACAGACTGCACTGGGCCAGGGTGCCACCATGGTGGCCCTGGACCGAGAAGAAGGCGTGGTAAGTGTAGCTTGGTTGCTCCAGCGCTTCCTGGATGAGGGTAGCAGTTTGTTTTTACAGCAACACAGATTTATCTCTCAGCCCTGGTGTTCCTCTTTTGCCTCTGTGGTTTCCTAGTTCCCCCAACACTGCCCGCTGCTGCTGAGGTGCCACTTCCTGGGGCAAGCACCACCCCGACCACCCAGGCACTCTGGGCTTTTCCCTGACTCCCTGCCCCTGTATGTTTGTCGTCTCTGCTGACCCTGACATCCCCGAAGGTGGACAGTCTGTGCCTCACGGTGATGTCTCTCCCCCAGCGCGGCTGACATCTACATCCGGGAGTACTTCCACAGCCACGTCACCAGCGGCCACCCCGAGGCCACACCTCTCCGGGTGATGTACACAGACCGCCCTCCGAGCCAGACGGACGCAGCCACACTGCGGTACTGCTGCCTGACGGAAGACCGCCGGGCCTTCCGCCCACCAACCTGGACTGAGCTGCAACAGCACCGTATCGTGGTCACCACCACCTCCCAGGCGCGTGCACTCAAGGTGCCCGCTGGATTCTTCTCGCACATCCTCATTGACGAGGCAGCCCAGATGCTGGAGTGTGAGGCCCTGACCCCGTTGCGCTATGCCACACCCCACACTCGTGTAGTCCTGGCGGGTGACCACCTGCAGGTCACACCCAAGCTCTTCAGTGTGGCCAGCAGTCAGGCGGCAGGTCACACGCTGCTCAACCGCCTGTTCTTCCACTACCAGCAGGAGACGCACGTGGTCGCCCGGCAGAGCCGTATCGTCTTCCATGAGAACTACCGCTCCACCCAGGCCCTCGTGGCCTTTGTCTCTCGCCACTTCTACCTGGCCCAAGGCAACCCCATCCATGCCAGTGGCAGAGTCCCTCGTCACCCTCAACACTACCCGCTTATGTTCTGCCATGTGGCGGGTACCCCGGAGCGGGACATTTCTCAGACCTCCTGGCTCAACCCTGCTGAGCTCCTCCAGGTGGTTGAGAAGGTGCAGGAGGTTTACAACACCTGGCCCCCCTGCTGGGGCGGCCGGGAGCAGCGGCACATCTGCGTCGTGTCCCATGGGGCTCAGGTGAGCCTGCGGCGGCCAGGAGCAGGGCTGTCCCTTGGGGTCTGATGGGCCTGCATGCACCCATCTGTGCCTCCTGAGCCTCAGTTTCCCCATCTGTTAGAGGACCCAAAGTCTTCACCTCGAGGTGGGGTGTGGGGCTTGAATGGGATGCGGCCAGGGCTCAGTGTCCTGTCCTGTCTATTCCTGTGGGGACAGGCATAGATGCTGTCCCTGTGTGTCCCTCAGGGGGCAGGAGGATAGAGGGTTGAGCCCAGCCTGTCTGGCCTTTGCTGACTTGCTATGTCTCTAGGTCGGCGCCCTGAGGCAGGAGCTGAGGAGGAAGCACCTGGCCGAGGTGTCTGTGGGCAGCTTTGAGATTCTGCCAGGTAGGTGGGGCCGTGGGCCAGGGCCAGGCTTGAGGCCGAGCTTCTGTTGCACTGCCCAGACCCCCAGGGGTATGACGAGCAGGTTGGGGCAGGTTCTGTAAGGGAGTTGGCTGCCCCCATGTGGGGGCCTGGGAACCAACCTGAGAATGGCCCTGCCCACTGTTCAGGGCCAGACGGACAGAGCAGGCTCCCTGATCTATGTCTCTCCAGGGCTGGAGCAGGTCCCCTGGCTCCCTGACCCCACAACCTCCTGACCCCCCCAGCCCCCACCCCCTGACCCATGTCCTTCACAGAGTGGAAACAGGTCCCTTGGCCCCCTGACCCCGCAGCCTCCCGACCCCCGCAGCCCCTGGCCCTGTGACCCCCCTGGTCCCCACCCCTCTGACCTGTGTCCCTTCAGGGCGGGAGTTCCGGGTCGTCGTGCTGAGCACCGTCCACACCTATGACAGCTTGCGTTGCCCTGGAGTGCCAAGTCTGGAGTTCTTCACAGAGGCCCGCGTGCTCAACACCGTCATGACGAGGGCCCAGTCTCAGGTGGTGGCTGTGGGTGATGCGGTGGCCCTCTGCTCCTTTGGGAACTGCAGCAGACTGTGGAAGAGCTTCATCCGTGAGTGCGTGGAGCACCAAAGTGTCTGTCCCCAGGGACTCTCGCTTGAGCAGATAGAGCAGAACGTGGCCCAGGCGCAGCGCTGGCCCCGCGGTGGCCAGCCTGCCACAGTCCTCGGAGCAGACGGGGCCGTGGCCACCCTGGAGAACATAGCAGCAGGGGACCTGCCCCTGGAGCATGCCACAGCCAAGGAGGATGCACCTACACCAGAGACCACGGCTGCAGTGGGGGAGAAGGCAGAGGCAGGGGCTGTGGCAGCAGGGGAGATGGCCAAGGGGGCAGTGGCCAGAGAAAGCCTAGCTGCTGAGGAGGCGGCCACAGTGAAAACAGAGGCGGGGGCCACAGCCGAGGGGGAGACAGAGCTTGAGGACCCTGAGGACTCCGGGTCTGACTTCTGGCCGTCGGACTGGGAGCTCAATGCCGACGACTCCATCCTGCAGGAGCTCCTGGACGAGAGCCGGAATGTGATGGTGACCGTTCGTGAGGACGGGCTGCTGGACACCATGGCCGGGCCCACGTCATTGCACCAGGCCCACCAGTATGTGAACCTATCCCCTGCCAAGCTCCGAAGGCTGCTCCGAGCTGAGCCCCAGGCATACCGCCGCTGTACCTTCCTGCAGGAGGCCTTTGATCGGGCGACGGCTGTGGCGCTGGATGGTGTGGTGCCCAGCACCTTCCAGGTCAAGGGCCGCCTGAACTGTGGCATGGCCTTCACTGGGGACGAGGTGCTGGTGCAGGTCCTGGACGGGGCCGGTGAAGATGAGGTGCCTGTGGCCCAGCCGCAGGGCCGTGTGCTGGGTGTGCTGAAGCGCTGCCGACGAGAACTGGCCTTCGTGTGCAGGATGGACACATGGGATCCCCGCATCATGGTCCCCATCGACAACTCTGTGACCAAGATCTTCGTGGCTGAGCTGAAGGACCCCCTGCTGGTGCCTATCCACCGTCTACTTCCGGGCCGAGTGCAGCGTGTGGGGCACACGAGGCTGTCGGGTGCAGAGCGGCACACACGGCTCTTCTGGGTCCGAATTGTGCTGTGGCAGGAGCGCTTCTACTATCCGCTGGGCATCGTTCTGGAGGTGCTGCCTGAAGCCACCACCTGGGAGCGGTGCCTGCACATGCTTGACCTGGAGTACGGCTTGCGGGAGCCCTCACCGGACCCGGCCGCCGTTGCCAAGGCACTGCAGAGGTACCACATGGAGCTCAGCCGGGCACCCGGCCAGCGCGAGGACTGCCGCAGCTTCCTGACCTTCACCGTGGACCCCAAGGGTGCCTGCAACCTGGACGATGCCCTCAGTGTCCGGGACCTGGGCCCCCAGTATGAGGTGGCCGTGCACATTGCTGATGTGGCCACCCTCCTGCCCCGGGACGGAGCACTGGACATGGAGGCTCGCCGGCAGGGCTCCGCTTTCTATGCGCCTGACCGGGAGCCAGTCCCCATGCTGCCGGCCAGCCTGTGCCAGGATGCGCTCAGCCTCCTGCCGGACCAGGACCGCCTCGCCATCTCCCTCTTCCTTACCGTTGAGAAGGGCAGTGGCCAACTGAGCAGCCAGCGATTTGCCCCTTCTGTGGTCCGCTCTGACTACCAGCTATCCTATGAGGAGGCTGAGGGGATGATCCGGGCGTACCCTAGAGCCAACCAGGAGCTGCCGCCCTGCCTGGACTTGGTGGACGCCTGCGTGGTGGCCGCATTCCACTTCTCCCAGATCCTACGCCGGCGCCGCCTGGGCAGCGACTGCCACTATGAACAGCCAAACGAGGACAGTGTGCTGGGCTTCCGTGCCGCCCACACAATGGTCAAGGAGTACATGGTTCAGTTCAACAGCAGTGTGGCTGAGTTCCTGGTGGGCAGTGACCAAACACGGATGGTCACACCTCTGCGGTGGCAGCCGGCGCCCAGCAATGCTCAGCTGGACGCTCTGAGCAAGAAGCACTGTGAGCTGGTCCCCCTGTCGCTGCACCTCCGGCAGCACCTGCGTGGCCACATCCTCCCTGGCACAAGGCTCTGCCTGCTGGCCTCACTCTGGAGGCAGCTGCAGCTGGCTGCCCAAGCCCAGGACTTTGGCCAGATGGTAGACCTCATTGCCACTGATGACCTGCACCCTTCGCTGGCCCCTGCCTGCTTTGAGCTCTGCAAGGCCCTGGGCCGCTCGGCCTTCAGCCGCTCCAGCCTCAGTGAGCAGCAGCCAACCACCCACCACTCGCTGCAGGTACCCTGTTATGCATGGGCATCCTCGCCCATCCGCCGGTACATGGATGTAGTGCTGCAGAGGCAGGTCCTGCTGGTGCTGGGCCTTGGGGGTGCCACCTACTCGGCGAAGGACATTGATGGGCTCTGCCGAGACTTTGGACGCCGGCATGCACGCGCCCAGAGCTACCAGCGCCGGGCCCTCAGCCTACACCTGGCCTCACACCTCCGGGCCCAGCCACAGGACAAGCTGGGCTTCGCGGTGGACGTGGAGGCGGCTGCCCGTTGCTTCCGGGTACTCTTCCCCACGCACCGAGAGAGCCTGCCTGAGCCCAGCCCTGTGCATTACCATGGCCTGCAGCTGGCCGAACCCCCCCAGCGCCTGGAGGGCCGGCCTGGCCTGCAGCTCCGGTGGCGCCGCCGTGTCTACTCGCTGCAGAACGATGGGTGTTTCACCCCGCTGCCTAAAGCCCTGCTCGACCCGCACGTCCAGCCCATGGACCCGGCGCTGTGGCGGCGGCTGCTGGAACTTGTGGAGCAGCAGCACTGGTCTGAGGCAGCAGCCCTCGTCCGGGAGCAGGGCGCCAAGGAGCCACGGCAGCGCAAGCTGGGCTGGGTGACACGAAGCTCCTGCGGGCACTTCGTGGAGGTGGTGCGAGAGCTGAGCCCCGGGGATGTGCTTCAGGTGCAGCTGGGCGCCTCCTTGCAGCGCGGCCTCCTGGCACCGGCCCTGCAGCTGTGGACCCCGGCACCCGGGTTCAGCCTGTGCTTGGAGCACGTGGAGAAGCCTGGAGAGTGCCTCTCAGGCTGTACGGCCCGGCCAGCACCCAACCGCTACGCCAACTTGGACGAATACAGCCGCGTGTGGGGCCCGTTCTGTGCCCTTGAGTCGGCCACCAGCGTGGTGGCCGAGCATGACTCCATCACCCTGCAGCAGGTGGGCATATGCTGGGATGAGGAGCGGGCGCCGCGGGGGCAGCTGCGGGGCACCTTCTGCCTGGAGCTCGCCTTCCTCCGTAAGCACAGCATCGACGTCAGCTTCGGCTGCTGCTACCTCTGCATCCGGCTTGAGGGGCTGCCGGCCGCGCCCAACTCTGGGGAGCTCCCCACCAGCCTCGGCCCCCACCTGAACATCGACCCCAACACCTACACCTGGGTGGCCCACGGGTTGACGGAGGAGAGGGACATGGAAGACAGCAGGCGGGTGCACTTCTACATCTGCCACATGACCACAGAGAAGGTTCCGGAAGAGGTGCTGAGGCCCGGCACTGCCTTCACCATCGAGGTGCTGCCCAAGCAGCTCCCTGACCTGTGAGTGGCTCCCCAGGCCAGATGGAAGGGGGGGCAGCACCCCCTCCCCCAAGAGGCCAGTGGATTTCCCAACACCCATCTCTGCCACCTGGCCAGGCGCAAGGAGGAAGCCGTGCGCAAGCTGAAGGAGGCATCCTCGCTGGTCATCAGCATTGCCCTGGGACTGCCCATCCCCCAGCCCCCCCACCGCCCCACGAGCCACCCTTCTGGCCAGCAGCCCCTCCACAGAGGTAGGTCTGGGTGAGGAGCACGGGGCGGGTTCGGGGCTTGGGGGCACATCCCCCCCACACCCTTCACCTGCCTCTTCCTCCTGCACGCCCTGTCCTCGTGCCGGGGTGGTCTGGCCCTGCTACCCTCCCCTCCTGCCCCCACCTGCAGTGGCCCCCAGCAGGTTCCTGAAGCGGCAGACCTATGACATCCCCGGAGGCCGTCACAAGCTGAACCCCAGCCAGACCGGGGCTGTGCGGGAGGCTCTGCAGAAGCAGTTCACAGTCATCCAGGGCCCCCCAGGTGAGGGCGAGTGAGCGGGGTCTCTGGGGGGTGGGGGAGAAGGAGACAGGGCCCAGGTGGGCAGGCAGGGTGGGGTCTGGGAGCTGGGGCGGCCACACAGGCTGGAGGGCAGAGCTGGGTCTAGTGGGCAGGTGGAGGTGAGGGGCAGCGTTCTCACTAGTTCTCCTGCGGCAGGCACCGGGAAGACGGTCGTGGGCCTACACATTGTGTTCTGGTTCCACAAGTCCAACAAGGAGCCAGTGCCTACACGCGGTACACAGGGCAGCCCCTGCATCTTGTACTGCGGCCCCTCCAACAAGTCGGTGGACGTCCTGGCAGGTGCGCGGTTGAGAGGGGGATGTGGGAGGTACTCTGCCGGGGCTGCTGGGACAGTGCCTCACGTCCCAATGCCCCCAGGGATGCTCCAGAGCTGGAGGGAGGAGCTGAAGCCACTTCGTGTGTACAGCGAACAGGCTGAAGCCACCGAGTTCCCAGGGCCGAGAGTGGATAGCAGAAGCCTACCCAGGAAGACCCCTCGGGAGGGGAAGCCTAACTGGAACCTCAGGTGAGGCCTCTCCACCTAGTGGTCCATTGGTCCGTCTGTGTGTGGGGCAAGGGGCAGACCCATCCAGGCATTCAGGGTGTAAGGAATGGATAGGGCTTCACGAAGGCCTCCCCCTACCCCAGGAGCATCACCCTGCACCATCGGATCCGTCAGGCCCCCAACCCACATGCGGCAGCCCTCAGGGAGTTTGACAGCCGGGTGCAGAAAAGGGACCGCTTCTCTGAGGAGGACATTGCTGTGTAAGTGGACAGGGTGAGGGCGTGACACTGTCCTCTGCTGTGGGTGTCCCAGAGTGACCTGATGGTGTCCTCTGTGCAGGTACAAGAAGACACTTCGGCAGGCACGGCTGTTTGAGCTGAAGCAGCACACAGTCATCCTGTGTACCTGCTCCTGCGCGGCCTCAGGCAGCCTCAGGCATCTGGACATCCGGCAGGTCCTGATCGATGAGGCAGGCATGGCCACGGAGCCTGAGACCCTCATCCCTCTGGTGCACTTCCCAGAGGTCCAGAAGGTGGGCAGCAGAGCACAGCTGGGCAGGGTGCTGGAGTCCTCGATGGAGTCACCGGGTGTGGCTTCCACCTGGGGGGTGTGGGTGTGCAAGAATGAGGGTCGCTGTGGAGTGGAGACGGTGGGGGGCCGGGGTACCCTGGGGACTGGGCCTGCTCACCCATCCAGGTGGTGCCCGCCTCCAGGTGGTGCTACTGGGGGACCACAAGCAGCTGCGGCCAGTGGTCAAGAGTGAGCACCTGCAGAACTTGGGGCTGGAGCGGTCCCTCTTCGAGAGGTACCAGAGTGACACCTACCTGCTGGACACGCAGTACAGAATGGTGAGCCTGCCTGGCTCAGCCCTGTGGCCCAGAGATGCCAGCGCCACTTTCCTGGTGCCTCCGTCCCCTACCCTGGCCTCAGCCTGGACCCAAAGCTTTGTAGATGGGTGGGCAGTGGGCTTCTCGCCACTCACTGACCCTCCCCTGCAGCACAAGGACATCTGTGCCTTCCCCTCCACGGAGTTCTACAAGGGCAAGCTGAAGACCTGGCAGGACTTGCGGCGGCCACCCAGCATCCTGGGCCATGCAGACAAGAAAAGCTGCCCCGTCATCTTCGGATACCTGCAGGGCTGTGAGCAGAGCCTGCTGGTGTCCACAGATGAAGGGAACGAGAATTCCAAGGCCAATCTGGAGGAAGTGGCAGAGGTGGTAAGTGGGGGTGAGGTCCTGCCTGGGGGGCTGGAGGAGGAGGAGGGGTCAGGGGGCTTCCTAGAGGAGGAGGAGGGAGTCAGGGGGGCTTTCTGGAGGGGAAGGGGGGCCAGAGGGTGTTTTTGGAGGAGGAGGTCAGGGGGCTTCCTGGAGGAGGAGGAAGAGAGGGCTGGGGGCTTCCTGGCAGAGGCGTCTGCCCAGTTCCCAGGGCAGAGCAGTGACCAGGGCCCCAGCTTTAGCTTCACCAGCACCGTCTGTGGCCCCTCAGGTCCGCATTGCCAAGCAGCTGACCCTGGACAGGACAGTGGACCCCAAGGACGTCGCCATCCTCACGCCCTACAATGCACAGGTGGCCGAGATCAGCAAGCGGCTTGTGCGGGAGGGTGTCACTGGAGTGACCGTGTCCTCCATCACCAAGAGCCAGGGTGAGGCTGTCGTGTAGGCATGGGTGGGTGGGTACAGGCACAGGCAGGGTGGGCACAAGCAAGGGCCTCACCGTCTCCCCCACCCCCTACACCTCCCAGGGAGTGAGTGGCGCTATGTGCTGGTGAGCACTGTCCGCACCTGCCGCAAGAGCGAAGTTGACCAGCGGCCCACCAAAAGCTGGCTCAAGAAGTTCCTGGGCTTTGTTGTGGACCCCAACCAAGTGAACGTGGCCATCACCCGCGCCCAGGACGGGCTCTGCCTCATCGGTGAGAGCGAGATCTTGACTAGAGAAGGCAGATGGGGTGGGTTCCTCCCAAGGTGGCGGGGGCCGGGGGGGCGGTTGGGCTGTCTGGCTGGGGCTGGGGGTGGGGTTTCCCAGGGGCCAGGCAGCACTTGACTCCTACCCCTTCCAGGAGACCACCTCCTCCTGCGCTGCTGCCCTCTCTGGCAACGACTACTGGATTTCTGTGACACTCAGCAGAGCCTTGTGCCTGCCCACCTGGTGCGGGTCTGGAGGAGGCCAGCTGTGTCCCAGTGAAGGGCCCCCAGGCCCTCCTTTCCCTCTCTACTCCTCCCCCTACCCATATAGGAGCCTGGAGGGTCCTCGACCCCGCAGAGGGCCCCACTCAGAGGATCCCCACGTGCCTTCACCACTGTCAGCTGACTGGCCACCAGCGCCAGCCTCGCTGGGCTGGGGTCCCCGAGGCTGCAGGCCACGTCCTCCAGCAATAACGGAGCCTCCTCTGTCTCGGCTCCTCCTCAGGCCGGGCAGGCGGCAGGCCCGCGTGGTCTGTGTATAGACTTGAGGGAGAACACAGGCTTGGGATGAGTCACTGTTTGCTCCCTGCTCTGCTACTTTTCCCAGAAACTTTGGTGACAGGGCAGCTTCTCAGAGTGGCATATGAGAAGGCCCTGTGTCACTGGGAAGTTTCAGGGTCAGGAAGGAAATTCCTTTGAGGCTGCTGCTCTATCTTTGGGCGCCGTCCACAACCACATTGGATGCCGTCCACAGAGACCAGCTTTTATTTTTTATTTTTAAATAGACCAAAAGCAAGTGCTCTTTTAACTGGAATGGGGACCTCAGCCCCAGCTCAGGGCAAGGCGGCCTCCCTGGAGGAAGAGGCCTTTCTCTCTCCACCACTGCCTGAGTCCAACTCTGGGACCCACAGCCCTATGTCCTTTAGGGGCTGCTGGGCAGGGGAAGGCTGGACCAAAGCCCATTTCCCACGCCAGCCACAGCCCTGCTGGGATGTGGAGAGCTGGGTTTGTGCAATACAGCTGGGGCAGCTGAGCGGGTCTGGAATGGCTGCGGGCCCACCAAGTGCTGCATCCCCCAGGCGCTGGCCTTGGCCTACTCCCTGGGTATAGGGGACTTCGAGACAATTGGCTGGGGTGTCTTTGTGGGTCGGGACCTTCAGTTGCCCTTCTGGTGTGGTGGTCTGTGTCCTGCCTTCTGACCCTGCCCAACCTTCCCCCAGGCAGCTCTGGCCCCGGGAAGCAGAGCCCCCTGTCTGGGTGCAAGCCCACCTGCCTCTGCCTGAAGAGCGTGTCCGTGAATGCTGTACTTTGTTTACGTGAGCGGTGGGCCTCCCCCCGACACCTGCTGCAGGCCCCTTTGCGGGCCATGTGTGCTGCCTGATTCTGATGTTTTTACCAATCAAATTCTACATTCCAGCCTTTGTAACTCTCAGACTGCACTATGTGACTTAATACTGCTTTTGCCATAAAGGCAATGCTGAAAGTCCTTACTGCTCCCAGTGGTTTGAGGTCTGGGAGGTGGCAATAAAGGAAGCCCTTCCACTTGCTTTGGGCCTGGGACACAGTCGTTGAGGCACTCAGGAGCCAACTGTGAATGAAATGCTGGACATGCAGGCTGTGGAGGGTGGTGTCACTGTGCTAGACCAGAGACATGGGGACTGAGGGTTGTCCATGCCAGGATGGCAGGAGGCTGGGGTGGGGGCTGCTGGGTGGAGATGACCCATTCCACTGAACTCTGTTCCCAGGCTGGCTGGCCCCAAGTGTGGCCTTGGGATTGAGTCCAAAGTCCTCCAGCTGCAGCCCTTAACAGTGTCTAGCCTGGTACTGGATCTGAAATGACTCCCTCGGTGCCTTGGGCACCACTCACCCACCAAAGCAGTCTGTGGGCCTTTACCAAAAAAAAAAAAAAAAAAAACCTGTTACCATGGAGTCGATTCCAACAGCGACCCTATAGGACAGAGTAAAACTGTCCGCACAGCGTTTCCAAGGAGCGGCTAGTGGATTTGAACTGACGAACTTTTCGTTAGCAGCCGAAGCTCTTAACCACGGCACCACCAGTATATCTGTGGCCCTTTAGCATCTGCTTATTTTTCTGCTGAGTCCACACAGCCTGGAACAGGGCAGGCCGGCACATGGCGCTTGCCCATGAGCTGAAGGAGGGCACCTTTCTTGGAGAGGGGGTGGCAGGAGGGCAGGGCCTGGGCCCCCTAAGACTCCAGCACAGGGATCAGCTGGGCAAGGGGGCAACCAACAGAGAACAAGGCGTTGGCGCAAAGAGCACGCCGTGACCCTGCGAGTCCTGCGTACTCACTCCCGAGAGCTCACTGCATGGCTGTGGGAAGAGAGCACAGAGCCTCGGAGGCAGCACCTGGCGCTGGGAGTCTTCGGCGATCTGGGTGGATGGGCCCTGCCTTCCAAGGACTTCTGTCTAGGGCAGCCGTGGAACGTGTACCCCGGACCTCATCGAGCCAGGAGTCAGGACTTTCCAGAGGAAGGGGCGCTGGTGACTCAAAGGCCGTAGCAATGGCGGGAAGGCAGTGACTGCGGTGCGGTCAGGTGGCAGCACTCAGGTGGTATGGGGAGAGGACTGATGGCACTGGTGGGGGGCTGGGCTTCCATCGCAGTGAGGGTTGTGATTTTAAGTCTGGGGTGGACAGCAACACCCAGGCAGAGAACGCAAGGCAGGGAGAGGGGCTACGTGCCTGGCTGGCGCGGGCGTGATCAGCCTGATGGGGCAGGAGAAACTGGGGCGGGTGGGGCAGGGACAACAGGGGCAGGGTGAGTGCCGGTGGGGACAGGCAGCGGATGAGAGGGGAGAAAGCCCCCTGACCCGGCGGCATGTACCCTCTCTTCCTGAACCCGCACCGCAGGCCTCCAGTCTCCCTCTCTGTGGCGTCCCCAGGCCTTCAGGCTCCCTCTCTGTGGTGTCCCCAGGCCGCCGGTCTCCCTCTCTGTGGTGTCCCCAGGCCTCCAGTCTCCCTCTCTGTGGTGTCCCCAGGCCTCCGGTCTCCCTCTCTGTGGTGTCCCCAGGCCTCCGGTCTCCCTCTCTGTGGTGTCCCCAGGCCTCCGGTCTCCCTCTCTGTGGTGTCCCCAGGCCTCCGGTCTCCCTCTCTGTGGTGTCCCCAGGCCTTCGGTCTCCCTCTCTGTGGTGTGCCTGGTGCATCTCTTCCCCCACTCCTGCCTGCCCTCGCTCCCACCTGCCCCCCCCCCGTTGCCACAGAGTCTCCTCCCCTTCCCAGCCTCTCTGTCCCAGGAACCCTCCACTTTCACCCCCGATTTCTCAGGAGCATGATGACTGGCCCTGGACTCCTCCCAGCCCAGGGATGACACATCCAGAAGCAAGTCCGCGTAGGTACATGGTGTCCACAGAGAGCTTGACCCCCTGGATGCCGAGGAGGACTCTACGGGTGAGTCAGCAACTGGAGAGGTCTGGGAGCGGTGCCCCAGCTGGAGCAGGGGGCTTGGGGCCTTTCTGAAGCTGTTGGGATTGTGACCCTCCATCCTTCTCATGGGGTCCCCATGAGCCAAAATTGACTCAACAGTGACAGGCATCCTTCTCTCTGACAGTGGCGAGGGGGGCTGGTTGCTAGCCTGGGACTGGATTGCCAGGAGCTGATGGGAGGGCCAGTGGCCAGAGGGAAGGCCACCCAAGCAGTAGCCTCAGCACTCAGCAGTGTCTCCCCGCCCAGCAGCTCACCTGCTTCAGGACTGGGGGCACCTTCTTTTGGGAAGGAGATAGGACTTCTGTTGTGATTTTAGAAAAGTCCCCTTGACCTCGGACATTCTGCCTCCAAGGAAGTTGAGGTTGGGGCCACGATTGCCCCCGATGGTGGCTGAGCAGGACCCTGGGGAGGGGGCGGCCCCCTTCCCGGGAGACTCTGGCCTGGGAGGCAGGTAGACAGCCAGAGGGACACTGGAGCCCAGCTCACAGCCCTAGGTCACACACTCAGGATCAGCTGGGGCTCCTGGGCCAGATCTCTGGAGAAGGTGTGGGGGGCGGTGTTGCCAGCACCAGAGCTGCTGCCCTCCCTGAAGGCACAGCCCGGGGATTCCTAGGGAATGGATGGGAACCATGGGGACCTGGGGTTCCTGGGAAGAAGTCAGCCGATATGTCTATGTGGCACACGTGTCTATATTCCTCTTTATTAGTGGATAAATACTAGAAAATCATCTGTCAGAAGGTGCGGTTAGGGGTAGGCCGAGCGGGCCCTGCTGGTGGGGGGCGGGCTTCTTCTTGGGGCCCCGGCTTAGTGTGCAGGGTGAGGCTGTCCCGCCAGGGCTCATACACCAGCGTGTAGCTCTCGGCCCTCTTGATGGTGAACTTGTAAGCACGGTTGGGCAGCAGGTTTCGGACATCAAAGGTGCAGGCGGCCACAGGGATGAGGCCACACTGTGTGCACTCCTGCTGGGTCCGTGGCTCCAGCAGCTTGAAGCGCAGCTCGAATTGCTCAGGTGAAGCCGGTTGGATGGTGACAAACCAGCGCAGGCTGACCCAGTCCTGGTGGGCCACCGATTCTTTGCGGTCGAACATGACAGGCATCTTGGTGCTCAGCATGAGCCGGATATGTGGGACTTTGGTGGCTCCGATGTCCGACACCAGGCGGTGCTTGATGTGCAGCCGCCCTGGCACCATCATGGCCAGGAAGTTGTCCATGACAGCTGATAGGTCTGCCAGCCGCTGCTCCACATGCCCCCAGCCGGCTAAGAAAGGCCGAGGGTCAGGGGACTCCAGCAGTGCATCCAGCTGAGCACGGCCATGGTCCAGCTGCTCCAGCAAGTCACTGAGCAGCAGCAGCTGGATCTTGGTCTGCGCCGTGCCCACCTTCTTCATGCGCTGGAACTTCCAGGGGTCGATGAGCTGGAACATGGTGTTGGGCACCACCAGCGGGTTCTGGTCGCCCAGTGCCAGGTGCTTGGGCAGGATCTCGATGTAGTAGGAACACCTCTGCAGCAACTCCATGCGGGCGTGGTGGCGCCTGAGCAGGTGTGGGCTCAGTTCTGAGGTTAGGAACTCACGGAGCACGTTGCGGCGCTCCACGTAGGTCCTCCACGCCTCCGGCTCCAGCAGCTGCCCGTCCTCTGCCTCCTCCGCCTCCTCTGGGTCCAGGAAGGCTTGGGGACTGTCCAGCTTCGCCTTGTCCAGGCCCAGGACTGTCACCTGGAAGTTCATTGTCTGGGTGCTGGAGGAGGAGGGAAGGCATGAGCAGGCCTGTCGGTTGCTCTCACTTTCCCTGCTCTGGGGGCTCATCCCAGGCCCACAGGCCTCTGCCACCCACCCCAGGGCACATCAGTGGGGGCGACCCAGGCCCACTGCCCCCCATACTGGGCCTTCTGTCCTCCCCTGGGGGAGAGGCTGTGGGGAACACTTCTCTCTGGGTAGAGCTGGAGGGCCGAATGTCAGTCCTGGCAACGAGACAGTGCAGGGGCCTCAGTTTCTTGACTGTGAAATGGGGTGATGGTGCCTCCCCAGGGCTGTTGAGAGAATTCAGTGTGACCCTGCCTGAGTGGCACTGGACATCCCTTGGGTACATCACTGCTTTATGGGCTCCGCTCCATCCACAGCTGCAGAGCAGGGACCAGGCTCCCCAGACAGCCTGTGCATGGTTGGGGCCAACACCACCTAGAGCCTTAGCTCTGAGGACTAGTGAAAACCGGGCTTTATGGGCTTGGATGAGTCACTGACTCTGGAAACAAGCCCCAGGAAATGCGTGGGATCCATCCTCCATTCCACAGATGGGAAGTCTGAGGCGCAAAGCTTCAGCAGCTTGCTCTCCTTCTTCCCCAGGCCTGGGCTCCCAGCTCCAGGTCTCGGTGGGAGGGGCCCGGCACCCCAGGCCATGCACAGCTCTAGCCCCAGGCTTTTCTCTGGGGCGAGGTGGAAGCCCAAACCAGGGCCCCAGGACCTCTGACATAAGTCAGGCTCTGGAGGAGGCTGGGGAATTCAAACCAGCGTCTGAAGGCAAATCTTGCCTACTCCGGATCTGACAAGGGGCCAAGGAGTTTCCCAGCTACAACAGCCTCCCAGTTGGAAAACCAAGAGGGGCTGGTCGGAAACACCGGGAAGGGGCCGCCTTGCGCACCCAGCCCCGCTCCCCGGCTCGCCTCCCTCCCCCTCCCCGCCCCCAGGCCCGCCTCCACGCCTCGGGTCCTTCCCTCTTCCCACCTCGGGTTCTTCCCTCTCCCCACCTCGCTCTCCCGGAGCCGCCCCCCCCACCCCCGCCCGCCTCCCGGGCCGCGAGGCTTTCCCGGCGCCCACTTGCCCTGCCTCCGCGAGCTGAGCGAAGCCGTGAGGCGCCCCGAGTGCAGAGCTGTCCGCGCCTTGCCTCGCGCAGTGGACGTACAGCGGGTTGCCAAGGGGACCAGGGACTGGGGGCCGTTGTGACGCCCCGCCCGTCCCAGGGGATGGGGGTGGGGCAGAGAGCCTGGGAGATCCCACTCCTCTCCTCTGGCCTCGGCAGGTCCCCCTCCGCCTGCGGGGTTGCGCGCAGACAGCTCTGGGCGAGCTGGATGGGTCCAGGACCCCTGCCCGACAGTCTGCTAGTCCTCAGTCGGATCTTCTGCCCCAGGCCCTGCCCCCAGGTTCAGGCTCATGGCTCCCTTTCCTTGGGGACTCAGGGCGTCAAGACTCGTTCCCCAAGCACGGAGCCACCTGCAGGTGGCCAGCCTGAAAGCGAGGCTCGAAGTGGGGCTTCCATTCTGCATAGGGGAGCATCCCGGAGTCTTTTGTGGGCACAGTGTTCTCAGGAGCCTCTGGGGCTTCTGGGTGTGGATCAGGGCCCTCTGGAATCCCTCAGAGGAGCTGAGGAGGACGACGTAACCCGGTGAACTGGTAGATGGGAGTCACTTGTCACAAGAGGACATCCATATCCGACAGCAGGAAGGGGAGGATCACACTCCCCTCACCAGACTTCCCCTCTGCGAAAACTTGAGGGTTCCCCAGTGCTGGGGTCTGAATAAATGGGGTCGCCATAGCTCCCCACGATTCTGTCAGTTTGCCCTACTGTAGGGGCTGTGTTTTGCTGTGATGCTGGAAGCTATGCCGCTGGTATTCAGGTACCACCAGGGTCACCCATGGTGGACAGGTTTCAGCTGAGCTTCCAGACTAATACAGGCTAGGAAGAAGGACCCAGCAGTCTACCTCTGAAAAGAATTAGCCAGTGAAAACCTTAAGAATAGCAGCGGAATGGTGTCTGATGTAGTGCAGGAAGATGGTCCCCCCAGTTTGGAGGGCACTCAAAAGTTGACTGGGGAAGTGTTGCCTCCTCAAAGTAGAGTCAAACTTAATGAAGTGGATGGAGTCACGTTTTCAGGACCTTCATTTGCTGATGTGGAATGACTCAAAATGGGAAGAAACAGCTGCAAACATCCATTAATAATCGGAAAGTGGAATGTATGAAGTATGAATCTAGGAAAATTGGAAATTGTCAAAAACGAAATGGAACACATTAACATTGATATCCTAGGTGTTAGTGAACTAAAATGGACTGGTATGGGCCATTTTGAATCAGACAAACATATGGTCTACTGTGCTGGGAATGACAACTTGAAGAGGAATGGCACTGCTTTCATGGTCAAAAAGAACATCTCAAGATCTATCCTGAAGTACAACGCTGTCAGTGACAGGATAATATCCCTATACCTACAAGGAAGACCAGTTAGTACAACTATTATTCGAATTTACACACCAACCACTGAGGCCAAAGATGAAGAAACTGAAGATTTTACCAGCTTCTGCAGTCTGAAATTGATTGAACATGCAATCAGGATGCATTGATAAATACTGGTGATTGGAATGCAAAAGTTGGAAACAAAAAAGAAGGATCGGCGGTTAGAAAATATGACCTTGGTGGTAGAAACAATACCATGATAGAATTTTGCAAGACCAACGACTTCTTCCTTGCAAATACCTTTTTTTCACCAACATAAACGGTGGCTATACACATTTTTTTTTTATATACACATGGACCTCGCCAGGTGGAATACACCAGAATCAAACCGACTACATCTGTGGAAAGAGATGATGGAAAAGCTCAGTATCATCAGTCAGAGCAAGGCCAGAGGCTGACTGCAGAACAGACCATCAATGGCTCATATGCAAGTTCAAGTTGAAACTGAAGAAAATTAGAACAAGTAGATGAGAGCCAAAGTACGACCTTGAGTATATCCCACCTAAATTTAGAGACCATCTCAAGAATAGATTTGACATGTTAAACACTAATGACCGAAGACCAGAGGAGTTGTGGAATGACATTGAGGACATCATCCGTGAAGAAAGCAAGAGGTCATTAAAAAGACAAGAAAGAAAGACCAAAATGGACATCAGAAGAGACTGAAACTTACTCTTGAATGTCAAGCAGCTTAAGCAAAAGGAAGAAATGATGATGTAAAAGAACTGAACAGAAGATTTCAAAGGGCAACTTGAGAGACAAACTATTATAACGATATATGCAAAGAGCTGGAGATAGAAAACCAAAAGGGAAGAACATGTTTGACATTTCTCAAGCTGAAAGAACTGAAGAAAAAATTCAAGTCTCAGGTTGCAATAGTGAAGGATTATATGGGGTAAATATTAAATGATGCAGGAGGTATCAAAAGAAGATGGAATGAATACACAGAGTCATTATACCAAAAAGAATTCGTCGATGTTCAACCATTTCAAGAGGTAGCATATAATCAGGAACCGAGGGTACTGAAGGAAGAAGTCCAAGCTGCAGTGAAAGCAGTGGCAAAAAAACAAGACTCCAGGAATTGACGAAGTATCAACTGAGATGTTTCAACAAACGGATGCAGTGCTGGAAGTGCTCACTCGTCTATGCCCAGAAATTTGGAAGACAGCTACCTGGCCAACCGACTGGAAGAGATCCATATTTATGTCTATCCCCAAGAAAGGTGATCCAACCAAATGCAGAAATTATCGAACAATATCATTAATATCGGAAACCCTGGTGGTGTACTGGTTAAATGCTATGGCTGCTAACCAAAGGCACGGCAGTTCGAATCCCCCAGGCACTCCTTGGAAACTCTATGGGAGCAGTTCTACTCTGTCCTATAGGATCGCTATGAGTCAGAATCGACTCAAGGGCACTGGGTTTGGTTTGGTTTTGGTTTTTATCATTAATATCACACCGAAGCAAACTTTCGCTGGAGATCATCCAAAAGTAGCTGCAGCAGTACATCAACAGCGAACTGCCAGAAATTCAGGCTGGATTCAGAAGAGGACGTGGAACCAGGGATATCATTGCGGATGTCAAATGGATCCTGGCTGAAAGCAGAGAATACCAGAAAGATGTTTACCTGTGTTTTATTGACTATGCAAAGGCATTCTACTGTGTGGACCATAATGAATTATGGATGACATCGTGAAGAATGGGAATTCCAGAACACTTAATTGTGCTCATGAGGAACCTGTACATAGATCAACAGAACAAGAGAATTGTGTGTGGTTTAAAGTCAGGAAAGATGTGTTGTCAGGGTTGTATCCTTTCACCATACCTATTCAATCTGTATGCTGAGCAAATAATCTGAGAAGCTGGACTATATGAAGAAGAACGGGGCATCAGGATTGAAGAAAGACTCACTAACAACCTGCGTTATGCAGATGATACAACCTTGCTTGCTGAAAGTGAAGAGAACTTGAAGCACTTACTGATGAAGATCAAAGACCACAGCCTTCAGTATGGATTGCACCTCAATATAAAGAAAACAAAAATCCTCACAACTGGACCAATAAGCAACATCATGATAAATGGAGAAAAGATCGAAGTTGTCAAGGATTTCATTTCACTTGGATCCACAATCAACACCCATGGGAGCGGCAGTCAAGAAATCAAAAGACACATTGCATTGGGCAAATCTGCTGCGAAGGACCTCTTTAAAGTGTTGAAAAGCAAAGACGTCACCTTGAAAATTAAGGTATGCCTGACCCAAGTCATGGTATTTTCAGTCGCCTCATATGCATGTGAAAGCTGGACAATGAATAAGGAAGACCGGAGAAGAACTGACCCCTTTGAATTGTGGTTTTGGTGAAGAATATTGAATATACCATGGACTGCCAAAAGACCAAACAAACCTGTCTTGGAGGAAGTACAACCAGAATGCTCCTTAGAAGCAAGGATGGTGAGACTGTGTCTCACATACTTTGAACATGTTGGCAGGAGGGATCAGTCCCTGGAGAAGGACATAATGCTTGGCAGAGTACAGGGGCAGCGAAAAAGAGGAAGACCGTCAACAAGATGGATTGACACAGTGGCTACAACAATGGGCTTAAGCATAACAATGATTGTGAGCATGGCACAAGGACTGGGCAGTGTTTCATTCTGTGGTACATAGGTTTGCCATGAGTCGGAACTGACTCGATGGCACCTAACAACAACGCCAACAACCATAGCTCCAGGGAACCCCCAAATGAGTTCTTAGACCCCTCGTATCCCACCATAACCCCCAACTGGTATCAGCACTTGTAGGGTCCCCACCTAGCCCCCACCACACTCTAGCCATCCTGGTCCATCTGACACAGAAATCTCACCTGAGCCCACCTTGAGGGGGCTGGGGGAGGGAAGGAAGTCCTTTCCCACCTCTGTCTCTGCCCCCACGGGGACCAGTGATGGGGCCCTTTCCTGGGCCCTTTCCTGCCCCTTTCCCCAGCTGGTATTCTGACCTTCTGGCATCCTCACCCTGGTCAGCTTGCCTTCCCCATCCAAGCTTGGGCTTGGGGCTCTAAGAATGCGAGGCTGGGGAAGGAGCAGTGGGTGCTGTTTCCGCCCCCCTCATCCTGCTTCGGGCTGTGCTCAGTGAGGGCCAGCTACTGTTATTGCTGTCTTCATCTTTGTTGTTACCTGTGTGTCTGAGGCATAACAGTGGATTTGGCGGGGGGAACTATCTGAAGGTCGAGGGGAGCTGGTACCTGGAAAAGAGGGAAGGGCTGGAAGGCAGCAGGAGAAAGGCTCTGCATTTCTTGCCTCCCCTTTCCTGGACCAGGTACATTCTGGATCTTGGCCCCCTCTTTTTTTGCTAGTTTTGGTTCCCAGCTGATTTTTAAATTATTATTAAACTTTTTATTTTAGATAACTGTAGATTCATATGCAGTTGCAAGAAATAGATCTTGTGTATCCATTACCCATGTGGAACCTCTCTGTGCCTCAGTTTCCCCATCCCTCTCAGTACTGGGCTCCCAGTGGCCAACCAGGTCAGCTGGGGTGAGTAGGGGGCTTCCTGTCTGTTCAGGCTGAGGTGGGTGGTGGGGGCTGAGCATCATTGTCCTTCAGGTGCTAAAGAAAAACTGCTCTATAGGGTTTTCTTGGCTGTAATTTTTATGGAAGCAGATTGCCAGGTCTTTCTTTCACACAGTCATTGAGTGGGTTCAAACCTCCAACCTTTAGGTTAGCAGCTGATCGCTAACAGCTTGTGCCACTCAACAGTACTGTCTTCCAAAACTGTTGTACCCTGTCACACCAGGACATTGACATTGACACAGAAGACACAGGAGGCTCCATCCCACAAGGAGCCACCATCACCTTTTATAGTCCCTTCCCCTACATTCTCACCCTCCTCAGCCCCTGGCAACCACTGACCTGGTCTCCCGCTCTATAACTGTGTCATTTGGAGAAAACTACATGATGGAACTGTGCCATTTGTAACCTTGTGGGGTGGCTTCCTTCCCACAGCATAGCTCCTGGAGATCTGTCCAGCTTGTCACCTGTATCCACAGTTACTTTCTCTTCCAGCCAAGCACTGTCCTTGGTAAGGACAGGCCTGTTTGTTTATGTTGGTTTCAGTCTGCACTGGCTCCATCCGCCACCTCCTGGTGGATGGAACCACCCTGGGCCCAGAGAAGGTGCCCCAGACCACAGGGACCCCACAGCTGTGCCCTCCAGACACACGAACCCAAGGGGAGAGGATCCTCCCACAACCTGAAGGACAATGATGCTTGGCCCCCACCACCTGCCCCAGCCTGAACAGTCAGGAAGCCCCCTTCTCACCCCAGCTGACCTGGTAGGCCACTGGGATCCCAGTGCTGAGAGGGATGGGGAAATTGAGGCACAGAGAGGCTCCATATGGCTGAGAATCTGAGAGCAGGATTGGACCCCAGGCATCTGGTGAAGAACCAACCTCCATCCAGAGCTATCCTGCTCCCAGGCACCCTCACCCTTGCTCATACATCCCTGCATGACCACCCAGCACTGTCACACCCCTTATCTTCAGAGGTCAGGGCAGATGGAGAGAGGAGGCTAACAGAGGGCTGTCTTAGGCTGGGTTCTCTAGAGAAGCAAAACCAGGAAGTTGTATAAATATCTACCTAAAAAAAAAAAAAAAAAGAGGAAGAGGAAAAGAAAAACCCATCGCCATCAAGAAGATTCTGACATAGCAACTCTGTAGGACAGAGTAGAACTGCCCCCACAGAGTTTCCAAGGAGTGCCTGGTGGATTCGAACTGCTGACCTGTTGGTTAGCAGCTGTAGCTCTTAACCACTGTGCCACCAGGGTTTCCAAAATATCTGTATTGAGAGATTTATATCAAGGAAATGGCTCACGGTAGAGGCTGGAACATCCCAAGTCCATAGGTCAGGCTGAAGGCTTATTCACATAGTCACAGGGGCTGGTGAACACAAGATTAGCAGGTCAGACAGCAGGGCTCTTGCTTACAGGCTTCAAAGACTGACAAATCCTAAGATTGGCAGGCAAGATGGCAAGTGAGTTGCTAGCTCATGTCCCAAGAACTGGAGACTGGAAGAACAGGAGCCAGCTGCAGGATCCAGAACCAGCAAAACCCAGCAAGCCTTGCCAGAGAGTCCACACCCCCAAGGAAACTCCCTTTTAACTGATTGGTTACTCACAGCAGATCCCATCATGGAGGTGATCACATTATATCAAATCTCATCATGGAGGTGATCACATTATCATACGACTGCCCACCTACATCATAACTGCCAAACCACTGGGAATCATGGCCCAGGCAAGTGGACATACAACCTTAAAGATCATAAGGGCTGAGAGGCAGAGTCAGGGGAGGGGCCCTCAGTGAGGTGGCCTGGGCGGGGGTCCTGTGGCTAGACCAAGTTGTACCAGTTGGACAGGTAAGGAAGGGAACAGCAGATACCATACCTTAGCAGAACATGTGACAAGGAATGTAAACTCACAGCCAGGGTCACCGGCAATGAGATGGACAGGTTATCACTGCATAACCAATGTCCCAGTGTGCATGGGGGTGCTCAGAAGGGAAAGGTGGGGCACATGAAGGGAGAGAGCAGGTCCTCCCAGGTGGGATCAGCAGCTGGAACGGGTGGGCGAGTGCCCAGGCAGGGGCGCAGCGTGGGGGGAGGCCTGAGGCCGAGGTGGCCTGAGAGGGGCCTGTACAGCTAGTGCCCTATGAGGGAGGGCGGGAAGGTGTGGGGTGCAGGCTTGGCATGTGGGGAACCCCTGCAGAGGGTCTTCTGTGGTGGTCCCTCTAGTTCCTACCCCTTGGGGAACCCTGGGGTGTTGTGGCCTTCCTCAGGCCCTCTGCCTGGTCACTGGGAGGCAGCTGGGCATTCCTTGTGGGCAGGTACCTGCTGCCCACACAGGGTCCTGCTAGAAAGTGTCGATGCTCTGTTCGACTTTCTGGGCATCTCCTTCAACTGATCAAGGCCTGGGGACAGGCTGTGGAGTACAGCAGTTCCCTCCCCCTGCCCTAGCTGCCTGGCCACCTCCAGGCTCTGGCTGTGGGTGGAATGTGCTGAGTCTCAGATATCAGGGCCCTGTGGCAGGGAGGGATGAACGGACAGGAGTGTCTGGGAGGAATGTGGCCCCACCAGTTCACACAGGAGGGTGCTTCCCTGGCCCAGGGGACCTCCCTGAAGCCACATACAGAGGAGAAAGGAGCGGCACCCAGGAGGGGAGGAATGGCTGGGGTGCAGAAAGTGACATGTAAATGCATAGGGGAAGCAAATGGGGGTCCACCACAAGCCTGGTGGGGTATAAGTTGGCTCTGGGCCCCTCTGTCCCCTCTAGGCTGTGCCCATTAAAAAAATAACATTTTTTGGAGTGGTATTAAGTTCACAGAAAATTGTGCAAAAAGCACAGAGAGTTTTCATATTAGCCCCCCACTCCACTTCTCCTGTTGGTAACATCTTGCGTTCTGGTGGTACAAGATGTTACAATTGATGAACCACTACTAATACATTGTATTAACTCAAATCCATCATTTACAGGAGGGCTCCCTCTGTTGTACAGCTCTAGAATTTTGAGTACATTGAGTACATCTGTTGCTACTGGTGAACTAGTATTGGTACATAGTTATTAAATCCACAGTTTACTTTGGGGTTCACTCTGTGTTGCACAGCCCTGTGGGTTTTGACAAATGCATGTCCTGTATCCACCATTAAGTGTCCTGCAGAATGATGTCACTGCCCTGAAAATGTCCTACGCTCCCCCGGCTCCTTCCCCTGGGTGTCTGGCAACAACTGAGCTTTCCACTCTCGCTATAGTATTATCGTTCCCAGAACATATGGCTGGATGTTTCCCTCCAGATGGGCCCCGGGAAGCCCCCAGAATGCATTTCAGAGAGGATTCGGCTTCTGGGCAGCTCCTGGGCAGGGAGGAGGGCAAGTGGCCTTCACTGAGATGGAATCGTCTGCCTGTTTGATGGGTAGGACAGAAAAGAGGTGTCAGGGTGCTGGTCTGTGTGGGCCGCAGATGGAGGGGATGGGGCTTTGCAAAGTCACACAGGTGAGGGCTCCACAGGGGCCACTGGGGTTGAGGGGGTGAGAAAACAGTAGGCCTACGGAGCAGAAGGGTGCCACCCCACTTCCTCAGACCCGTTTCTCTGTGAGTTCAACCCTGCTCAGGTAGAGCTCCTGGGTCTCCCTGCACACACCCCACCTGGCAGGGCAGAGCTACCTCTGGTGTGGCCTTAGTGCCCCAACAACTGAGGCCCTGCCCGAGGCCCCTCCCTCAGTGATTTGGCCTGGGAGCCTAGCTCCAGCCCTGGCCAGTTGAGGACAAGATTCTGCCCATGGAGACACAATTATAGTTGAAGAGAAGAGGCAACTGTTGGGTGGTGGGGGCTTGGGGGCCACAAGACCCCTCTGCCCACTCCCAGTCTGAACCCCAGCCCAGAGGCAGCCCAGGGTTGTGGACCTAGGCCAGGAGCCTCTGAAGTGACTGAGAGTTGGTGTCATTGGCCCCTAAGTCCTGTGCCAGCTGGGACACTCAGAGCAGCAACTGTCCCACTAGCCCTTCCGGTTTCTCCTTGGCATTGTGGGAAGATCCTGGAGCCTTGGAGCTGGTGGCAGCCATGCTCAGCCTCCTACCTTGCAGGGGCCTTGGCTGGGCCTGGTGATACACGGGCTGCACTGGGGGTGAGGCCCATGGGGAGCATGGAGCCCTTCCTCAGGAAGAGGGTGACCTTCCTGTCCTTCTTATGGGACAAGATCTGGCCTACAGGCATGGCGGATGACTGCGTGCCCCGGGCCCCAGACACCGAGCCGGAGGAGATGGAGCCCGCAGGCACTGAGCCCAGCAGCCCCTCAGTGCCCCCCGAGCAGCTCTTCATGGCACTGTGTGACTTCTTGGCACAGTGCGCGGCAGAATTGAGCATCAGCCCTGGGGACTGGCTCTTTGCCCTCAAGGAGGAGGGCAACTACATCCTTGCCCACAGGCTCTTGGGGCAGCCCAGCCCTGGCCTTGTGCCCCTCACCCACATCACCAGGGCCACACCGGACACGCTCTTGGACCAACTGTAAGTACTGCAGATGGAGTGCTTGGGTGGGGGGCCTTGGAGCTGGCCTGCTCGGGCTGGGGATCAGGAATAATCACAGGACTTGAGTATGGGCACTGCAAGTCCATGTCTGTCCATCCATCCAACCCTTCAGTGCCTGCTTGGGGCCAGCTCTTCTTGGCCTTAGGGACCTAGCAGTAAGCAAGCAGACATGGGTGGGATGCATGGTTCCACGTGTCCCCACATAGTGGAACCATGGTGTGGTCACTGCCACAAGGGAAGCAGCAGGACACAGACTGGCAGTGCCTCTTGGGCTGGAGCGGCAAATGCCTGGGCTGGGTCAGCCAGACGGAATATGTTCCCACAGTGGGCCCTTCTGGCCAGCCCTCCTGCCCTCCTGCTGGATCCAGCCCTGCCACTGGGGCCTGGGCAAGTCTGAGTCTTGAGAGTCCAAGGTGAGTAGGAATGAGGCATTGGCCTGATCTATCATTCACATCCCAACCACTTGCTGCATGGCGGGCAGTGATGGCACTGGTCTTAGCGCTGAGCGAGATCCACAGCCCAGCCTCTTGGGCCCAGGTAGGACTCAGATAAGCAAAGGCTCTATTTTGTGCTGTCGGGGGTGGGGTGAGTGACAGGCAGGTGGAAGGGGACCCAGTTGGTGTCAGACACCCCAGTCACACGTCCACACTGCGTGGGCCACCATGCCACCACACACTGGGCATAGGTGTGGGTCAGATGTAGCACAGGCTCTCAGGCTGGGACGAGGGGTAGGAAGCTGTGGGTGGTGTTCTGAGCTGCCCAGCAGTAGGGAAGAGGCCACCCTGAGGACACTGGAGCTGTGTGCTTGACAACCCGCGGTCACAGAAGATGGTGGGTGGGATGGAGGGGGCATCTCCTCAAGTTCCCAGGTGCTCACAGAGCTACTGTGCCTGCTCTGAGCACACTGGCTGCACACTCCTGACCTAGTTCCCAGGGCCTTTTCCTTAAATGGGTCGGGCCAGCGTTTTGGCCCTCTCTGTGCACCGCTGGCTGGCCTTGGGGCTCTCATGGGCTCAGGCGCCACCTACCAGTGTGGAGTGTAGTGGTAGCTGAGAAGGGCAGATACTGGCTAGCCCCAAGCTCTGCCCGGCCTCCCTGACACTGCTGGGCAAAGCCTCATGTGCTGGGTGGCCTTGTGCAGACCAGCAACTCCTCAGAGCCACCTCCAGCCTCTCCGGGGGTCCCTGGGCATTCACACTGTCTGCTGGGTGTTTGCCTCATGACAGGTGGAGTCTAGAGTCACAGGAGAGGCCTTTGGAGCCAGGTGGGAACCACAGACCCTGTGAGCAGCTACCGGAGGTGGAGGCGGCGGGGGCAGGGCGGGGAGGTGGTGCCTGGGCTGCTCAGAGGGTGCTGTAGGGGAGATAATGACTATTTGCCTGGCTGGGACGTGAAAGGGCTGACTGCACGCATGGTGTCATTAGCCTCAGACACCAGGGCAAGCTTGGGGCCAGGCTGGTGGGGAGGTGGTCCTCACTGGGATGCTCCTGGGCTCCCAGCCCTGGCTGTGCTGTTTCTGCCTCCAGTGAAAGCTGCACACCCTCCCACATTCTTCTTGCTGCCCCACCCAGCTGGCTCCACATGCCCCAGGGACAGACCTTGAACAGTGGCTGGTGGACCTTGCCCAGAGGGTGTGCAGGGCTCAGCACGCCACCTGAGGCCCTGACGGGTTGGTGGATCAGGGTGGGAGTGAAGGGATCTGGTGTTGGGGAATCCCTGCTTCTCCCTCTTCCCCACATCCCCGAGGTCCAGCAAGGTGGCCCTGTGGCCCCTTCCCACGTGAGAGGGTTGGTAGACTGGAGCTGAAGTGGATGGTGCCCGGCAGCCCTGTGGGGAGACTCTTCCAGCTCACAAATCAATGTGCCCCTCCCCCAAGCCCGCTGACTCTCTAGGTCTCTGTGTCAAGGGTGACCTATATCCACTGGCTATCCCACCCAGTCGCCCCCACTGATGGTACCTTTAAATGTTTCTCAGGCCTCCGCCTCTTTAACCGCCATTACCATACCTCAACCTGTCTCTGGCTTCACCTGCTCCCTCGCCCCCATGGGGCCTGTAGTCACCTCTGACCATGTCAGTCGCTATCCTAGACCTCCCCCACACAGCTTCCCATATCTCTACCCCTTCTCCTGCCAGACCCTGCTGTCATGAGATGCTTCAGCACCTCCCCCTACCAAGGGCCCCACCTTTGTCTTGGTCCCCTTTCTTTGGAACACCCTCCCCACCCTGCCTCAGCTCCTTGACTCATCTTTGGGTCCTCCAAGATCCCTCCCTGATCCCACTCCCCCAGGCTGGTTTGGCACCCCAGGTCACCATGCCCCCAACAGAGTGGACGAGGGGTCCCATTGATAGGATTCTATTCCTGTGGCTCCCCTGGGGCTGGGGCTGGAAGGTCCCGGAAAAGGCAGGCTCAGCGGGGGGAGAGAGGGAAGAAGGTGAGTCAGATGTGGGGCTCCTCCATCTGAGCCTTGGGAATGAGCTCTGACATATGATGGGGTGGAGCTGGGGACACTTCTGTTTCCTTCCAAGGTCTCTGACTCCAGGAATGAGCAGAACCTGGGGGTTGCACCTCAGGTGGGGGCCCAGGTGGACTGTTGCCCAAGAGGGGCACCTGACGGGGGAGGTTCAGGCAGGTCCCCACCCCACTCTACATGCAGACCCTCCTGTCTGAGACTCCTGGGCAGACAGGGGAGTGGGTGCCTGGGGGCTCCTCTATCCTGGCACTCAGAGCCTCAGGTGTGCCCACTTTTACAGATGAGCACCCTCAGAGGGGGCGTGGTCCAGGGGGCAGGCCCTTCTGTCCACTCCTGCCTGGCCTGGCTCATGCTTCCTCCACCAGGGCCTGCTCCAGCTCTGAGCCCTGCTCTTTTCCCTCCTTTTGCTAAAACCGTGGCAGGTAAGCCCAGCCAGGTGGCTCCCAGGGGTCTCTGTGGCCATCCCAACCAAGGGCACTTCCGGGGCAGCCCACCAGGGCCCCTCATTCCCTGAGGAACCCCCTTGGAGAGGTCCAACAAAGTCTGGAGTTCAGCAGATTCTGCCTGTGGCCAGGGATAATTGTCACTCTGTGGCTGGGGTATCGGTCATTCTATGAGCAGGGATATAATGTTCAGTCCATGGCCGGGTCATGGGGAGCCTGTGGCTGGGGCAAGTGAACTGTCTGGCTAGCTGGGTCAGCTTGGTGGCTGGCCTTGGTAGGCTGCACTGCAGACCCTGGAGGACCCCCGAGGCTGAGCAGGAGGCATTGGGTGCTCACTGGGGGTTGGACCCGGGCAGGACATCACTTAGAGAAGACAGGACACAGAGCGGGACACTGGGGACCGAGCCACTTGGCCAGCCAGCACGATGACTGCTGTGCCTGCCACTTGCAGCTGGTACTTCAGCAGGATCAGCAGGACTGAGGCCCAGCAGCGGCTTCTTTCGCCTGCCAAAGCACCTGGAACCTTCCTCATCCAGCCCAGCGAGAGCAGCTGCGGGGATTACTCCCTGTCAGGTACTCCGGGTGGCCCGTCCCTCTGGTGAGCCCTGAGCCCAAGCCAGCTGAAAAGCCCTTCACCTGCAGACATGTGCCTACCAAGGGCTGGACTAGGGGCGTGCTGGTCACTTCACGTGATTGCTGGTTCACTTACTCATTAATTCATTCTCCTGGTCATTTATTCACGTATTAACTCATTCTTTCACTTACCCCTTCATTCACTCATCCCTTTATTTATTCATTTGTTCATTTATTCACTTGTTAGTCAGTTCACTTACTCAGTCCCTCACTCACTCATTATCCAGTTGTTTGCTTATCCATTCATTCACTTAGTCATCTATTCACTACTCACACGTTCATTTAACAAGTGTCTCTTGTGCACCCACTCTGAGCCCAGCTCAGTGCATGCTGTCCCCGGACCGCCGGTCCCCTCTCACCACTCCCTGGTCTGCAGCTGCCCAAGTGGCTGGGGCTGTAAGGCTGGATCTGAGCCAGGTCCCTCGGGGGGGCAATGGACCTCATCTGTCAGAGGTGGTGGAGGTCTGAGGCAGGCAGGACACAGCCAAGACGTGGTCTCCATCTCTCACAGCTCCAGTCCAGGCCCAGGCCAGGGTCTGCCACTACCGCATCTCCTCGGTGGCCGAGGGCAGCCCCTACCTACAGAAGGTCCGGCTCTTCCCCAGCATGGAGGAGCTGCTTGCCTACTGCAAGACCAACTGGAAGCTAGTCCAGAATCCACTGCTGCAGCCCTGCGTGTCCCAGGTGTACCCACCTGCCCAGCAACCAGGCCCCCACTGCCCCCTCCCACTGCTCTCCATAATCGATTGGGGGGGCTCAATGGGCAGGCAGATTCCTGGGCACAGTTTCCCTCAATATACTTCCCAGAGTGGGGGCCACTCCCTCCCAAGCCTCTTATCTCCATTGCCGAAAGACCCTGAGGGATGTGAAGCCCAGTTGGGGGGGTGGAGGAGGGTGCTGGGAGGGCAGAGCCGAGTCTGTGCCATGGAAGGAAGCTGTGGGAGGGAGACGGTGATCACTGATCCGGAGCCTCAGTATCTCCCGGATCACCCAGGCATGCTGTCCTGGTTCCTCTAGCCCAGCCAGCACAGCAATGAGTGTTCGTGGACGGATGTCCGGCTTGGGCAAAGGGGCCACTTACGTCCCTGAGACACTGGGTCAGGCCCTCCTGAGGTCAGCAACCTGTGTCCCCTTGATCCCAGTTGGAGGCAGGAGCACTTTGAGGCGTGAGGTGAGGGGCTCCCAGGACTTAACAGGAAGACAGGGCCCTGTCTGCAGCCCCTACCCCCACCCCCACCCTGAGACCCTTCTTAGTCCGGACCCCCTCTCCTGGAGAGCACGGGCAGAGATACTGAGCCTCCAAACTTGCAGAAGCCCCCGGGGTGGGACGAGTGGGAGCAGCCGCGCGCCAAGTTCGCCCTGTGGAAGAAGCTGGGTGAAGGCTACTGAGGGATGGTGTGGGAAGACCTGTGGCTGGGCTCCGTGCTAGTGGTGATCAAGGTCATCAAATCAGGTGGGTGGGCTTGCGAGGCCCTCTTATCCCTTGAGTCCCCTGAGGCAGGGGCGGGGGGCAGGTTGCGGCCACCGAGCCTCATTGGTGCCTGTCCCCACAGCCAACATGAAGCTCACGGACCTCGCCAAGGAGATCCAGACCCTCAAGAGCCTCAGGAACGAGCGGTTCATCCAGCTGCATGAGGTGTGCTCCACGGGGCGGCCTGTGTACATCGTTACCGAGCTCATATGCAAGGGCAACCTGCAGGCCTACCTGGGCAGTGAGTGGCTCTGCTGCCCTGCACTGACCACTCCCCGCACCCTCTCACCTCTCACCGCTGACCCTGTCCTGCCTGCCCTGCCCCTCTGCCCCACCCTGAGGCTACAGGCCCCAGCTCCCGGGCCTCGCCCCTGCCCGCCTACCAGCCCCAGGTTCCAGCTCTGCCCCAACCCCACTCCCGCAACAAGGCTCCGTCCCATCCCTGCAAAGCAAGGAGCCCAGGTCCAGCTCCCTGTTTCCGCCCTACCTCCCCCCTCACCTCGACCCTGGTACTGTCCAGGCCCCCAGCTCTGCCAGGACTTCCCCCTTCCTCACACAGCCCTGCTTCCAGGCCCCAGCCCACTTTGTTCCACAGCTGCCTCTCATGTGGACAATGGCACCTGATCCCTTCCAGGTGGGAGGTCCAAAGGACTGTGGTTCGGGCTGCAGATACCTGGCCCTACTTGGCCTCAGGCCAACAGAAGGTCACGTTCTGGGGTCTGAGCTGAGCTTTATGGAGAGGTGGGGGGACAGGCCCATCTGGACACTGGCCTCTGTGCAGTGTGGCCTAGGGAACTTATCCATTCTGGGCTTTCTTGTCTTTTGGAGTCTCCAAGGCTAGGCCAGGTGGTCGAGGGCTAGGACGTGCCAGGCACCCCTGCATACCAAGACCCTGCACACCAAGCCCTGGCCCAGTGCTCCATGCCAGGTCTCACTTGCCCACCTAGGCCTTTGTGGTCGCTGCCTTCACCACACTTCCAGGTGAGGACAGGAGACAGAGAGCCAAGTGAGGCCTCCCTTCCCCCCTGCAGGTCCTGAGGGCCAGGCCCTGAGCCTGGCCCACCTTCTGAGCTTTGCCTGCCAGGTGGCCGAGGGCATGGGCTACCTGGAGGAGCGGCACATGGTGCACTGAGACCTGGCAGCCGGGAATGTGCTAGTGGGCGATGACCTTGCCTGCAAGGTGGCTGACTTTGGCCTGGCCTGGCTTCTCAAGGTCAGTGCAGCCTTGGGCTCAGGGTGGCCAGTGGGTGGGGGAGTCCTGCCCCACCTACCCCACCGTGCTCTCCTCTCTTCCCAGAACATCTACGCACCAAGCAGTGGCACCAAGATCCCTGTCAAGTGGACGGCACCCGAGGCTGCCAACTACCATGTCTACTCCCAGAAGTCAGACGTCTCTTCCTTTGGTGTTCTGCTCTTCGAGGTCTTCACCCATGGCCAATGTCCCTACGAAGGTTCAAGGGTGTCCAGGGAGGAGGTGCACCCTGCCAGGGGATCCAGTCAGAGAGAGGAGGCACATCCTGCCCTGGGGACTCATCTGTAGGAGGAGGCACTTCCTCGGGGGATCTAGTCTGAGGGAGGAGGTGCACCTTGACCCAGATGCTTATCTGAGGGAGGAGGCATGGCTCTGCCTGGGGAGTCAACTCAAGGGAGGAAGCACGACTCTCCCTGGCAGTCAGAGGGCCTGGCCAGGGGCAGATTGGTGATCAAGAGGCTTACAAGCCACATGTCCACTATGATCCTGGGCCTGCTCATTGGTCCCCTGCCCAGGAATGACCAACCATGAGACGTTGCAGCAGATCTCCAGAGGGCACTGGCTGCCTCGCCCAGCCACCTGCCCTGTGGAGGTGTATGCACTCATGCTGGAGTGCTGAAAGGGCAACCCCGAGGAGGGGCCAGCCTTTGCTGAGCTGCAGGAGAAGCTGGGTACTGGCTGCAGACGCCCCCACCAGGCCCTTACATGACCCGGCACGGTGCACCACCACTGGGGCCCCATCTCTCCCTTCCGGTGGCCACTCAGGATGTTTGTTGAAACATGTGCAGAGATGTCCGCAGCTGGGAACCCCACTGGCCTGCACGCCCATGGAGCCTCTGGTGTGGGCCTTATGAGCTGACACCCACGCACGTGCAAACACCTGGACAGCTGGTGAGTGTCATTTCGTCGGCATGACCTGCTTCCCTGGTGTCTCAGGGAGACGAACTCAGCCAGAAGGGCCTGGTGGAGTCTGCGTCTGCCCAGGCCCAGGGAGGCACTGGGCAGGGAGTCCTGGGATGCAGGGGCCCTTACTTTGCCCTCGATGTGAACCTCACTGGGCACACACTGTACACACACAGGAGAGAGCACTGTCACAGTTGGCTGTGTGTGAACCTGTGCACACATGAGCCAACACCCAATAAATATTTATTGTCCGACTCAAACAAGCATAGACGCACACAGCAGCCCTTGGCCTCCCTTGAACCTAGGGCTGGGGTCACTGATGGTGGCTCTCTTGGGTGGGGTGAGCATCGGAGGGGGAGAGCCGGCCCCACGTGGCCTTGCTGCTCCCAGGGCATCATGGCGTTCAGCATGGTGGGTGCAGAACTTTGCCAGGCAGAGTGGCACCTGGGGGCGTCAGCAGACCTGGTGGAGGCTGTGGGAGAGTCAGGGGTCTTAGATGACCCCTGCCTTCCAAAAGGCTCATGTGGCTGTGGGAACTGCCCTCTCCATCTCCAGGGCGGCAGCAGAGAGGACAGGCAGGATATCAGGGTAGCCCAAGCTGGGGGCAGTCAGGGAGAGGTGGGGGGCTGCAGGCAGAGGCAGTACCAGTAGAGGGGACCCCAGCAGCCTGGCTGTGGCTCAGGGGCTGGGGGAGGGGCCAGAGGAGGCCAGGCCAGGGGGCGGGACCAGAGGGCTTGGCCTTTGGGGCTTGAGGATGCTGTCCTCTGAGGCCACACCTCTGCTTCTGCCTTGCCCAGCAGCAGGTCCCCTGGGTGGGTTCTGGGGGGCTTCCCCAACATGGGGCAGCAGCAGTGGGGGATGGGACTCCTATGGACCAGAGTCTCAGATACTGTGAGAGTCTTAGCCTGCTTTCCGGAGGCAGCGTGAGTGAGTCAGCACAGTTGGGAGGCGAGGGACACCAAGCCGGAACCTGGGTCACCTCGTGTTCCTGAGCATGTCAGCCTCTACAAGCTGAACAGGTTTGGTGTTCATAGGCCTTGGGGAGGGGCCGGGACTTTTGACTCCTGAAACTTGCTTGCTTCCTGGTCTGGCTGAGACACACACGTCCCAGCTCTGAATGTCAGAATGAAGACAGCCATGTGCCTCTTTTCCCCTTCTTTAAAAGTGAAGGTTCACATGAGCAGTTTCCTGTGGGGTGGTCTCTGGGTCCTTACTTACAGACTTGGAAACCTGCTCCGGCCCTTCTCACCTTTTCTGCACTTCCTGCCCCCCTGTGGCTGTCCCCAGGAGGGGTGGGAGCTCCCTGGGATGGACGTTGCAGGGTTAACAGGGAGGTGGGGGGCTCTGGGGAGAGTCTTGGCCCATGCAGGACATGTGTTGTGGTGGGGGTGGGGCAGAAAGAGACCCAGGTGGAGGGGTTTCACCCCAGCTGCTGGGCGAAAGGAAGCAGGGCTTGCTTGGGAGTGGAGGGGGTAGGGGTGAGCGGGAGGGGGGGAACAGAGGACATGGAGGACCAGACCTTGATTCTGCTGGGCTGGGCAGAGAGGGAGGTGGGAAGAATGGGCGGGGAGGGGTCTCACCCAGGAGGTGGAAGCTGTAGGCACGTGCAGGCTGGGCCCTAAGATGGGGCTCCTTTCAGGTGTGTTCTCCATCTTGGTTGCCCCTCATGTCCTGTCCAAGAGAGTAGTGCCCTCTTCTTTGGCCAAGAGCCTGTGCTCCCAGGACACACACTGCGCCGGCTCTCCTGCTCCGGCTTTCCAGGGGCCCAGAGTCTCCCAGTCACATCTTCAAGGAAGCGTTCCGGGCCAGCCCACACCTGTCTGCCCTACCAACTTCGTGCATGTCTTGTCTGCCAGCTGCCTGGCTTCGGCCTGCCCAGCCTGCTCTAGGCAAGCAGGTGCTCAGGTAGCAGGTGGGGCAGCCCTCCAGGGAACCTGTGCAGTGCTGGCACCCCTACCCGTAGACGAGAGCCCAGGCTCAGGCCAACCCTGCACCCATTGCCCCTCTGCTTCTCTTGGGCCCCTTCCACCCTTCCAGGTTCTTCCTATTATCCTACCACAGCCTCACCTGCTTCCTCGGCTCAGCTTGTCACAGGCACAGGGGAAGAGGCAGCCAAGGGCAGTCCAGGCAGTGCCTCACGGTGGGGGACCACCAGAGCAGCGACAGCCCACCCCAGCGCCTCAGAGTGTGTGGAGCGCTCCATGGTGAGAGAGGCAGCTGGGAGTGGAGGTGAACCCTTTAGGGAGAGTGGCACCAGCTGCTCTTGGCCTCTTGTGCCTTTGTCTCCTCACTGAGATGGGGGAGGAAGTGCCTGTGGCCCCTATCCACTTTCTCCACCCCTCTCTTCCTCCACCTCAGGCTGTCACTCACATCAGAGTGTCAGCTGCTAACTGCAGCCACCTGCAGCAGGTCCCTCTGCAGTGCCACCCCTTACCCCTGCCCCTGGCTCAGGTCTGTCTGCAATGGGCCCCCTCAGGTCCAGCTGAGTGGCTGAGGGCACTTCGGTGGCCACTCTGAAGGGCATGTTTCCTGTGAAGAGATGCCCAGAGAGATGATGGTGGGTAGTGCAGGCCTGGCTGCCTGCGGGCACAAGGACAGGTGGGGGCTCAGGTGGCCTCAGGGAGGCCCCCTGGGAGCCAGGGCGTGGCCAGCCTGGCTGCCTAGTCAGGAGGAAGTGGGAGGGCCTGTGGCTGGGTGGATGACCTGTCAGGGAGTGTCACCTGCCCGCCTGCCCTGGTGCCCACAGGCACAGCGGCACTTCAGCCAGGCCAGGCAGCCCGACCTGCCGCTGTGTCTACCATGGTGTCCCGGGGCCCATTGTGCCTGTACGTGGGGCTCTGGGACTTCGAGGCCCGCACGGCTGAGGAGCTGAGCTTCCGGGCAGGAGACCTCTTCCACGTGGCCCGGAAGGAGGAGGAATGGTGGTGGGCCACTCGGCTGGACTCAGCAGACAGGGGCCTGGCCCAGGGCTACGTGCCCCACAACTACTTGGCGGAGAAGGAGACGGTGGAGTCAGAGCCGTGAGTCTCCTCCTGGCCCCCACTTGACACGGATGCTGCCTCAGGGCTGCTCAAGGGCTGGGGCAGGGCTGAGCCTGGACAGGCCCGTGCTATGCACCTGTGGCTGGGCTGGGGCAGGGGTTCTGGGAGGTCTGAGTAGAAGGCCCAGCTTGCGTTTGCCTGGGGTGGACCTGCAGCCGCTGCCCTGGCTCCTAGGTCAAGGCTGGACAGATGGCTTTGCTTCTACTTCTGGGCACCGCCCCCCCCGCCCTGGGAGGGCCTGGCTATGTGGCTTGATTCATCACATCTGGGGGTGGGGGAGGCTGCGGAGGGTGTGGGGCTCTTCTTGGGTTTACCCCACGCTACTTGGGGTTGGGGTGCCGTGCTGCCAGGACCTAGATGGGCCCGGGGGTATGAGGGGGCTCTGGAAGCTGGCCCAGGGCATGAGTCTTTGTGGAAGTCCTGAGGTGGGGGGCAGGACTTTTCTAAGCAACAGAAACCAGCCACATGACCTAGTTAGAGGCGGCAGGAGGCCGTTTTGACATGCCTGGCCATGGAGTAGGGTGTGGAGGTGGCAGGTGCACAGCGGCTGTGGACATTCGCTCCCTGCCCCCTCCCAGCCACCTCCTGTCACTGGCCAGCTAGCCCGCAAGGCAACGGCCTGGTGGTCAGCTGGAGACTCTCAGAGCTGAGGGACAGCCTGGAGTGGGAGTGTACCGTTGCCTGTGTGTGCTCACGGCAACCTGAGGTTCTTGCCCCACTGCCTGGCTGCCAAGATTTCCTGGGCACTGTGCCTGGAGGGCTGGACAGGGGCTGTTCCATGCCTGCGCACCGTTGACACCGGTGTTCCCACATTGACTTGAGTGTGAATGTATGGAGCATCCTGGTGAATGAGACAGACACACCTATCCTTAGAGTTTGTCTCCAGCTGAAGGGGCACAAGGAGACCAGCAATGGGGCCGTTTCAGAAGGCAGGGGACCCCATGACAGGGATGAGCTGCAATGAGGGGCTGAGTGGACGGTTTCAGGAGGTGGGGCCATTGTGTGCAAAGCCCCTGAGGATGTTTGAGGAGGGAAGAAAGCAGGGTAGCAGGAGGAGATGCACAGGTGGGGCGAGCCTGCAGGCTGGCACCCTGCTGGCATCTGAGGCACTAGGGCAGGGCAGGTGGAAGCAGAGGTCCCCTGGGGGCTCTGCAGACTCACCCTTCAGTCCATGGTTTGAAGTATGCTGGTGTCCTCACGATGGGGCACCCTGTGTGAGTGAGAGACCCCAGACCCCCTATGATCCCACCCCGTGTCCACCACACTGTGCTTGGCCTAATTGGCGGGTTCATGTCCATGGGGTTGCAGAACCCACACGTCAATGGCACGTCCTGCGTTGAGGAATGCTGGCATGGGGCAGGCAGTGCCTGCTCTCCCTTAGAAGTTGGTGGGGCCTTTCCTGGGGTCTGGAATGGCCCCTTGTTGTATTTGGGATCTGTGATGGGCAAAGAAGGGGCCTCTGGGCCGGGGACAGCATCAGAGGGCAAGCACAGGTCAGGGTTGGAAGTCTGAGGAGGTGGATGGCCAGGAGCCAGTAGCCAAGTGTGGCTGGGACTCAGGGGTAAGCAGGCCGAGGGGACAGAGCAGACCTAGGGTCAAAGTCTCTGGGAGACTGTGGGATCAGAGCAGGCATGCACTGGGGTCAGGGTGGGGGTACGGGCTGGGGTCAGAGCAGATCTGGGGCTGGGGTCAGAGCAGATCCGGGGCCGGGTCAGGGCAGCCGGGCCTGGTCGGCTGTGGGCTTGAGGTGTCTATGTTCCCTGCAGGTGGTTCTTCGGCCGCATCTCTCGCTCCGAGGCCCTGCACCGGCTCCAGGCAGATGGCAACGAGACGGGGGCCTTCCTGGTGAGAGTCAGCGAGAAGCCCGGCGCCGACTATGTACTCTCCGGTACGCAGCTCCTCCCCTGCCTCGAGGCAGCCTTGCATTGTCGGGGCATCTCCCTCTGACATGTGCTTCCGGTGGGGTACAGACCTGGCATCCCTGGGGCATCAGAGGTGCCTTTTCTTTGGTGAAC
Organism: Loxodonta africana; assembly: GCF_030014295.1. Lineage (NCBI taxonomy): Eukaryota > Metazoa > Chordata > Mammalia > Proboscidea > Elephantidae > Loxodonta > Loxodonta africana. Next base: position 63,200,619 of record NC_087365.1, on the reverse strand, counting down.
TTCGGGGCAGTTCGGGGTGGGCATGTAGTGGGGCGGATCTCCAGGCCTTTCCTGTCCCCTTTCCCATGGCCAACACAGGAAGCACTGACCACCTCAAGGGACCCATGGGCATCCCTGTATACACAGGACCCCCAGGAGGACCTCATCCAGCTTCAATAACAGCAGCTGTCGGGGCCCCTGTGTGCCAGCTCTCCCCACATGAGTCCAAGCCTGGGGTGGGAGGGGTGCTCACCCCAATGCCATCTTATGCATGTCCCTGGCCTCAGTCCGTGATAAGCAGACCGTGCGGCACTACAAGATCTGGCTGCGTGCCGAGGGTGGCTTCCACCTGAACGAGGCCGTGTCCTTCCCCAGCCTGCATGAGCTTGTGGACTACCATCGTGCCCAGGACCTGTCCCACGGCCTCCGGCTCACCAAGCCCTGCTGGAAGGTAGCTGCTGCCCCACCCCCGCTGGCTCAGGGCCCCACTACCCAGGTCCACCTTTCTGCCCACCATAGCTGGGCCTGGGTCTCTCCCATGGCAACCTATCCGAGGACTCTGGGGCCTGGTTCCTGAATGACATGGTCCCCAGGGGCTCACAGAGTGGGGTTCACGGCTGAGGTTTCCTGCTGGGAGAGGTGGGTGGGCAAGGTGGGTGAGCCCTGATGGTTTGACCAACTGTAGGGGGATGTGCTGTGGCTTCCACAGAGGAGGGCGTGGAGACAGGAGGGGGGACAGGAGGGGTGGAGGAGGGGACAGGAGGGGGACAGAGGAGGGGACAGAGGAGGGGACAGGGGGCAGGGTGGAGGATGGCCCCCTTATACTTGGGTTAAGGAGAGGCAAGCTCCTGCCCCACCGCATCCTGGCTCTGTGCCTCTTCGGACCGGCGGGAGCCTGGGGCAGGGGTCGTGGTGCATAGACCAGGCCCCACAGCAGGGGCCCAGCTGGAGTGAGGCAGTTCCTAGGAGCATGGCTTGTGCAGGACACTGGAACCCTCTACTGGAGAAGAAGCCAGGGTCCCCTGTAGGGTTCAGAGCAGGCCCTTTCATAGGATGAGTAGGGCAGTCGGTACCAGTGTCCCCTCCTGGCCCTGCCTCCTGGGCCCCCCCATCTCCCTGCCCTGCACCCCGCTCTCCTTGGAGGTGGGGAAGGGGGAAGCCGCTCCTGTACCTTCTCACTTCCTGCCCTTGCCTGATCCCTGCAGCATGAGCCCAAGCCGCTGCCCCACTGTGACGACTGGGAGCGTCCCAGGGAGCAGTTTACACTCTGCAGGAAGCTGGGCTCCGGTTACTTCGGGGAGGTCTTTGAAGGGCTTTGGAAAGGGCAGGTCCGAGTGGCCATCAAGGTGATTGCCCGAGGTGAGTGGGCCTGAGCAGGGTGCTGCAGCCTTGACCTCCCACCCCGCCTACCTGGTACCCACAGCCCCACGCTGCCCCACCTTGTAATACTTTCCTTAAATTTCATCTGGGTTTTTACCTGAATCCATGTGTTTTAAAGGGACATTTTAAATCCTTAATGTAAATGGAGAGCCGTTTAAATACAGAGACCCCTGGAACTGAGAGGGTTCACCTATGGTTCAGGATTCAGGGGGCCCCTCCTGGCTCCGTTGCTCTGGCTTGAGCAGGTTTTAGCTAGTTGGGGCATCCGTGGTGCCCCTGGGACGTGGTAGGATTAGATGGTGGCACAGGGACTTCTTACTGTCAGCTGGACCAGGCTGCATCTCCCTGGCATTCTGGCCTCAGGAGCTGGGTGCCCCCTCTCATGTTTATGAGTGGCCGCTGTATGCAGGTGGGGTGGTGGTTCCTCTTGCCTGTCCTTCCCTTTGGGGTCATGTGGCTGCGGGGCAGTGACTGTGCAATGGGGGCTGCGGGATCAGGGGTTGGGGCCATGGTGGGTTGGGCTGCATGCCGCACCCACTGAGGGCGCCGTCTGCAGATGACCTGCACCAGCACACGTTCCAGGCGGAGATCCAGGCCATGAAGAAGCTGCGGCATAAGCACATCCTGGCCCTGTACGCCGTGGCATCCGTGGGGGACCCCGTGTACATCATCACGGAGCTCATGCCTAAGGGGAGCCTTCTGGAGCTGCTGCGTGGTGAGGGGGCGGCTGGGTGGGTGGGCAGGGCTCCTTGTCTGGGACTGCATAGCACACAAAGAAATCACCCCTGCACTATGCAAGATATCTAGGCCCCCAACACGGCTCTCATTGCTTGTACATTGAGGGACAGACCAAAAGATATCACGATGCACTACCTGCTCCTTGTAGAGGTGTGAGAAAATACAGACAAGTAGGCGAACAAGAGGCCTCTCCTAACTCCACGCCAGTTAGCATGAGGCCATGTTAGTACCTTGGTGGCGCCAGCCCTCACGACCTTTCTGTGTCCTCCATTCTGGTTCTGGCTGGTGGTCCTGGCTCTCACCACTCTTCTCTCTTCCTGGAATTCATGTGTCTGAACATGACACACCTTACACATGCACACAGTGTCTCTCGCTGACTCAAAGACACATCATTTGTAAGAAGCTCCATTATTTCACTTATCATCAAAACAAACAAAAAAAAACCCCAAAATTACGGCCAACTAATTGTGAGATTGCATCGTTTGCAGTTGCACCCCAATTTCAGAGATGCTAACGTCCGAAGGAACATGCATTGCAGAATGGTGATGTCGATGTGTGTGTGCGTGGGGGGGTGTGTGTATGTGTCTGGGGGGGTGTGTGTGTCTGTGGGTGTGGGTGTGCATGTGTGTGTGGGAGTGTGTTGGTGTCTGGGTGTGTGCATGTCTGTGTCTGTGTGCGTATGTCTGTGTCTGGGTGTGTGTATTTGTGTACTGTACATATGACAACATTTGGAACTCTGAGCATGAAATTTCTCCTCCGTTTTTCACATGACAAGCTTGATCATTGTGAGCCCCTTCCATGTTGTTAAATGTCCCTCAGAAGTGAAAGTTTTGGATGTGCTGTGCCTGTTTAGCCCCTTGCCTGCTGGTGGCCCTTCTCAGTAATGTCCGTGATGCTGCGATGAATATCTGTAAACATGAACCCTCGGCCAAGGCTACTGCTTTAGTGGAGGTTCCCAGAGGGGAATCTGCTGGGGCAAAGAGTCTGAACTGCTTTTTGGTTCTTGATAATTTAATTGCCTCCCGGAAAGGCTACAGATGTCCACTGTCCCAATTTCAAACCAGGCCAACTGCCCTTTGCCCTGCCCCAGAGCACAGGCACTGGTGCCCACAGAGCTGGCACTTGGGCTGGGGCTTGGTCCTGGCCCGGCTGAGCCCTCCACCTAACCCCACCTGAGCTTGGTTCCTCTTGCCTCACAGACTCTGATGAGAAAGCCCTCCCTGTCTCGGAGCTGGTGGACATTGCAACACAGGTGGCCGATGGCATGTACTACCTGGAGTCAAAGAACTATATCCACCGGGACCTGGCAGCCAGGAACATCCTTGTGGGGGACAACAACATCTGCAAAGTGGGGGACTTCGGGCTGGCCAGGCTCATCAAGGTAGGGCCCTGGTGGGGGGGGGTGCTTCCTCTGTGCAGAGCTGGGGTGAGGGCTGTGGCTGCAGGTGGGACACAGGCACCCTGCCTGAACACCTCAGAGTAGGGTGTGCCTGACAGAGAAAGAGAGAGAGGGCTGTGGGGCCAGGTCAGAGATTCCAGGAATGCTGCTTACAGCTGAAGGGAAGTGGCTGAGCTTGGAGCCGAAGGAGGAAAGACCAGCTAGGGGAAGGGTGTGCGGCCTGCTGGGGGCTGCAGCAAAGCAATGTGTCCAGGGCTAAGAGCCCCAGTGAGTGACTGGGGTGCCGGGTGCTCAGCAGGGCCATGGCATAGTGTCAGCACCGCGAGGCTTAGTGGCCGGGACTCCAGCCATGGCAATGGGCTCATCGCTCATTCACTCCTTCATTCATTCAGTCGCCACTGTGCTGGCTGCTTTCAGTTCAGCTGGGGGTGTGGCAGGTGTGGTCTGTGCCCAGAGGCTAAGGCTTGTAGGCCAACTGCTCCCATGTACACATGGAAGGAACTGTGTTATCGGGAATTTGGAACACAAACATCATAGATTAGAACAGTGAGCCCCATGGGCCTCTCCTGTCCCCTCCGGACCCTTTCTCCTGGTTATTTAGAGGGAATTCCCAAGCATTGTACTATTTTATCTGTAAAAGTCAGCGTCTCTGCAGAACTCCTAAAACCGTGGCCACAGCAGTGTTGTCATGAGTGGAAAATGAGCATCTGTGTGCTTGTGACAAACACGTCTGATGGGCCTCCACCCGTGGCAACCACCCTCCTGACTGATGGGCCTCATGCTGGCCCATATTTGGGGTCCTCTTTTGTGACCCCAGAAACCCTGGTGGTATAGTGGTTAAGAACTCGACTGCTAACCAAAAGGTCAGCAGTTCGAACCCACCAGCCGCTCCTTGGAAACCCTATGGGGCAGTTCTACTCTGTCCTGTGTGGTCGCTATCAGTCAGAATCAATTCAACGGCATCAGGTTTGGTTTGTGACCCCAGGAAAGTCATGCTTTCCCTGACCCTGGATGCCCGGCCCTGCCCCCCACTTTGGAACACCCCAGAATCTGAGGAAGTCAGCGCCTCTAACCGCAGAGGGTGTTTCTACATTTAGTCGGGTGATGCTGCCGTGTGGCCTGGCACTGCCTTGTTGCAGGAGGACATCTACCTGTCCCACGACCACAATGTCCCCTACAAGTGGACGGCCCCTGAAGCACTCTCCCGAGGGCACTACTCAACCAAGTCGGATGTCTGGTCCTTTGGGGTGCTCCTCCACGAAATTTTCAGCAGGGGTCAGATGCCCTATCCAGGTACTGGGCTCCATGGTGTCCCAGATGGTGGGCAGGGTGGGAGGGGGTGGAGTGGGGTGCAGGGTGGGTTGCCAGCCAGGCTGAGGGAGGTGGTTCCCACAGTGGCCTCCAGGGGGCGCCGACATGCCTGACATTACACCTGCTTGTTCAGCCAGCGTCCAGGGGTGCCTGGGCAGTCCCCAGGCCTTGGGGCTTAAAGATGGTACAGGTGTGCCTCCTAGGAGTGTCTTAGCAGCAGTAAGTACACAGGTGTAGACACGAAGGGAGGGAACCGGCCCCAGCCTGAGGCCCCTTTTGTCCATAGGCATGTCCAACCATGAGGCCTTCCTGAGGGTGGATGCTGGCTACCGCATGCCCTGCCCCCCAAAGTGCCCCCCCACCATGCACAAGCTGATGCTGACCTGCTGGCAGCAGGACCCCGAGCAGAGGCCCTCCTTCCGAGCCCTGAGGGAGAAGCTCTTCAGTTTCGCCAGGTACGAGAATCCGCTCTGAGTGGGCTGCACCCCTGCCTGGCCCTCCAGTGGCGGAACGGGGCTCAGGGCCTGAGTGACTCAGAGGAGGCTGCCAGGACCTGAGATCAGAGGGCACGGCTGTCATCTACTGAGTTTGCTGGAAAGAGCTGTAGTTATGGGACCAGGCTGGTGGAGCTTACAGACTCTCCATGGATCCCCATTTTTTTTTTTTTGGATCCCCATTTGTTCCAGTATGCCTACCCTTCCCAGCCACTCCAACACCCTAGGGGGCAGGGCACCCAGAACCCTCCGGGAGCCGGTGGAACTGTCCTTGGTCCCAACCTGAAATCTGCCAGCTGTGTCAGGACACAGCAGACCCCTCCTTTGCACAGGCTGTGGGGGCTTGGGCCCTGGCCCAGGTGGAAGGTCACCTCTCCTGTCACCACAGGCCCTGCCTGTCCTCCTGGAGTTTAGAGAGAGTTGTGTGTGTGTGTGTGTGTGTGTCGGGGGCATGGACCACACCAGCCCCCTCTTTCGGGAACCAAGGGGCTGTGTTGTGGTGGGGTGCTGCCACCTCCTGCCACCAGGGCTTCTGTGAACCTCGTCAGGACACTTGTGGACACTGTGGGGCTCAGGCTGTCCTCAGAAGCACCTCCCAGCCCATCCAGGGGGCTGGCAAGGTGCCTTCCTCACCAAGCCTTGGAACTGGCTGCCAGGCATGTGGGAGCAGCCATGGGAGCTGGGGTGAGGCCGCCCCTGCAGCACTGCACCCTGTGGCTGGACACGCCTTCCATGGATTCAGACGCAGCTGTTTATAGCGAAGGTGGGAGTGTGGAGGCAAGGAACTCCCCCCTTCCTGTGCCCCTGACCTCACCCCAAGCCCCACCCCCTCAATAAGCTGCCCTCTCTTGGGGCCCTTGGTGCCCACCAGGCCTGATCTAGCCCCTACAGGGGGCCGTGAGGTTTGACCAGGGAGCCCATCGTCCCCTTCCGTCCTCACTGTGGATGCGTCGTCATGTCTGGCCAACCAGCCAGAAGAGCAGGAGCCCTTGCTCACCTGAGCTCACATGTGCCCACCCCAGGGCCTGCGAATCGAGGACCTGCCACAGCTCTCTATACACTCTGACCTTTGGTTGGGTTCTGCAGCAGGAGGCGCCACTCTGGGAAGCCCCATGGGCCCACACCCTCCCTGCCCCTCAGCCTGCCTTGGGCGGCTGGGGCCACGGAACGGCCTGTGTCCACGGGGGCTCAAGTGTAGGTAATACCTGCCAGAGACACCTGGGAGACAGTGGGGCCCAGCACCCAGCTGCGCACAGACAGGTCCCATGGAGCTTACCCTGGCAGGGCTCGCCAAGGTTCTTCTGCTGAGGAGGGTCCAACGTCTCCCAGGCAGCCCCGCCCAGTGGGCACAGGGGCTGGGGGTCAAGTCACTTACAACCAGCTCCATTCACTGCAGCGTGGAATGGCTTCTGGGCAGAATGCCTGCCCCCAGCAGTGAGGATCCTGCTGGTAGGAGCTGCTTCTCCCCAGAGCTCCCAGCAAGAGAACCTGTCAGATGGAGCCTGAGGCAGACCCTGGCTGTGCAGCCCCCAGCCTCAACCAGGAGTTAACTCTCCCAGCATGCCTCTGGGGTAACACAGGCTCGTGGACACACATGGCAGTTGTGGGGTGACAGGCTTGCACCTACACAAGTGCAGACATGCAAACACACACACAGCAGGTCCTGGAGACAGGATTGCACATGCGCCCACACACACACACACACAGGGGAGGCCCTGGAGACAGGCGCGCGCACACACGTGCACAGCAGGCTCTAGAGACAGGGTCTTACACACACACACAGGGCAGGCCCTGGAGACAGGCGCGCGCGCGCGCGCACACACACACGGCAGGCCCTGGAGACAGGCACACACACACACACAGGGGAGGCCCTGGAGACAGGCTCTTAAACACACACACAGGGTAGGCCCTGGAGACAAGTGTGCGCATGTGCACAGACACACAGACACACACACGGCGGGTCCTGGAGACAGGCACACACACAAAGAGCAGGCCCTGGAGACAGGCTCTCACACACACATACATACGTGGCAGGCCCTGGAGACAGGCTCTCTCACACACACACACACACACACACACACACGGCGGGTCCTGGAGACAGGCACACACACACACACACACACGGCAGGCCCTGGAGACAGGCTCTCTCTCACACACACACACACACACACACACACACGGCAGGCCCTGGGTGAAACAGGCATAGACATCACAGCCTACTTGCTGGCACCTTCGCGTTTATTCCCACCTGGTCTGAGGCAGATGGTTAGGGGGTGTTGGGAAGGCTCACATGTGATTGAGCAGTAAAGAGTGGGGCTCTCTTGACTTCTTTTTGGTGTTTTACTTTTTTTGACATAAAAAACAATCAACCACTTCTCCACTTATGGCAGCCTGCCTAGTCTACTGGGCGGGACAGGGAGGGCTCTGATGCCCGGTGCCTTGGGAAGCCGCAGGGGTGTGGGGGGGTGTGCCCATGTGGTGGCCATTCAGGAGGGGCCTGGCGCTGGTGTTGCTGGTGGGCTGCCAGGCTGCTTTGTCATGGTGCCCTGAGTCAGGTCACAAGTGATCATGCCGCTGGGGGTCTGGAGAGGTCCTGAGTGCACTGGAGACTCCAACACAGTGGCCATGAATGGGACGGCAGCTTTCCCGAAGAAGAAGCTGGCCCACCAGTGGCCTGGGTCAGCTTTGGGAAGCCCTGGGAGGAGCAAATGGAATCAGGGTGCACGTGCCTGCTCCTGGGCCCCATCAGATGGCTCCCCTGGCACAGAGTGGCTGCCCCAGGACTGCAGCTATGGGGTTGCTGCACTCACCTGGGCGGTGGGGGATGGCTTCCCCAGGGTACTCAGCACTTCCACAGGAGCCATTACTTGAAGTGGAGCCCAGGCCGCCTGGGGAGGAGAGGCTGGTCAGCACAGCTGGGCCCTCTGCCAGCATGGCCCTGCCCACCAGCCTTTCAGTCACTGGCTTTAACTTGCAGTACAAGAGGCAGGGCCAGGGTCCTTGGCAAGGCACCCCTCTCTAGGCAGGGGTCTCAAGAAGATGGGAGCGCGGAGGGGCACCAGAAAGCTGGGTGAGCGGCCTCTGTGCCTGGCCTCGGGGTGGGGGCCAGGTTGGATGGGTTGTGCAGGCTGACGAAGGCCATACTCACGCCGGTAATAGTCGTGGGTGGCCACAAGTGAGCCGCTGGAGGGGATGGCTGCCATGCTCTTGCTTGTGGCCTGGTGGAAACTTGCACGCGTGGAGGGCTTGTTACCAGGGGACCCGCTCAGGCAGGGGCGCTCCCCACGAGCGGAGCCGCCGGCTTAGGCCCCGGAGCGGGGCGGGCGCGCGGGCGGCTCCGGGCTGTTAACAGAGTGGGGGGGGGCTCAGGGCCCGGGGCCGCCTTCCCGTGCCGCCGGCTCCAACCGGCCCGGACCGGCCGCACGGGAGGGACAGAGGCGCTTTGTGCGCGGGGCCGCCAACTTCCCAGTCCAAACCCGCCCGAGCCGGCGACCCACAGCCTTCCCTCCCGCGCACCGCGAGACCCCGCGCCCCCAGAGCCGGGCTGGACCCCGGGAGAGGCCCCGCGCCCCAGCCTGTATCCCCGCGCCGCCCCGCCTCACCTCGGCGGCGACCCCTCGGGGCCTCGGGGCAGGATCACGGGTGGCGTGGGGCGGGGAGGGGGGATTAAGCCACCGAGCCCATTTGCACAGGCGACCACGACTTACTGCTCCACGACCGCGACGCGCGCGGGGTGTGCGCACGCGCAGACGCTCCGGCTTATATGCCTTTCGCCGCGGAACGTCACGGAGGGCGGGGCGGAAAGACCCCGCCCCCGGCTTGGGGCCGCCCCCTCGGTCCAGCCCTGCCCCCTGGGACAGGTGGCTCCAGTCCCGCTCCCGCGGAGGTCCAGCCCGTGGCGTTCGTGCGACCGGGGGCGGCCCGCGAAGCTGGTACCTTCCTGGCCTGGGGTCTGTGTTGCTAAAGGCTCCATGGATCCCAGAGCCGGTCCCTCCCTCCCCGGCCTGGCCATCCTCTCGGCACCGCTGCGCTCGGCGCCCTACGCGTCAGATCCGTTCCCGCGGGCCTTCTCCGCCGGGTGCGGGGCCTGGCCCACAGTTCCGGACTCCAGGGCGGTTTGGGGGCAGGGCACCTGGGGCCGGAAGGTCCCCTGCGCGCCCCCAGCCCCAGCGTGCACCCGGCTGCTGGCACCCAGCTGGGGTGGACGCTGGCGGAGGGGTCTTGTTTTGGTGGAGAAATGCTGTCTGGAGACGAGCCTCCAGTAGTTAGAGGCAGAGGCGCCGCCCCGTGCTTGGAGACACCCTGTTTTGAGCGGGACCCCGGAAAGTGGCGTCCGCTCAAACTGGTGTCTCAATAAACGGGGCCCGACTTCCTTTCCCGGGGGTGGAGGGGCGGGATCCACTTCCCGTGGAGATTCTTGTCATCTTCAGCTGATTTCCGCCTTTCTCACGGGGCACTGGGGCCGCTTCTCCCCGAGAGGGGGGAAGTCGGCCTCTCAGGAAGTTCAGCCTCTGCGCCCAAGGCCCTGGGCAGTTCCTTCCCTGAGGTTGACTGGCATCTGTGGAGCAACGCCTTCAAGAAGGCTTCAGGGCAAGTGGGTGGACAAACCCCCACACTCCCCCCTGCTAATCCCTCCTCGTCCTTACACCTCACAAGAACCCCTACAGAATTCCTGGGCGTCAGTCCAACCCCCTCACTTAGCAGTCGGGAAACCGAGGCCCCAGGAGGGCGGGGGCTGGATGCCCCTGCCTATGACCCTTTCCCAGGCTGGCCCGGGGATGCGGCTGCGCATCTGGTTGCCACCCGGCTCGGGCAGCGCTGTGGTGGGGGACAGGGGCATGGATTCAGAGCTCCTGACCCAGGTAGGGGCAGTCTCTGCTTTTCCTGCTTCCCTTCTCCACCTCCATCTCTTCTTGGAGTCCCTGGAGGGGGAGGCACAGGCCATGAATCTTCCGGGAAGAGAGCATTCCAGGGACTCTCCCAGCCACTTATCCAGCTGAAACTTCCTTGGGCTTCCCAAATAACCACGCGGCATGCAGTGCACGTAACTGGGTCCGGCACAGGAGCAGGAGAGAATGGCTGCACGGGAGGCGCACGTTGAGTTGCTTACAGAGCACTCAGGAGCCTGTTCGACCTGCAGTCAACGTGGATCATACACCGTGATCTTAGCACAAACCAAATTTAATTCCTCAGGGACATACCCTGAAGCCCCAGCCTGGTGGTGGTCAGGTCATTGGGCCATTTATTCTTCATGGCCCAGATGCTCCCTCAGCTCTGCTCAGGGTTCCTGGAGCCTGCCAAGCAGTGGCACAGGGGACAGCTTTTCCCCTTCTGGCCCCATTCCTCCCAACGGCTAGCCTGGGTTGGGAGAAGACGGAGCGCCCCACTTCAGCAGGTAGAATATGCACCCGCCTAGCCTGGGCATCTGCCCTGCTCACGTACAGCTGGGATGCACATGGGCTAACTATTAAAGAAAAGGAATCTTCGGCCCTGATGGTTTTACTGATGAATTCTACCAAACATTTAAAGAAAAATAACAGATTCTATATAATCTCTTCCAGAAAATATGGGAGAGAACACTTCCCAACTCATGATGTCAGCATCACCCTAACACTAAACCCAGAAAAAGACAGTGAAAACTATGAAACTACAGATGGTGCTACTTGTCATGGGTTGAACTATGTCCCCCAAGATGTGTGTCAGCTTGGTTAGGCTCCGATGCCCAGTGCTGTGTGATTATCCTCCATTTTGTGATGGGTGTGATTTTCATATGTATTGTAAATCCTAATCTCTGCCTATGGTTAATGTGGCAAGATTAGATTATGTTGAAGAGGCTTAGGGTGGGATGTAACACCCTTGCTCAGGTCACATCCCTGTTCCAATATAAAAGGAGTTTCCCTGGGGTGTGGCCTGCACCACCTTTTATCTTACAAGAGATAAAAGAAAAGGGAAGCAAGCAGAGAGCTGGGGACCTCATATCACCAAGAAAGCTGCGCCAGGAGCAGAGTGTGTCCTGTGGACCTGGGGTTTCTGGGCAGAGAAGCTCCTAGTCGAGGGGAAGATTGATGACAAGGACCTTCCTCCAGAGAGGAACCCTTCCCCTGAAGCTGATGCCCTGAATTTGGACTTCTAGCCTACTAGACTGTGAGAGAATAAACTTCCATTTGTTAAAGCCATCCACTGTGGTATTTCTGTTACACAGCACTAGATGACTAAGACACTACTTATGAATGCAGAAACAAATTTCTCAACAAAAAATTAGCAAATCTAATCCAGCAATATTAAAATAAGTTATACACCACAAACAAGTAGGGTTTATTCTGGGAATGTAAGGCTGTATCAACATTCAGAAATTAATTGATATATTAAGAGCTTAAAGAAGAAAAACTAAATAGTCGTATCAAATGATGGAGAACAAGCATTTGACAAAATTCAACAGCTATTCATGATAAAAGCCCTCAACAAACTAGGAATAAAAGGAACTTCTTCAATTGAATTAAGAGCGTCTCTGAGGAGCCTATAACCAACTTCCTACATAATTGTGAAAGACTGACCCTCTCACATTGGGAAAAAGGCAGGGAGGTCTCACTACTCTTAGTTTTAACAGTACAATAAGACAAAATAAATAAATAAACCTGTCTGTCATAGGAGGTGGGGCCGAGATGGTGGAGTAGTAGACACTTCCTGTGATCCCTCTTACAACAAAGACCTGAAAAAACAAGTGAATCGATTATGTATGACAATCTAGGAGCCCTGAACATCAAAGACAAAGCTGAAGAATTGAGCAGCAAGGGGAGGGAGAGAGTTCAGAAGCAGCTAAAATTTGCCACACCTGACCTGGCCCACACCCTCCAGGCTGGATCCTGCAGGCAGCGTGTGCAGGCTGAGCAGTAGCATTCGGGATGCATTTTCCACATCGGAAGAAACCGAGTGGTGGAGAGTCTGCTCAAGCCTCTGGAACCAGGGAGAAGCAGTGTTGAATCTGCAAAAGTTAAGTTCAAGTGCCTAACCTACACTTGGGATTAAAAAAAAAAAAAACCCTTCTCCACTCTGGGAATTACCTCTCTCCCATTTACCTGTCCCCCTCAGCTCTGCTCCCCTCAGTGCAGCTTCAGTGATTGCCATGCCCCCTGGGCCAGAAGTGGGACCCATCCTGCACCCCAAGCCATTCTCTTGGCTTTGGAGAGGGAACAAATTAACAGGAAAAAATAATCTGCCAGTTCCCCTAAGATAAAGCACCAATTTATTTGAGGAAAACTCAGATAAAAGAATTTAAAAAAGTGAAGAAACTCTAAAAATTATGTGGGACTCTGTCAAGAAGAATAACCTATGAGTGACTGGAGTACCAGAATGGGGAGGGGGGTTGGGGTAACAGAAAATACAGAGAAAATTGTTGAAGATTTGTTTGGCAGAAAACTTCCCTGATATTGTGAAGACAAGAAGATATCTATTCAAGAAGCTCATCAAAACCTACACAGGGTAGATCCCAAAAGAAGTCACCAAGACATATTATAATCAAAGTTGCCAAAAACAAAGATAAAGAGAGAATTTTAAGAGCAGCTAGAGATAAACGAAAAGTCATCTACAAATGAAGAGTCAAAAAGACTAGGCTCTGGCTGCTCAGCAGAAACCATGCAGGCAAGAAGGCAATGGGATGACATGTATAAAGACTTGAAGGAAAAAAAAAATGCCAGCCAAGAATTATATATCCAGCAAAACTGTCTCACAAATATGATGATGAAATTAGAGCATTTCCAGATAAACAGAAGTTGAGGGAATTTGTAAAAAGCAAACCAAAATTACAAGAAATACTAAAGGGAGTTCTCTGGTTAGAAAACCAATAACATCAGATAACAACCCAAGACTAGAATACAGGACAGAACAACCAAATATCAACCCTGATAGGGAACTCACAAAAATAAATCAAAGCTAAAACACTGAAAATAGGGAAACAGAGATGTCAATATGTAAAAGATGCCAACATTAAAATAAAAAAAGAGGGACTAAATAATGTAGTCATAGAACTTCCATATGGAGAGAAAGTCAAGGCAATATCAAGAAATGAAAGATTAGTTTAAACTTAGAAAAATAGAGGTAAATATTAATGTAGCCACAAAGAAAACTAACAATCCTACACATCAGAATAAAAAAGAAGAAAAACATAAAGACTCAGCAAATACAAAATCAACAATAAGAAAGATGAAAAGAAAGTACATAAAAATGGCTCAGCACAGAGAATTAAGTGGAACAAAGAAACTGTCAACAACACACAAAAAAGGCATCAAAATGACAGCACTAAACTCATACCTATCAATAATTACTGTGAATATAAATGGACTAAATGCACGAATAAAAAGATAGAGAGTGGCAGAATGGGTTAAAAAACACGGTATGTCTATATGCTGCCTATAAGAGGCACACTTTAGATTCAAAGACACAAACAAACTAAAACTCAAAGGATGGAAAAAAATATATATCAAGTGAGCAAAAATCAAAAAAGAGTAGGAGTGGCGACATTAATCTCTGACAAAATAGACTTTAAAGCAAAACCCACCACAAAGGATAAGGAAGGACATTATATAGTGATTAAAGGGTCAATACACCGGGAGGACATAAGCATAATAATTATTTATGCACCCAACGACAGAGCTCCAAAATACCTAAAACAAACTCTTACAGCATTGAAAAGAGAAATAGACAGCTCCACAATAATAGTAGGAGACTTCAACACAACACTTTTGGTGAAGGACAGAACATCCAGAAAGAAGCTCGATAAAGACACAGAAGATTTAAATGCCAGAATCAACCAACTTGATCTCACAGACATATACAGAACATTCCACCCAACAGCAATCAGGTATACTTTCTTTTCCGATGCACATGGAACATTCTCCAGAATAGACCACATATTGGGCCACAAAGCAAGGCTTAACAGAATCCAAAACATCAAAATAATACAAAGCATCTTTTCTGACCATAAAAAAATTCACAGAATCAAATGAGAATGAAAATACATCCTACCAGATCCTTCAGGACACAGCAAAAGCAGTGTTCAGAGGTCAATTTATAGCTATAAATGCACGCATCCAAAAAAAAGGGCCAAAATCAAAGCATTAACCCTACAACTGGAACAAATAGAAAAAGAGCAGAAAAAGAAGCCCAAAGGCACCAGAAGAAAAGAAATAATAAAAATTAGAGCATAAATAAATGAAATAGAGAATAAAAAAACAATTGAAAGAGTTAACAAGACCAAAAGCTGGTTCTTTGAAAAGATCAACAAAATCAATAAACCATTGGCCAAACTCACAAAAGAAAAACAGGAAAGGAAGCAAATAACCTGAATAAGAAATGAGGTGGGCGATACCACAACAGACACAACTGAAATTAAAATAATTATAACAGAATACTATGAAAAATTGTACTCCAACAAATTTCAAAATCTAGAGGAAATGGACAAATTTCTAGAAACACACTACCTACCTAAACTAACACAGAGGTAGAATAACTAAATAAACCTATAACAAAAGTAGAGATTGAAGAGATAATTTAAAAACTCCCAACAACAACAACAACAACAAAAAACCCTGGCCCTGATGAGTTCACTGGAGAATTCTACCAAACTTTCAGAGAAGAGTTAACACCACCACTACTGAAGGTATTTTAGAGCATAGAAATAGGATCGGGGTCTGGGGACTTTGGTTTCGGGGACATCTAGGTCAATTGGCATAACAAAGTTTATTAAGAGAATGTTCTGCATCCTACTTTGGTAAGTGGTGTCTAGGGTCTTAAAAGCTTGTAAATGTCCATCTAAGATGCATCAGTTGGTCTCAACCCACATGGAGGAGAGGAGAATGAAGGACACCAAAGATACAAGGAAAATATTAGCTCAAGAGACTAAAGGACAACATAAACCAGAGACTCCATCAGTCTGAGACCAGAAGAACTAGATGGTGCCTGGCTATCACCAATGGCTGCCCTGACAGATAACACAACAAAGTCCCCGATGGAGCAGGCGAAAAGTGTGGTATAGAACTCAGATTCACATAAAAAGACCGGACTTAATAGTCTGACTGAGACTAGAGAAATCCCAGAAGACATGGCCCCCGGACTCAATGTTAACCCAGAACTAAAACCATTTCCCAAAGCCAACTCTTCAGACAAAGAGACTGTAAAACATAAAATAATACTCGTGAAGAGTGTGCTTCTTAATTGAAGTAAGATACGTGAGACTAAATTGGCAGCTCCTGTTCCAAGGAGGGACGAGAAGGCAAAAAGAGATAGGAGCTGTTCGAATGGACACAGGAAACCCAGGGTGGAAAGGGGAGTGGGTTGTCACATTATAGGGATTGCAACTAAGACCACATAACAATATGTGTATAAATTTTTGTATGAGAAATTAACTTGAGGTGTAAACCTTCACCTAAAAAAGCACAATAAAAAAAACAAAAAACTGTCTATCTTAGTAACCTAGTGCCGCTATAACAGAAATACCACAAGTGGATGGCTTCAACAAAGAGAAGTTTCTTCTCTTACAGTCTAGTAGGCTAGAAGTCCAAATTCAGTAGGTTGTTAATGAGTTTTCCGCTAAACCTGATGCCCCGTTCTTCTTCATATAGTCCAGCTTCTCAGATTATTTGCTAAGCGTGCAGATTGAATAGGTATGGTGAAAGTATACAATCCTGACACAAGCCTTTCCTGACTTTAAACCAATCAGTATCACCTTGTTCTCTCCGAACAACTGCCTCTTGATCTATGTACAGGTTCTACATGAGCACAATTAAATGTTCTGGAATTCCCATTCCCATTCTTTGCAATGTTATCCATAATTCATTATGGTCCACACAGTCGAAAGCCTTTGCATAGTCCATAAAACACAGGTAAACATCCTTCTGGTATTCTCTGCTTTCAGCCAGGATCCATCTGACATTAGTAATGATATCCCTGGTTCCACGTCCTCTTCTGGATCCATCCTGAATTTCTGGCAGTTTTGTGTAGATATACTGCTGCAGCCTCTTTTGAATGATCTTCAGCAAAATTTTGCTTGTGAATGATATTATTAATATCTAACCACAGGCATAGAGGTTAGGATTTACAGTACATATTTTTGGGGAACACAATTCAACCTGTGACATCTACTCAAGAGAAATGCAAACATTTGTCCTCACAAAAACCTGTACATGCATGTTCGTAAGAGCAATATTTATAATAGTCAAAAAGTGGAAACAACCCAAATGTTCATCAATAGATGAATGGATAAAAAAATACAGATTATTTGGAAATTAAAAAAAAAGAAGTGCTGATACATGCTACAACATAGAGTAACCCTGAAAACATATGCTGAGTGAACAAAGTCAGATAAAAAAGACCATGTGTTATACAATTCCATTTATATGAAAAGTGCAGAATATAGAAATCTATAGGGACAGAAAGTAGATAAAGTAATTGCGTGGGGTGATGGAGAATGACCGTTAAATGGTGCAAGATTTATTTTTGGGGTGATGAAAATCTAAGTGCTCATGATTCAAAAGTAGATTATGCTGGCACGACTCTGTAAATATACTACAAGACCATTACATATATACTTTAAAATATATATATATATATACTTTAAATGAGTGAAATTTAAGGTATACAAATTATATCTCAGTAACTCTGTTAAAAAAATGGGCAAAAGATTTGAATAAGCACTTCACCGAAGAGGATGTACCATCAAGCACATGGAAAGCTCTTCAACATCTGTGTTGTGCTGCTAGTGGCATCAGTGTCTAGATTCCCCAGGGATAAGAACCAGGATCAGCACAAAGCTGATTCCAGTGAGGTGGACATCAGCTATACCTCCACGATCCATCTTCTCAGCCAACTCGGCCACCAGCCATCCCTCCGATGGCACTCTCTTCTGGGTGAGTAGCCAGTCAGTTGAAAGGGAGTTGCCTTGGGAGTGTGGACTGTGTCCAGATATAAGCAGATGTTCTGGCTTTTGCCTGCTCTGAATCCTACAGCTGCTTCCTGTTCACCTGACCTCCGGTTCTTGGGACTTGAGCTAGCAGCTTACCTGCCAATCTTGGGATTCGTTGATCTTCACAGCCTGTGAGCAAGAGCCCTGCTTTCTGACCTGCAGATCTTGGGTTTCCCAGCCCTTGCAGCTACATGGATCAGGAGAAGCCTCTATCCTGATCCACAGACTTGGGATGTTCCAGCCTCTACAACTGCATGAGCCATTTCCTTGATATAAATCTCTATATATTTGGTTGCTTTACTAGTTTTGCTTCTCTAGAGAACCCAGCCTAAGACACTAGCCATCCCACAGAGGTTGGGGGGACACCTCATTACCACCAAGAAGAAGAGCCTGGAGTGGAGCGCATCCTTTGGATCCAGGATCCCTGCTCTGAGAAACTCCTAAACCCAGGAGACAGAGTTGTAGTATAGGAGTGGTGGCAGCAGAACCAGGGGACCAGTGCAAGAGAGCATAGTGGGCTTTTCAGCCCATGGATCAAGGCAGCGACAGTGGGCTTGCCAGCCCATGGAGCAAGAGAGAAGAGTGCCTTCAGGCAGGAGGCTTGCTGGTGAGTGGGGTACCTTGGGCACTTGTTGGTGGAGCTAAAGGGGCTTGAGGACCCTCAGAACGAGAGAGCCAAGGGCTTTCGGGCAAGAGGCTTTCTGAAGGAGTGAGGTGCCTCCTGTAACTTGCTGGCAGAGCTATGACAGTTGTAACACTTACCCTAGCAGGGCAGGGGCTGAGAGCAGGCTTGTCCTAGAGGCCAAGAGGAGGTCTGTCCTGAGGGGCCGTGTCCTGCTGAGAGAGAAAAAGCGCTGTCCTACACTAAAGAAGGGAGGGATGTGCTCTTCACTTTGGGGGAAACTTCCAGACTTTGTCTGTGTGCTTCCTGACGTTGACCAGTTACTTCCAAGTTAATCTTGATCTCGTTATTTCCCCCAATAAACCATATAACTGTGAGTTCTGTGTGGCCGTTGCAATGAATTATCAAACCCAGTGGAGAAGTAGAGGGTGCTGTGGAGGGGGCAACTGGCGTCAGAATTGGTAAAAAGATTGGAGAGTGGAAGGATTGATGCTGATTCTCATTCTCCCTGATGTTAGAAGAAGTTCTGCACTACTGCTACCACATTGTCCCCAGGAAATGTTAATCAACCTGGACAAAAGTAACACACCCTCTGATGTAGAAAACTCAGGGCTTAAGGGGAAAATCTCTCAAGCTATTTTTCCAAAGAACCAAGGCAAAAGGCCAAATAAAGAAACTTGTTTCACTTCAACATCATTAGCAATTGTTGTTGTTGCTGGGTGCCACTGAGTCAATTTCAACTCATGGTGACTCCATGTCACGGAGCAGAACTGCCTCATAGGGTTTTCTAGGCTGTAATCTTTATTGGAGCAGATCACAAAGTCTTTCTCCCTCAGAGCTGCTGGGTGAAGTCAAACCACCAATCCTTTGATTACCTAATCAATCCTTTGATTAGCAGCAGAGTATTTAACCGTTGTGCCTCCAGGCTTCCTTCATTTACCATTAGGGAAATATAAATTAAACCCACAATGAACGCCATTACACAAAAAACCCAAACCGAGAATACCTAGAACTGCTGAAGATTTGGAGAAACTGGAATTGTCACACGCTGCTGGCGTCCATGTAAAACGGTACAACCACCCGGAAAATCAGTTTGGCAGTTTCTTAAAAAATTAAATATACATCTACTATATGACCCAGGAAGTCCACTCCTGGGCATTTGCCCAAGATACGTTGAAACTTACGTTACACAAAAATTTGTGCACTGATGTATGTGGCAGATTTATTTATGATTGCCAAAAGCTGGAAACAATTGAAATGTCATTCATTGGGTGACTGGATAACCAAACTGCGGTGCACAGGGAAGACTACTCGGTGATAAAAGGAATGCACCATTGATGTGCTCAACAACGTGGACGATTCTTAAGGGCATTACGCTGAGTGGAAGCAGCCAATGTCATGAAGTGAAATACTGTCTGATTCCATCTATGTGCCATTCCCCAGAAGACAAAGGTGTGGTGATGGAGGCAGGTCAGTGGTTGCCAGAGGAGGCGGTGGGACTACACAGGCAGCTTTTAGGGCAGGGGCCGTTCTGCGCCCTGACTGTGGTGACGGCTATAGGACCCTGTACACGTGTTCATATTCACAGAACTCCTGTGGTTGTTACTTTCCACGGAGTCAGCTACAACTCACGGTGACTCCACATATAACAGAATGAAATGTTAGCTGGTCCTGCACCATCTTCACCGTCGTTGGTAGACTCTAGCCTATTGTTGTGGCCACTGTTTATTTTGAGTGCTTTCCAACCTAGAGAGATCATTTCCCAGCACTGTATCGAATGAGATTCTGTTCTGACCCATAGGGTTTTCACTGGCTAATTTTCTAAAATAGATCACCAGGTCTTTCTTCCTAATCTGTCTTGGTCTAGAAGCTCCACTGAAACATGTCCACCATGGGTGACCCTGCCAGTATTTGTACTTCCAGCATCATAGCAACATGCAAGCTACCACCCAGTATAGCAAATGACAGACGGATGGTGCCATAGAACTGTACACCTTTCAAAAAAGTCAATTTTACTGTATGATCATTCCAAAAAAAGAATAGATAAGTCATTTAAAAAGCACAAACATCACAGTAAAAATTTATTCAGGTAAAAATCATCAATAAATGCTAAACTGAGAGTGGGGTTTTGATGAGCAACAGGATATAGGTAGACCTCAACTTTTGACAGGGTTCAGTTCTGACCATTTCATCATAAGTCAGTTCTGGCTTAAGTTGAATACCTTGTTTTTTTTTTATTTCAAAACACAGCAGTGTTTTGAATAAGTAAATCATAAAATTGAATATCTGTGAGTGAACATCTGAAAATGATAACATCAGCAAATTACGCACTGCAGTATTGTATGTGGTACATATTAGTAATGGTAAGATGTGCAAAAATGGAGCTTGGTAAGTGCAGTTGGTCATAACTTGAATATACTGTAAGTCGGGCACTACCTGTATTTACATAATTCAAAGCACATTCCTATTAATTACTTACTTAATGGCATTGTATTCATCTTCAAAAAGAACATTTCAAGATCTATTCTGAAGCACAATGCTCTCAGTGACAAGATAATATCCATACGTCTACAAGGAAGATCAGTTAATATGACTATTATTCAAATTTACACAGCAATCACTAAGGCCAAAGATGAAAAAAAATGAAGATTTTTACTAGCTTTTGTAGTCTGAAATTGATCGAACATACAATCAAGATGCGTTGATAATTACAGGTGATTGGAATGTGAAAGTTGGAACCAAAGAAGAAGGCTCGGTAGTTGGAAAATATGGCCTTGGTGATAGAAACAGTGCCGGAGATAGCATGATAGAATTTTGCAAGACCAACGACTTCTTCCCTGCAAATACCTTTTTTTCAGCAACATAAATGGCAACTATACATGTGGACCTGGCCAAATGGAATACACAGGAATCGAATCGATTACATCTGTGGAAAGAGACAATGGAAAAGCTCAATATTATCAGTCAGAACAAGGCCAGGAGCTGATTATGGAACAGACCATCAATTGCTCATATGCAAGTTCAAGCTGAAACTGAAGAAAATTAGAACAAGTGGACGAGACCCAAAGTATGACCTTGAGTATATCCCACCTGAATTTAGAGACCATCTGAAGAATAGATTTGATGCATTGAACACTGATGACCAAAGACCAGGCAAGTTGTGCAATGACATCAAAGACATCATCCATGAAGAAAGCAAGAGGTCATTAAAAAGACAGGAAAGAAAGAAAAGGCCAAAACAGATGTCAGAAGAGACCCTGAAACTGCTCTTGAAAGTTGAGCAGCTAAAGCAAAAGGAAGAAATGATGAAGTAAAAGAACTACACAGAAGATTTCAAAGGGCGGCTCAACAAGACAAAGTAAAGTATTACAATGACATGTGCAAAGAGCTGGAGATAGAAAACCAAAAGGGAAGAACATGCTTGGGATTTCTCAAGCTGAAAGAACTGAAGAAAAAATTCAAGCCTCGAGTTGCAATAGTGAAGAATCCATGGGGAAAATATTAAATGATGCAGGAAACATCAAAAGAAGGTGGAAGAATACACAGAGTCATTATACCAAAAAGAATTGGTCAACGTTCAGCCATTTCAAGAGGTAGCATATGATCAGGAACTGATGGTACTGAAGGAAGAAGTCCAAGCTGCACTGAAAGTATTGGTGAAAAACAAGGCTCCAGGAATTGATGGAATATAAATTGAGATGTTTCAACAAACGGATACAGCGCTGGAAGCGCTTACTCATCTATGCAGAGATTTGGAAGACAGCTACCTGGCCAATTGGCTGGAAGAGATCCATATTTATGCCTATTCCCAAGAAAGGCAACCCAACCGAATGCAGAAATTATCAAACAATATCATTAATATCACACAACAGTAAAATTTTTGCTGAAGATCATTCAAAAATGGCTGCAGCAATGTATTGACAGGGAACTGTCAGAAATTCAGGCCGGATTCAGAAGAGGACGTGGAATGAGGGCCCGTAACAAATTATGGACAATGTTGCAAAGAATGGGAATTCAGAACACTTAATTGTGCTCATGAGGAACCTGTACGTAGGTCAAGAGGCAGTTGTTTGGACAGAACAAGAGGATACTGATTGGTTTAAAGTCAGGAAGGCTGTGCATCAGGATTGTCTTCTTTCACTATACCTATTTAATCTGTATGCTGAGCAAATAATCTGAGAAGCTGGACTATATAAGAAGAATGGGGCATCAGAACTGAAGGAAGACTGTGTTATGCAATGACACAACCTTGCTTGCTGAAAGTGAAGAGGACTTGAAGCACTTACTGATTAAGATCAAAAACCCTCGGTATGGATTACACCTCAACATAAAGAAAACAAAAATCCTCACCACTGGACCAATAAGCCACATCATGATGAATGGAGAAAAGATTGAAATTGTCAAGGATTTTATTTTGCTTGGATCCACAATCAACAGCCATGGACACAGCAGTCAAGAAATCAAGAGACACGTTGCATTGGGCAAATCTGCTGCAAAACACCCCTTTAAAGTGTTGAAAAGCAAAGGCGTCACCTTGAAAATTAAGGTGTGCCTGACCCAAGCCATGGTATTTTCAATCGCCTCATATGCATTTGAAAGCTGGACAATGAATAAGGAAGACCAAAGAAGAATTGACGCCTTTGAATTGTGATGTTGGCGAAGAATATTGAATACACCATGGACTGCCAAAAGACGGAACAAATCTGTCTTGGAAGGAGTACAACCAGAATGCTCATTAGAAGCAAGGATGGCAAGACTATGTCTTACATACTTTGGACATGTTATCAGGAGGGATCGTCCCTGGAGAAGGATATCATGCTTGGTAAAGTACAGGGTCAGCGAAAAAGAGGAAGACCCTCAATGAGATGGATAGACACAGTGACTGCAACAATGGGCTCAAGCATAACAACGATTGTGAGCATGATGCAGGACCGGGCAGTCTTTCGTTCTGTTGTATATAGGGTCGGTATGAGTCGGAACCGACTCAAAGGCACCTAACAACAGGCTATAAAAGGAAAAATAGTAACTTTACTGTAGAGAAAGCTGGTGGGCAGCATTTTAATCAGGTGACCAAAGATAACATCACCAGTAATGCGTAAACTGACATCAGGCACCTCCCAATGTGTGATGTATTGGGAAGGACGAGTGTCTCTGTTGTGGTATCCCTGCAAAAAACAAAACAAAACAAAAACTTGAATCTGCTCATGGGCAACATCAGAAAAGCCCCAACTGAGGAGCATTCTATAAAACAACTGGCCTATAATCTTTAAAAATATTAGTGTAATAAGAGACAAAAAAAATAAGATAAAATGCTGAGGCACTGTTCCAGGTTGTTGGCAACTCAAGAGACCTGATTAGCGAAATCAGCACGTGATCCTGGGTTGGGAAAAGTATTTGGCCATGAAAACGTTATTGGGATAACTGACAAAATTGGACTTTGGACTGTAGATTAAAGTATTAGTTGGAAATACACACTGAAATATTAAGGGGGTAAAGGCAACATTTTTTTTTCAAATTGTTTGGAAGAAATATATATATTCATATATGGTGAGAGAGAACGACAAAGCACATGTGGAAAATGTTAAGAACTAGCGGATATGGATGCAGAGTGTAAGGGGAGTTCTCGGTACTATTCTTGCAACTTCACTCTAAGTTTAAAATCATTTCAAAATAAAAAGTTAAAATGTGTGGAGTCAAATTCTGCTTCCATACATGCTGGAATGCCTGGTACTAGGCCAGCTCTTTCTCCATAAACAACTGTGAAACTGGACAAAATGTCTGAGGCAGCTGCTTCCAGGCACTGGAGTGTAGACCGAGAGACAGGAACTCACAGGTGGGCTCCACGATCACTGGCTTTCCTGGGGACCACTGACTGGCCATAACACAGCAAGCAGCGGCCCAAGCAGAGCATGGTGGTCCACCTCAGCTGAGAGGCAGAGATTGGAATTCAGGGTGGGGAGCTGCTTGGGACCCAGAAGTTCACTTTACGTGGGTCCCGTGCAAGCCTGTGGCTGAGGGCTAGCCTGTATTTCGCAGACACCTAGTACACCTGACGCTTACCAGAGAGCAGCTGCTATCAACTGTGTACTAGTCATCTACTGCTACATAACAAATTATCAAAAGTTTAGTGTCTTAAAACAATATGCATTTATTATTATCTCACAGTTTCTGTGAGTCAAGAGTCTAGGCATGGCTTAGCTGGGTCCTCTGCTCAGAATCTCAAAAGGCTGCAATCGAGGTGTCAACGTTCTTTTCTGAAGCTTGGGTGTCGTTTTCAAAGCTCACAAAGGTTGTTGGCGGAATTGGGTTCCTTGCAGTTGTAGGACTGAAGTTCCCGCTTTCTTGCTGTTTGAGAGCTCTTGGGCCCCCAAACTCCTTGCCAGGTGGCACCCTCACAGGCGCTCTTACAAAATCTCAGTTTACTTCTTTCAAGGTCAGCAGTAGAATCTCTTACTCCAGCCTGCCAAGACTTAAATGCTATAAACCAATCAGAGGAGTAACTATCTTGTCACCTTTGCCATATTCAATTATCTAGAAGGGACCCTGGTGGTGCAGTGGTTAAGCATTTAGCTGCTAACCAAAAGGCCGGCAGTTCAAATCCACCAGCTGCTCCTTGGAAACACTATGGGGCAGTTCTACTCTGTCCTGCAGGGTCGCTATGAGTTGGAATTGACTCCATGATAACAGCTTGTTTGTTTTTGTTTATTATCTAGAAGTCACAGGTCCTTCTGCACTCAGATGAGGGAATAATACAAGGAGTGACTTACTGGGGATCCCCTCAAGTTTTGTCCTGCATAGGTTGAGAATGGAACAAAAAGACTAGAAGTCAAGAGTCCTGGGCAGCTTGTGCACCAATGTTCACTGCAGCACTATTCACAATAGCCAAAAGGTGGAAACAACCCAAATGCCCATCAACAGATGAATGGATTAAAAAATGTGGTACATACGTACAATGGAATGCTGCCCAGCCAGTAGGAGAAATGAAGTAGTGATACATTCTACGATATGGACGGAGCTGGAAGACATTATGCTGAGTGAAATAAGCCCATCACAAAAGGACAAATATTGTATGATCTCACTTATATAAAAAGACAAATGTATAGAGAACAAAGTTTATTAGTGGTTACCAGGAGTGGGAGGGAGGAGGGAAGGGGAGTTAACGGTGATAGAAATATCTCGTTGATTAAGGGTAGGGTTGCACAGCCAATTATTGTAATTGCTGTCAGTAAGTTGTACAACTGTAAAAAGGCGAATTGGCAAAATTGTGTGATAGATATATTCACCAAAAAAAAAAAAAAACAGTAACTGCTGAGGATGTTTATGTACAACCAAAAGCTTCATGGGATTTCGTTTCTTGGTTTAAAGGTTTAGGGTCATGGTTTCATGAGACATGCCAGGTAATTGGCCTAATAACATGTTTAGTGCTTCTGTTCTACCTCCTAGCTCGATGTGTAGTGCCTGGGTTCTTAACATCTCGCAAGCGGCTGCCCAAGGCACAACGATTGGTCTCTATTTGCTTGATACAACAGAGGGAGAAGGAGCGTAAGGAATAGGAGGAGAAATGGAATGTGTGGCTAATTGCCTCCATGAACAACTGCCTCCTTTGCCATGGGAGCAGAAGAACTGGATGGTATCTGGGTACCATTACTGAACATTTTGATAAAAGATTCTATAGAAGAATCCTGATGAAAAGTGAGAAGACACACACCAGAATTTCAAATTCTCATGTACTCCAGACTTTCTGGAGCCATAAGATTAGATGAACCCCTGAAACTACTGCCCTAAGATAAACTTGAAACCTTAAACCAAAAACATCTCATAAGTCTTCTTAAAAAGAAACTATAGTTTAGTTTAACTTGTAAATAATGTCTGCCTTGAGCATTATGCTGTTTTAAGTACTATCTGTATGGGATCAAATTGACAACAGAAACTGGAAAGACTAGATAGGAGGCTTAGGGGGCAGTGAACCTATGTTAATGAGGAATAACTCAGAAAAGGAGGGTGGTAATGGTTACACAACTGGAAGAATATAATCAATGTCAGCAAATGGTACATGTAGAAGCTGTTGAATTGATGTATGTTTTGCTGTGTATATTCTCTCAACAACAACAAAAATAAAGAAAATTATATATACATATTTATATATATATATAATATATATATATATTATATATATATGAAGTCCTGGGCAGCATTGGCCTTCTGGCCCAGCCAGAATGGAAAGACTTCTAACTTTTTTTTTTCTTTTTTAGGAGAAATGACTATATTTTAGAGCGATGCCTATTCTAGGCCCACATGACAAAAGTTAAAAACAAGCCCCAAAATGATCTACAGGGGAGACCAAGATTGAAGGTTGAGTCCCACCAAGTTAGAAGGGCTTGGGAGATACTTTGAGCTTTCCACAGATCCACCCTAACAAAGCACGAAAACAAGCCTATGCAGGTCCAGTGATTGAATGGCCTGCTAAAGCAAGAAACAAAAGTATTTAGAGGAAGATAACAGAATCCAGAGTCTCTAAACAATGTCCAGTATTCAATCAAAAGTCACTAGACATGCAAAGAAACAGAAAAATGTGACCGACCCATAGTCAAGGAAAAAAGCCAGTTATCAGTTAATTCCCTTCCAGCTCCAAATTTACCCTTTATTGCTTGCTCTGTAAAAATGGATCATGCTCACTGCAAAGGAGAAATGCTTGAAGAAATTCTGTCCATTATTGCAGAGCATGGGTGAATATCGAAAGGGTGAATTTACAGCCAAGAGGCAATAAACTAATGACTGGCATAATATACACACCCTATGAACAAAACCTCCACTCCTGGGGTATACACCCAATAGAAAGACATGCACAAGTGCATCTAAATGTGTGCACAGGAGGTCCACTGCAGATTTACTTGTTACAGCTCAAAACGACTATGGGAATACTACATAGCAATGAAAATGAACAAATGACTATTATATGCAGCAGCATGGATAAATCTCACAAATATAAATGATTCATGAAAGAAGCCAGTTTACTGTACATTCCATATACATAAAGTTTAAAAACAGACAAAAAGATCTATGGCTTAAGAAGCCAGGAGAATGGCCACCTTTGTCCTAGGAGGACCCAAAGGAATGTTCTATTCCCTGATATGGGTGGTGCTTCCAAGGGTCATTTCCTTCGTGATAATTCCTCAAGTACACATGAGCACATTTCTCTAAGTATGTTCAAAAACAAGGTAAAAAGAGAGCAACGGTGGCCTCAGCCTTCCTTCCCTTTCCCCTGATATGGTCCAGCCTCCCTGGCCCTGGCCACGTGGGGAGGGTCCTTCATCGGGAGGATTATGATGTTGCCCAGCAGCCTCCTGGGCCGGCTCATCCTGAGACGCCCAGAAGGTCTCCTGCTTATGAGGGCCAGATCTCCCTTGCTGTGGCTCCCGGCTGCCTAATTGAGGGAAACTGGAGGTGAAAACATGGCATCTGGAGTTGCTAATGAGCTGTCAGTTCCCTGGGGCAATTTCCCAACCTTAAGACCCCTCCTCTTGAATCTCCTTGAAGGTGGGGGCAAAGTGCACAGGACATCAGAGGGTCTGGGGGAGAGTGGTGCCAGGAGCAGCACTGTGGTGGCCTCTCCCTTCACCACTCTGGGCAGGGTCACAGGGAGGGAAATCTGCTTCCAGTCAGCCCTCAAAGCATACCTGACGGCAGCCCTGGGATCCTCCCCCACTTTCTACACTGGACCTGGCGGAGGGGGAGGAGTGGCTGATGGTTCGGAAAAGGCCCACTGGCTTCCCTTTTGCCACGTGGGCTGGAGGAAACCCACCTTTCCTGCAGGCCCCTCCCGCCCCGCCCAGTTTTCCCCTTTGTCTCCGTGGGCATGGGCAGGCTACCACCCCTGTCCTGACTGTGGGGCTGCCTCTGCTGCCCTTCTCCCCGTGAGTGTCCCCCTGGGCTCCTTGTTTGGTCTCCCAGCCTGCAATGGGCTGAATTGGAGAGTGCCGGGCTGCAGCCTAGACTCGGGGGCGGGGGGGGGGGGGCCGGAACCGGAAGCCCCCAAGGGAAGCCCTGCCCTTTCGGGGATGAGGGAAAACACAGCCTCTGCTCTCCAGCCGGGTGGGCACTGGGGTTGGGTGGGCCAAACTCACGTCAGGGCTGCTCGGGCTTAATTGAGTCCTTGGACTCTATCGGGCTCCTGGGGAGCCAGGGCCTTGGAGGGAGGAGCCTTGGCCGCCTGAACCTCTCCTTGGCAACGGCTCCCTGTGGCTCGGCTGCTGCAGGTAGTGAACCTTCAACTGGAGGCAGGGAGTGTGGGGTAGGGGCAGAGCAGGGGTGTCCCCTTCAGAGTGTGCACATTCCACTTCTAGGCCTGAGAGCCCCCCAGACACTAGGTCCTTGGGGAGTGGCACATTCAGGGCTCCAGCCGATCACTCCAACTTCCCCTTCCACTCTGCCTGTATGGACACCAGGATCCACACTGGGCTGAGGGGTCCTGGCTGGCCCAGGGTCCAGGCTGGACTACATGCTGCCTCCAGTCCACCTGGCCCCCACCTGCCTCTGCCCCTGCCCCTCTTCTCTGGCTTGGGGAGATCCGACCTTGCTTTTCTAGAAGAAGCTCCAGAGCCCATAGTTTTCCCATTGCCGCGAAGACCATTTAATTTGCTGCCTTAAGGGCTTGCTTTATTTCCCTGTGTGCCCAGGCTGGGGAGGGGCTAGGGCCAGGGGACCTTGTTCCTATGCCACCCAGGTAGACCAGGAAAGGCTCCACACACGGGGCTGAGACCCCATATGAGGGTGACCCCCAGCTGTGACCCCCAGCCAGCCCCCAAGTCCCATCTGTCCGCCACAGCCTGCACAGGCCTGCGCCTCCCAGGATGGTGGCCAGGACGCCGGCCTGCAGGAAGACTCCTGCCAAGGTGGAGAGTTAGGCCCCCATAGGTTATTAATAACATGGCAGCGACGTCACTGGCAGCCAATGGGAGACGATTTATTTTCAGACCCGACAGCTTGATCACGTTAATTTTAGCTGGGTCCTCTTTCCTGAGGCTGTGAAACCCCAGCCAGCCAAAGAGGGGGTGCTGTGTCTCCCCAAACAGCTCCATGGAAGAGGGCTGAGGAGGTGGAGCCTGTGCCTCTCTGCCCACCCTGTGCCCCAGAAAGTGCCTCGTGAGGCTCTCCTAGCCTGGTGTCCCCCCACCCCTCCCCTAGCTGCCTCAGGGATCACTGTGACCAGTGACTCAGAGGGAGGGAAGGAGGTGTCATCAAGGGGGCCAAGGCCCCACCCAGCAGCTGCCCAGGAGCCCAGGCCATGGCCATGGTGGGACCCTGGCTTGTGTCTGGAAGTGGTGCCTGCCTGGCTCAGGCCTCCCAGCTGCCCACTCCAAGCTCTGCTCCCCACTTGCTGTGAAGTCTAGCAGGGGGCACTTAACCTCTCTCGGCCCAGCTGCCTTACCTGGCTTGGGGTCCTGGCCTGACCTTCGGCCCTGCCCAGCACACGGGGACTCCACGCCTGGTACCTGTGTGGTTGTTATTTAGTGTTCTGAGTGTGTCAGTCTCTAGATGCTCTACCTGGCCCTTGGGAGAAGCCCCCCAAAAGCCCTCGCTGCCTGTCATGCCCCTGCCCCACCATCAGTGGTTTTGCTGGCACCGTGAACGGGACACCCCTGCCATGGGGCCTGGGCCCATCTGGCTCCAGACAGCTGTGCTGGCAGCAGCCACAGGAGGAGGGGCCCAGATGGAACACCCAAGGCACTGGGTGGGAGGGGGTACATCAGGGGAGTTGGGGCAGGGTTCCCAAGTCCCCTACCTTGACCCTCTCCAGCTGGCCCACCCCAGCCTTGGCCAATCACAGTGTCCACAGTGAGCAGTGTTCAGAACTCCGCCTAACCTTCGGACAAGAAGGCATTAAATATTGAGCCCAGGCGGGTGAGGGGTTTGCTGCTGCCAGGGTTTATTTTTAATTCCTGGCTCCTGTTTGGTGGCATCAGCAGTGATCAGAGGTGCTGGTCATCTGAGTGCCCCACCCTGCTCCCCTCCTGCCTGCAGCTGCCTCCCCAGCCCCACCCTGGCCCAGCCCCCAGGGCTCCTACATGCAGACATAGGGGTTTCGATGGGTTCTGGCGCCCTTCCCTGAGAGACCCTCCTTGAGAGCCCTGAGACCCAGGGAGGCCTGGCTGGCCCTGGCCACTGCCCTGGTCCCCTACCCTCCTCACACCTGCCTGCAGGGCTTCCAGCTCCCCTGCAGACAGGGTGGGTGCTGGGTCTCCCAGTCTAGATGGTTTGTTGAGAGAGTGAGGCCCCTGCTCCCACTCACCTCTGGGGACCCTGTCATCTGCCTGGCCTTCTGCTGGGCTCTGCAGTCACAGGATGAATACAATGTGTAGAGGAGGTGGCTCCCAGAAGCAGAGACACGTTTGATGAGATGAGACCAGGGCCCATAAGAAAGCCTCGACCTTGTTCTCACCGAGGCACAGCTGCCCTGTCAGACCCCTTGAGCCCATTTTCACTATGACCCTGTCTGCAGTGGCGTTACTAGGGGGCTGTGGAGGCCGTGGACCTCACTGGGTGACACTGTCAGAAGGGGCGACACCAAAACAACTGTCTATAAAATTTTTGTGCAGTTTCAGCAGAGATTTATTGTTTTTTTATAAAAAATCTCTGTAGTTAGTTATAACAACAAAAACATTTTTTGTAAGCCCAGTTTATATGTATCAATATACCTACAAGTCTAAAACTCTACACTAACTTGCTTTTTGAACCTTCTGATGCGCTCTGGCAGGGCTGTCAGAGTTACCCAACGACAGCGACGCTTCAGATCCCACGGTGCCGTCCACTTCTTGCTGCCCGTGTTTATACGGTGGCTGATTTTGTCCAATTTTCTGGTGTTTTAGCTACTTTATTGTGGTAATTAGTGTTTGTGAACCTATATCAGTAATTTTTTTGAGAATGAAGTAGTGTAATTGAGGGAAGAGAAGGAGAAAAATAAAAAAGGCTTTGGCTCAGTTACTGATAATGTCGCACTAATATTGTAATTCAAAGCAGATTTTATAAAACAACTTGATTGTTAGTAATCATATAGCCTAAGAAATCGTATACCTTAGCAATTTACAACTATGCTTATCTATGATTAAAACTGATAGCAAACTTACATGTATAACAGTTACTGATTATATAACTTTGATAACTACGTAGAGAAAATGACAGTTGAAAACATGAAGTTTAAACATGAAAGAAGTTGAAAACACAAAAGAAGTCTCCTCTGTAACCTGAGAGTGCAAGGGAAGCAGCACGTCCTGCAGAAGATCCGGCTAGTTGACCACGGCGGCCACAGTAAACAGCGGATTTTCGACGTAGACAAAACGCCTTGTGTTGGAAGAAGGTGCCGTCTAGGACTCTCACAGCCACAGAGGAGGAGTCAATGCCTGGCTTCAAAGCTTCAGAGGACAGGCTGACTCTCTTGTTAGGGCCTAAATGCCATGCTGGGGAAATGCTGTGTTTCTTGATAGATGTTTAGAAATATTAGAAATATTAAGTTCATTTAAAAATTTTTTTTAGTCCTTTTAAAACTTTCTTTAAAAACCTTACTGTCTTGCAAATACATATCTGACTTTAATGGAATTTTCAGGGTTTAAAAAACTAAATGACACATTACAAAGTGAGTTGGCGAAAGGCATTGATTTCGATGAAGTCATTCACACGTTTGCAGCTTTGAAGGCCAGGAAAGGAGAGTTCTGATTTAGTCGAGATGTTTGCTGGGTGCTGAAATGCTTGTGTGTTGGTTCCTGATTATTTCTACGGCATTATTTCAATCATGAGTATGTTCCCATCTGCATTGTCTACAACTTCTACACTATCTGGGCCATTATCAATTATGCAAACCTAATCCATGAATCATCGAACATGATAGTAAAGTTTAATGTTAAAATGAACATAATTTTCATGTAATTCTTAAACATTTTTACTTCAAATTCTGTTTTCTTACCGAATTTCCACTTTAACCACATGAAACTATGTAATGTAAATGCGTTTATGCTGTGCGTGTGACATCGTAATTTAAAGATGAATTTTAATTTTGCTAGTTGTTCCTGTCACTATTACCATTACATTAAGTGATACATGGAATTACGATTTACAAACAGCAATAGTACAAAAAACATTAGTAAGGGTTCTGCAAGATCTGGTACGGGAGGAGGTCCGTGGGGGGGTGCCAATGAGTTACCGCACTGGGTGACATCAACCCTAGTGATGCCAGTGCCTGTCTGCCCCTGTGACCAGACGGCTCCATGACCCTGTCTGCCCCTGTGACCAGACGGCTCCGTGACCCTGTCTGCCCCTGTGACCAGACGGCTCCGTGACCCTGTCTGCCCCTGTGTCCAGACGGCTCCGTGACCCTGTCTGCCCCTGTGACCAGACGGCTCCGTGACCCTGTCTACCCCATGACCAAGCAGCTCTATGCCCCTCTGCCCCTGTGGCCAGACCGCCCTGTTTTTGTCTTGGCACTCAGGGCCCCCTGAGAGACAGCCCATGCTCTTTCCCTCCTCCCCAGGACAGGGATTCCTGCTCCAGCTTGAATACCCCCACTCCAGTTTTTAGAAGCTCTTGCCATAGCTGTTCCTTCTCCTTTGTGCTGAGGGGTCTCTGAGCTGTCCTTGAAGGGTTGGAGAGAAGCTGGGATGGGAGGAGCTAAAGGTCGAGCCCCAGGGCTGGCCAGCCCACACTCCACTGTGCCCACAAGACTGTCCCCAGGGGTGCCAGAGGGCCCACCACAGGGTTTCCTGTGGGAGGGGTGGTGGGCTGGTGCCTTGGCTTCCCCATAAAGACCCTACTAAGTCCAAGTGATCACCTTTCTTCACACACCCCCTCCAGACCTTTGCCAGGAACCCACCAGGGCCACTAGGCCCCAGCTGAGCACCTGCCCTCCTCCAACACCTCCACTGAGCAGATGCCATCTACCTCCTCCCTCCTAAGTCCTGTCCCGGGTTAATGGGTGCTGGTGGGGTGAAGGGTGGACGGCCGTACAACAGAGACCCTGGGTCTGCCGAGGCCCCACAGGAGCAGAACGGGGCCACCCCCGCTAGCATCTCCTGGACGAGCATAGGACAGGGCCAGACGGCGCCAGGCAGGCCCCTTCCCGTAAGAATCCCCAGACACACAGGGGCTGCCAAGGCGCAAGCCTTTTGTCACAATTCTTTTCTTGGGTGGGTTTAGGGTATTGCTGGGGGTCCTTCCAGCCCTGGAATGGGCCAAGAATTTCAAGGCAGGGCCAAGCAGAGCCAATGAGAGCATGGGGTAGGGGCATACTGAGGGGCAGCGTCTGCCCGGCTGTGCAGGACAATGGCCAGAGAAATGGCCTTCACTGCCAGGTCCTGGGCATCCAGCCGCCATCATGGGCTGAGGGTCATGCTGAGGATATTCAGGCAGATGGACTCCAGGGGGCAGGAGAGACAGTCCCACACCACATGGGACCAGTCTCAGTCAACAAAGATGATGATCTTGGCAACATTCCTTCCCGAGTGCCAGACATCACAGACAGTGTCAAGGTCATGGCAGGGAGGCTCAAAGCTGACCAAGTTGGGGGACAAGTGGGGAACTCCCCAACCATGGACTGTCCCCCCACCAAAGGCCGGCCTGCTGCAGGCTGGGCAGGATGGGCCTCCTGGGACTGCCACCCACAGATGATCCTCCAGGGAGTGGGGTCACAGGCCCCGGGTTGGGTCTGGGGGAAGG
The DNA here is from genome assembly GCF_030014295.1 of Loxodonta africana. NCBI lineage: Eukaryota > Metazoa > Chordata > Mammalia > Proboscidea > Elephantidae > Loxodonta > Loxodonta africana. Next base: position 63,167,038 of record NC_087365.1, on the reverse strand, counting down.
TGGAGGACTGGCTACATTGGACCTCACCAGGTGCTGGACACAAGGACCTGGAGGAGTAGGTGCTTCACTCTCCCTGCTTAACCAAGTAGGACCCGGAGGGCGGCAAAGGGTGCTGGGTCCACAGCCAGAGAGGGCACTGGCTGGAGGATTCACAGCTGGCTGTGAGAGGTGGTGTTCTGACTCCTGAGTGCCCACCACGTTCCCTCCTTTCATGAACCCCTTATTCCCACAAGTCGGTGTTCCTGGCCCCCAGGTCCTCACCTCCACTGGCTGAGGCTGCTCCATGGGCTCTGTTTAGTTGCCATCGAAGCCTGTGGGAAGCAGACTGTGCCCCTCAGCAGGGCAGGGTGCCTCCTCTCCCGACTCCTCCCGCACTCAGCTCTGGGCTCGGGGGGCCATCTCAGACCCTTTAGGTTCTTTGCATGAGGTGGACACCCCTCTGAGCAGCTAGGCCAGGCAGCGAGCCCTTCACTTTGAACTTTGAAGTGACAGCTGTGATTTCCCTGGAACTCTGCCACCCCTGTGATTAGGGGTGATCTGCTGTGCTGAGGGCACTCTTAGGGCCTCCCAACTCCTGCCTCCAGGTCAGCAAGCCAGCGTTTTGGGCCAGCTGGGAGCTTGTGCTGGGTCAGGACCCTCACTGGGACTTTCCCCAGGCACCTCCTGCCTCTGGCTTCAGCAGCTGGGGGGCCTATATGCACTGAGTCAGGGTGGAGCCCCGGCCTTGAGGAGCAAGAGGCTGGGCCAGTAACGGAGGCTGAGTCATGGCCCTCAACTCGGTTTGGGACCTGATTTATCAAATCGGCTGATGCTGTTTCCCAGGAACCTGTGCACCCACGAGTGCACATGCCCTTCGCAGATGCCAGCGCATTCTTGGGATGGGTGTTAAGCACTGGCTGTGCACCTGAGCATCCCCGAACCAAGGGACCCAGGAAACAATGGTTGTTTCCAGGGGCCTCATGGGAACAGATTTGCTGTCCCAGCCTCAGTCCACTTGGCCCACAGAGGTATCCAGAGGCCCCATTCTTGGGCCACACCATGGGGACTAGGTGGGCCAGGCAAGAGGGAAAGGTCCCACCAGAGAGTGCCTGAAGGTAGCTTCATTTGTTCATGGGCATGGACTCTGTGCAGGGCCAGGGCTGGCAGGGGGTTCGTGGGGTCAGGGCAGTGGCCCAGACCCTGGCCTCAGCCCCCTTGGGTCCCAGGCACTGGTTGCTCTTTGGCTCCGAGGGTCCCTCAGACCCTGGAGGAATGGGTCCCACTTGACCTTCCCACAAGCCAGCTCCTGTCCCTGTGGATTTTACTCTCAGCCCTGGGGACCTGTTTTTTATTCTTTGTCTCGTCTTTTCTGCTTTGTCTTCATTGTCTTTGATCTGGGCCCGCCTCCCAGCCCTGGCTGCGTTTCTCTCAGTCTCCTCTGTGTTTCTCTCCATGGCCTGCCCCAGCTCTCCGCCCCGCCTCCGACCCGTTTCCTCTCCCGCCGCGCTCCCTCCGCGCACCCTCGGTGCGTCTGGCTCTCCGCGCCTTTGTGGCTTGCTCTCCCCGCAACCTCCCTCCCGCGCTCGTCCGTGGGCCCGCCGCCCGCATCTGCACCCCGCGCCTGCGCCCCGCCCAGCGTACCGCAGTGCCGTACTGCAGGGGCGCAGTGCACTGCGCCGCACCGTCAATAGGTGGACCCCCTCCCGGAGAGATAAAACCGCCGGCGCCAACGTCGCCAGTCCCTCTGGCTGAGACCGCGGCTCCGGGTAAGGACGATCGGCCTCGAGGGCCCCCATCCGCGCTCCGGCTTCCTGTAGAGGGTCTTCTCCCCGGGGACGGGTCCTGGGGGCAGGCAGGGGCTGGGCCGGGGAGCCTCGCAGGGCTGCGCTGCTTGACTTGCAGACATCCGCTGCCCATCCCAAGCACCCCAACCGGGCACCGGGCTCAGATCCCCGCGGGCAGCGGGTCTGGGGGGACCACGATCGCTTGTTTACTCGGCGGCGGACTATGACAGGGGCTGGTCTCCTGGGCGGAGGCCGCCACCCTGCAGCCATGACCTTGGAAGGGACCGCCCCTGCGTTGCTGGGGCCAGGGTCGTCAGTGCTGGGGGATGGCAGGGGTGGGTGCTGGAGGTGTCCGGGAGACGTAGCTGGGGAGGAGAAGGCGGCCAGCCGGGAACCCGGCCACTCTGCGCCCACCCCTGTGGGCCCCGGCGGTGTCCACCTAGCTATCCACGCCCCAGGGTGCTAGCCATGTGTGCCTCTTCCCCTCCCCCAGGCGCCTGCCCTCTCCTTGGCGGCTGCTTCTCCACTGACCTCAGATGGGGTGGGGGTGGGGGGCAGCCAGGAAGGTGCAGGGCTGATCAAGGCCCCTGACCAGGGTGGGGGGCAGGCTTGACCCTCCCCCGTGCCCACCGGCTGGTGGCATTGGCATCGGCACCTGCTGCGTTTGGCTGCTGGAGCCAGATACTCCTCTGGCCAGAATGGATACCCCCATTCCTGCTGCCTGCCCCCCACCCAGATTCAAAGGAAGGCGGGGCTGTTCTGAGCCCCTAACCCTGACACAGCAGGGTTCCTGTCCAAGCCCCCTCCAAGCCTGCCTCACCCCCTCATCCCTGGGTGCCAGCGGATGGGCTGGATGGAAGATGGCGCTATCCTTGCTTGGGGAAGGGAGTGAGGAGCGCTGATCATCTTCATGGGGGGGGGCAGTGGGGACAGGGCCTCTGGTGACTCATCAACCAGGCTCCCCGGTGACGCTGGTCGAGCATGGGGCTCACCCAGCCTGGCCTTTCTCTCCACATGGGAGCTAGCCTCCTTTGTCACGGGGCTGGTGTCTTTGGGCAGCGATGCCCAGACACTTCCAGCCTTACAGCCACGGGGTCAAAGGGAGGGGTGGGGGGTATATGGCCCACGTGGCCAGCCAGGCAGGGTCTAACTGGGGCACGGGATGTGGGCAGGGACTGTGCCACCACATGCACCAGGGCGGTGTCTTTTCTGGGCTTTAACCTGAGGCTCCCTGTCCCCCCACTCCAGCCCCACAGAAGCACTGCTCGGCAGCCCCCTCACCCCAAGTCAGAGCGCCCCAGGTTGTGCTGACTCCCCCACACCTGGGCAGAATGGGGAAGGAGAAGACCCACATCAATATTGTGGTCATCGGCCACGTGGACTCAGGCAAGTCCACCACAACTGGCCACCTCATCTACAAATGCGGGGGCATTGACAAGAGGACCATTGAGAAGTTTGAGAAGGAGGCAGCCGAGGTGAGCAGAGGGGGTTCCGTCTCTCCCACCTTCACCCCTGACCCATCTGTCTGGCTCAGGCTACCTCCTCCAGGCCTAGAGGGTGTGAGGCTTGAGGGAACCTTGTCCCAGAAGCTGGAGGTGGGGGGATCTGAGCATGTGCCTGGGTTTGCTCCATGCTGGGGGATGTGGCCTGGGCCACGCGTCTGCCTTCCATGGCGTGGGCAGCAGGGCTCAGAATGCTCTGCTCATGGGGCTGGCGGAGCCTTGGGCTCCTGCACCCACAGGGACAAGCGGGGCTGGAGGTGGGGCTGCCCTCACTTGACAGGGCACAAGGGCTCTCTGGCTGCTATTAATAGCTGATTGATGGGCAGCGAGCCACCAGCTCCATTTTCTTGGGCAGGACTGGTGGGGGGTGCGCTCGGGAGGTTTTGGCTGCCCTGGAGAGGATGAGGGGCCATTAGATGGTGGTCCCTCTCACAGAGTGGCTGAGACCTGTGGGTGGGAAGTGGCTGTGTAGTGGAGGGTTCACCACTTTTGGGGGCTGCCCCCCGCCCTGAGCCTGGGAGAAGCTCACATGTGAGAAAGCCTCTGAAGGCTCTCACCGGGTGATAGAGGGGCCCAGGATGTTGCTGGTCTGGGCTGAGCCCTTGCCCAGGTGCGGTGCTCTGACCTACATGCCTCTGTGGGAGGCCCAAACAGCTGCGTCACTCCTTCCTGTGGCTGCATGGGGAGCAGCAGAGGGTGTTTGGAGGGCATCTATTCTGGCGCACTGGCCCAGGGATCGTCTGGCACCCCCCTTTAGGCTGGGTAGCCTCCCTAGGGGTAGAGGCCTGTCCGCATGAAGGCTGGCAGGGAGCTTGGTGAAGCTGCCCTCCCTGAAGCCCCGGCCCCAGGTGATGGGGAGTCTTGCTCCGCAGACCCCAGGCCCAGGTGTTTGTAGAGCAGAGGGCAGGCCTGGCCTTGTGTCTGGGGAGACCTTCTGAGTCACCTGTGTGGGCAGGGTGGGGTGGGGAGAGCCTCAGAGCTATTTGGGGGCCCTTGCCGGCTGTAGAAAGAGCTGGAAAGCTGGTCCCTTTGGTGTGACCCAGTTCTTTCTTTTTTATTTTTCAATGACACAGAGTGGTTATCCAACAGCCTGAGACACCCTGTGGCATTGTGGACTTCATGGGTGGGGTTCCCAGCAGCCAGGGGAAGGGGTTAATCCCAGCTGGCAGCTCCTCTTAAGACAGGTTCCAGGCCCTCCCGCCACCTACTGGTGGGTGTGGGAAACGGTGCGGCCTGCTGGACACAGCATGGGCAGGGATGGCGAACCTGGGTTAAGTCATGTCTGTGGACGCCGGGCGGGGACATCCCTTGGGGGGTCCCTAAGCTGGCTTTCTTGTTCTGGGGAGCTGGTGTCACGGGGTCCAAGCAGGTGGCAGGGTGAGACTGGAGCCTGTTTTCATGGAGGGAGCCTCTGCTACATAAGCTGCTTCCAGAGCCCCAGAATGGCTCCCATGGCCAGGTGGGGGCAGCTGAGGTGGATGGGAAGTGACTGCAGGCCTGGACCACCCGGCTGGGCCTCTGAATGCCCCTGCCCTGCTCCCTCCAGATGGGGAAAGGTTCCTTCAAGTATGCCTGGGTACTGGACAAGCTGAAGGCAGAGCGTGAGCGTGGCATCACCATTGACATCTCCCTGTGGAAGTTCGAGACCACCAAGTACTACATCACCATCATTGACGCCCCGGGCCACCGCGACTTCATCAAGAACATGATCACCGGCACATCCCAGGTGGGCAGGGGGCCGTGTGGGGCAGCAAGGGCAGAGCCACCACAGCCCCCTGGGGGGTCCTGGAGTCCTCTGGGGACAGCTAGGTCTCCTCCACACCACTGAGCACTGAACAGTCAGCTGCTCCAGCCCACCTGGCACCGAGCCCCCAAAGAACTGATGAAGTGCTGTAGTGTCTCAGCCAGGCATGGATAGACAGAAGGACAAACAGACCTGGAAGCCAGCTGCCATCAGGGCATAGGTACAGGGTGGACAGAGATGGATAGCCCCTTCACAGACAGATGGACATAGAGATGGGGGCACCCATGCAGGCAGACAGACACAGGCACCTCACAGACAGATGGACACAGGCACCCAGACCTGACCCATGTAGGAGGCAGGATGAGAACCAGCAACAGTCACCTGCGTTTCCTTGGGGTGTTGGGATCTCCAAAGTGCTTGTACAACTAAAACCATCTTTTGTCCTCACGATATCCCTGGGACACTTGTAGCTGGCAGGTGAGGAGGGGACAGGGCTGGAGAGGCTGAGTGACCTGTCAAGAGCCACACAGCCCACTGGCGGCAGAGCTGGGGCAGGGCTGGGTCAGTTGGGGGCCGAGCCCCTGTAGCTGTCCCTGGGTTGGAGTTCCCTGGTCCCTCCGCTGGGCAGCGGCTCACCTGCCCAACCTGCGGCAGGCTGACTGTGCAGTGCTGATCGTGGCTGCGGGCGTGGGAGAGTTCGAGGCCGGCATCTCCAAGAACGGGCAGACACGGGAGCATGCTCTGCTGGCCTACACACTGGGTGTGAAGCAGCTCATCGTGGGTATCAACAAGATGGACTCCACGGAGCCACCCTACAGTGAGAAACGTTATGACGAGATCGTCAAGGAGGTCAGCGCCTACATCAAGAAGATCGGCTACAACCCAGCCACTGTGCCCTTTGTGCCCATCTCCGGCTGGCACGGTGACAACATGCTGGAGCCCTCTCCCAACGTGAGTGCCCAGCAGGGTGGGAATGGGTGGGGACAGCCGAGCCAAATGGGGGTCAGTGTCCCCTGGTCTGAGACTCCCCTGATCCAGCCAGGCTTTCCTTTCCCTGTATGAGGGTGGAAACCAGCCCCTACGGGGGTCAGAGCCTCCTCCGGACTGGGGGCTTCACTGCTCCTGTCCAGCCTTCCTTCGGGGTGGGCAGGGCCTCTGAGACCCCTTCTCTAGCCAGGACCACTCCCCCAGCTTGATGCCTGCAGGGGCAGCTTCTTCTCCAGGACTTGCCCACCATGGGGGTCACTTTCCACATCCCCCTGTCCACTGTCACAGAGCTGGACACTTCAGGCAGGGCAGCAGGCAGGGGCCATGGGGGTCTGCCTCTCTGGGGGAGTGGGCCTGGCTCCAGGATGTGGTAATGTTCCGGGGTCCTGGGCTGGCCAGGGGATCTGAGACTTCCTCAGCTCCAGGCTCTTAGCTCCCAGCTGGTGAATTGGGGAACTCATGGCTCCGGCCACCCATGCCCCAGATTCTGATGTGGCAGAGGTGGTGGGGGAGCTCTGGTCTGTTCTGCACTTTTCGGAGACTGACACTTCATGCATAGGGCTCTATTAGGCCAAAGGTACCCCTGGCCTGGGAGGGCGGCCACTCGGCCTGGTCAGTGCTGCAGCTGCCCTGGCTGAGGGAGGCGGTGTGTGTCTGGAAGCTGGGGCGTGGGCCCCTGGAGAGAACCAGGGGGACTATGTCAGGCCCTGAGACCCTGCATCCTGCCATCTCAGGGAGGAGCTGAGGCAGGAGGAGGAGTGGGGCAGCTCCCCTCTGATGGACCAGTTTTGTTTACTTGTGGCCAGGCTTCTCTCCTGGGATCTGACAGTGCGACTCCATCCTCTGTCATCCTCCCCTGAGGCTCTTAGGCCCCACAGGGGACCTCCCCACCTACTGGATAGTGCCCCCCACCGATGCTCACAGGAGCCCCTGCTTGACTTGGGGTACCCTGGGAGTCTAGGAATAGGCTGTGAAGACCAGGGCAGAAGGACCCCTATTCCTGGGAGTAGCCCTGGGCTCAGTGCTGCTCGTTGCCCCTTCTCCCAGTCTGGGCCAGGTGGGCTGGGTGGGTCTTGGAGTGAGAATGTGCCTGGATTTGCTGGCGGGAAACCCTGGGCAGTGAGGGGTCAGCTGAGCTTGTAGACTCAGCATGGCAGTTGGGCATGAGCTTCAGGCGTCAGGGGCTGGGCCTAGTCTGCCTCTAGCCCAGCCGTGGCCACCCTCTGGCCCCTCCTGCTCTGTGGCTTGCCTGCTCAGGGGGGCTACAAGAGAAGGGCTGGGGTGGGGGCAATCTGTCAAGGCTGTCCTCCCCCATGGAGCCCCAGTCTGGGCTGGGTCTGTCCCCTCGTGAGCCCCCCTTTCGTAGGACAATGTTAGGGGTCTCAGTGCTGCTGTGAATGTGAGATTGGGGTGGGGGGTTGGGGAACTAGGACCAGAGAACAGGTGACAGGGAAGACCCTTGTGCGTCAGTCAAGCAATTTGTTGATAGGAGGGACCTGTGGCCCCTCCCCATCCAGGCCCTTCTCCCCAGGTCAGATACCTCCAATTCCTGGAGATGCTGGGGCCTGAGGGCTGGGGGCTCCTCACTGGGGTTAGCACCTTGATGGGCCTGTGGAGGGGTGGATGAGTGCCTGGGGGCTTGTTTTAGTTACGTAGTGCTGCTATAACAGAAATACCACAAGTGGGTGGCTCTGACAAACACAGATTTGTATTCTCACAGTTTAGGAGGCTAGAAGCCCAAATTCAGGGCGCCAGCTCTAGGGGAAGGCTTTTTCTCTCTGTGGGCTCTAAAAGAAGATCCTTGTCTCTTTTGGGCTTCTGTTCCTGAGCAATCTTCATATGGCTTGGGATCTCTCTTCCCCCATCTCTATTACTTTTGCTTGTTTGTTTAATCTCTTTGGTATCGCAGAAGAGATTTATTTAAGATACACCCTATACTAATTAGGAATCCCTGGTGGTGCAGTGGTTAAGAGCTATGGCTGCTAACCAAAAGGTTGGTAGTTTGAATTCACCAGGTGCTCCTTGGAAACCCTATGGGGCAGTTCTACTCTGTCCTATAGGATCACTATAAGTCAGAAACGACTCAACTGCAATGGGGTTGGTTTTATACTAATTAACATAACAAAGACAATCTATTCCCAAAATAGGATTATAACCATAGGCATAGAAGTTAGGATTTACAACATATTTTGGGGACACAATTCCATCCATTACAGGCTCTCCAATTGGGGCCTCTTCCTCCTGCAGATGCCGTGGTTCAAAGGCTGGAAAGTGGAGCGCAAGGAAGGCAACGCCAGTGGCGTGTCCCTGCTGGAGGCCCTGGACACCATCCTGCCCCCCACACGCCCCACCGACAAGCCCCTGCGCCTGCCACTGCAGGATGTGTACAAAATTGGCGGTGAGTGAGGGGTGTGAGTGCCCGGCCTCTGCCCTGGCAGTCCTACCCTCACTGCCCCTCCCCCAGCTAGCTCTGTGCCCTGGCCCGCTCTCCTGAGACCCAGGCCCTGGTCAAGGAGACCGTGCTATTTCCACCTCCCCTCCCATGCTGCACACTTTCCGGGGCCTGTTTACACCTCCCCCATCTATCCGTCTGTCTGCCCTTCACCAAGGTCTCCCTCTCTCCAAGTCTGTGCTGAGCCCTCTGCCCAGGGCTGGGAGTGCAGGGGTGACTCACACATGCTCCTTCTCTGGGGGCTGCCAGTCTATAGGGAGACAGTCCAGGAATGAGGAATGCTGCTCACAGTGGGAAATGGGAACCTCAAACCAATGTAAGATCTGCAGGGAGGGTACCCATGGGGCCTCATGCAAGGTGGGATGTCACCCTCACCCCAGCACCGAGAACACACCACTGTTGGTCTCCGTCACTGTCTGAGGAGCAAGACTTCAGACCCCCCAAGAAGTCTATGGCACAAACACTGTCTTGTGACAGCTCTGGAAACGGGCAACTTTAGGGCCCCGGGCCCCACACAGGACAGTCCCAGATGCTTGCAGGTGGATTAGGCCCCCATCTTGCCCTGCTGCTGCTGCCTTGGCCATGAGGCAGGTCCTCAGTGCAAAGAGGGGCCCCCATAGTGCTCCCTCCACAGGGACCGTAGCCACTGGGTGCAGGCCTGGGGTCCCTGGCCCAGACAGTCCCATCTCCTTGCTCATCTCTTGGCCTTGAGGTCCTGGGGATGCTCTCCTGCTGTCCTTTATTACTGGCTGTGCAGGGTTGGGGGGCTCCGCTCTTGTCTGAACCTCCCCCAGATTGTCCGCGGCCTCCCCTATCCCTCCACATAGCCGTGTCCTCCAGCCTTACCAGGGAGGCCGAGCCTCAAGCTTTGTCCATCCCCCTGAAATATCCTGCCCCGCACCTGGCCCCTGCTGGCCCTCACAACCCCCTCTGGCCCAGGCATCGGCACGGTGCCCGTGGGCCGTGTGGAGACAGGCATCCTGCGCCCTGGCATGGTGGTGACCTTCGCGCCCGTGAATATCACCACGGAGGTGAAGTCAGTGGAGATGCACCATGAGGCGCTGAGCGAGGCCTTGCCTGGCGACAACGTCGGCTTCAACGTGAAAAACGTGTCTGTCAAGGACATCCGCCGGGGAAATGTGTGCGGGGACAGCAAGTCGGACCCACCACAGGAGGCTGCCCAGTTCACCTCCCAGGTTGGCAGGGCTGAGGGCTGGCGAGTGGCTCCTGTCCGTAGCAGGAACAGGGCTGTGGGGAGAGGGGCTGCCAAGGGGCTGGTCAAGCACTTCTGCCCACTTCTGGTCCTGGGAGAAGGCAGACCCCATCTCACAGATCAGGGGCTCAGTCGGGGCACCAGGTCCTCAGCAGGAAGTGCAAAGCAGTGCCAGTCCCAGGCCTTGCCGCTCCAGCCCCTGTGTGCAGCCCTGGGTCCATTTGTCACAAGAGCTGGGACCTCCAGCTTTTGAGGGCCAGCCTTTTCCTGAGAAATGCTTTTCCTGATTTCTGCCTGAGACACAACTGTAACAGTTTTATTCTCTGCATTTTTCATTGCACTCTCTTTATGGCCTCTTCCTAGGACAAATTAGAAAACATAGCTGTATTGAGATACAATTGAAATACAACGGTTGAGGTTCAATGTTGCTATCCCCCTACCTTAGTCCTGGTCTGGGCTGACAGGTGTTCAATGAGGAGCCCTCAGTCTAGGGGAGGCAGGTCCTCTCTGGGACCAGGGGTGGGCTCCATGAGTGGATCCCCCAGCTGCACTTGGTGCCCGCCTTCAGTGCCACGTAGGGTGGGCCAGGTCTGGGTGCACCTGACCCTGTGTGTGACTCTGCCCTCAGGTCATCATCCTGAACCACCCTGGGCAGATCAGCGCCGGCTACTCACCGGTCATCGACTGCCACACAGCCCACATTGCCTGCAAGTTTGCGGAGCTGAAGGAAAAGATAGACCGGCGCTCCGGCAAGAAGCTGGAGGACAACCCCAAGTCCCTGAAGTCAGGCGACGCAGCCATTGTGGAGATGGTCCCGGGAAAGCCCATGTGTGTGGAGAGCTTCTCCCAGTACCCGCCTCTCGGTGAGCTGCAGGTCCAGGCTCAGGCAGGTGCAGCCTGGGGTTGGGGGCTGCCCAGGCTGAGGACAGAGGGCCATGGTGCGAGAGAACTCTGTTAGTATGGCATGCTTTTCTGTGATTTTAGAGCTTAGCAAGAGACCCACAGGCTCCATCCCACTGACTGCAGGTGGGATGGTACCCCTTGGCAGATTCCAGGTAAGTGACTTGCTCAAGGCTCACCACTAGTCTAAGGGCAGAATTAGGACTACCGGCTAAACCCCGGCTAGCCCATCCAAAGTGGCCGGCCCACAGACCTATACTGGAGAGCCCCCGTATGCAGGGCTGCCCTGCTGAGGCTGGCCGCCACCACAACAGCTAACAGGATGTACACCTGGCCTTATGATGTGCCATTTAATCCTTCAGTAGGCCTTGGGGCGACTCCTGGGTGCTAACAAGGAGAAAGGAGCCAAGAGCTTTACAGGCATCAGGTGCCCTTGGGTCGCCGCCTTGAAACGCAGGCGCAGAGAAGAACCTGCAGGGATTGGGGCGGGCGGCGACACGCGCGGCCCGGCGGGCCGGGAAGATGCTCCGCCACAGAGTGCGCCTGCGCGCTGTATCCCGGCAAGGCGGACGCCCGACCCGCGCGGTCCAGCGGGCTGGGAGGATGCTGCGTGTATCAAGTGCGCCTGCTCAATGCACTCCGTGGTGGGGGCGGGCCCGGGCGGGGCCTCACTCAGCTCTCCCCTGTAGGCCGCTTCGCTGTGCGCGACATGCGGCAGACGGTGGCCGTGGGCGTCATCAAGAACGTGGAGAAGAAAAGCGGCGGGGCCGGCAAGGTCACCAAGTCCGCACAGAAGGCGCAGAAGGCGGGCAAGTGAAGCGCGGGCGCCCGCGGCGCGGCCCCCCCCGGCGGCGCCGCGCCCCGCCCCCGGCCCCGGCCCGGCTCCCGGCGCGGCCCCGGCGCCCCGCTCCCCCGCCAGGCGCATGTCTGCACCTCCGCTTGTAAGAGGCTCTACGTCAGCGACTGGATGCTCGCCATCAAGGTCCAGTGGAAGTTCTTCAAGAGGAAAAACGTCTTCCCCCCCGCCCCCCAGGCTTCCGCGTCCAGCGCCCGCCGCGCTCAGTGTCCGTTTTACCAATAAACTGAGCAACCCCGGAGCCGGTGTGCGCCTGTGTGCAGGGTAGGGGTTCGGGGGGGACCCCTGGTCAGAACCCCGCCAACCGGTTCATACCCCCTCCCCGCGCCGCGTGTCCAGACCCTGCGCTCTCCCAAGCCCTTTCTCACCCAGGCGTGCTGCCTGCAGGCAGCATGGGCAGCACCCAGGGCCCCTGAGAGTGCCCCAGCACCCCCAGAGGAGGCACAGTACCAGGGCTAGGATCCGGAGGTCAGCTGGCCTGGATTGCCTGAGCGGGGTTTGGAGTTAGAATCCGTCACTTGGAACGAGGGCAGGCGCCGAGTGTTTTGGGGTCTCAGAGCCCTTCCCGCACGAGGGGATGTCTGCACACACACCTTCTTCACTGGGTTCAGGGCTTCCCTGCCCTTGAGTCCAATTTTGTCCCTCCCCCCTCCGCCCCCCAGCACGCTTAGCTGTGGCTGGAGGCAAAGCCGGATTCACTTCCTGCTCACCGGGCTCCCGCCCACAGTTAGCCCCACAGGTGAGTGCAGAAACTCCAGCTAGCGACTTCTGTCAGAGGGGCTGCGGGCTTCAGGTCTTCACTGGGGCCCTGGTCAGCGCACTGGCCCTACTCCCAGGAAGCAGTCCGGGTGCTGCGAGGTGCGCAGCAGACAGACGTCCAGTACGCTGAGCAGACCCCGCTGCTGGGGCTCCCTGGGGGTAGGGCTTTGTTGCCGTAGTATCGGACCTGCAGGACTCTGAATCTCTGTGGTGTCCCCCTCCAGGGCAAGCAGGTGGGCCAGCCACGGAGTCTGTGGGTGCCACTGAGTGTACTGAAGTTCCCATAGCAAATTGCCACAAACTTGGCCTAAAACAGTACAAATTCACTCTCTCACAGTTTTGGAGGCCAGAAATAAAAAAACAGTTTGGCTAGGCAGGAGTCAGGGTGTGGCAGGGTCCCCCTTGCTCTGGAAGCTCTAGGGGAGGATCCCGCCTGCCTCTTCCAGCCTCTGGTGCCTGCCCGCAGTCCTGGGCTTGTGGCTGCATCACTATGGTCTCTGCCCTCCCCTCTCCAGTCTGTGTTACCCCTCTTTCCAGGACACTGTGATTGCATTTAGCCCACCCAGTAATCCAGGACAACTCCCACCGCAGGATCTACATAGCCCCTCTTGCCACCCAAGCTCACATTTACAGATTCCAGGGCTCAGGGCCTGACATCTGTGGGGGCCATCATTCCACCCCCTACACTGGGTGAGGGTGGGCATGAAGTGGGCGGTGCTGCCAGCTGGCGAGGTGGGGCATTGGTGCCCTCCCAACCAATCCTAGAGTGTGGGTGGGCCCCAAGACTTGCCCTCAGGGAGTGTGGGACACCAGGATTCAGGCATCAGTGTGTATGGGAACCCCCTTCCCTAAGGGGCAGGGTGGATGTAGGACCCACAAAGGCCTCCAGGGGGCCAGATTTAGCAGGTGAAAACCCCAGAAGCCATTACATCAACATTTCAGATTAGCACGAGAGAGTTTTTAGTATAAACCCATCCCGTGCAATATCTGGGATACATTTACACTACAAAAGTATTTGTTTCTCTAATCAAACACCTATGCTCATCTAAAGACTTCTCCAAAAGAGTAAAAAGACCACCTACAGACTGGGAAAGAATTTTCAGCTATGACATCTCAGACCAGCGCCTGATCTCTAAAATCTACATGATTCTGTCAAAACTCAACCACAAAAAGACAAACAACCCAATCAAGAAGTGGGCAAAGGATATGAACACACATTTCACTAAAGAAGATATTCAGGCAGCCAACAGATACATGAGAAAATGCTCTCGATCATTAGCCATTAGAGAAATGCAAATTAAAACTACAATGAGATTCCATCTCACACCAGCAAGGCTGGCATTAATCCAAAAAACACAAAATAATAAATGTTGAGGAGGCTACGGAGAGATTGGAACTCTCATACACTGCTGGTGGGAATGTAAAATGGTACAACCACTTTGGAAATCTATCTGGCGTTATCTTAAACAGTTAGAAATAGAACTACCATACAACCCAGAAATCCCACTCCTAGGAATATACCCTAGAGATACAAGAGCCTTCATACAAACAGATACATGCACACCCATGTTTATTGCAGCTCTGTTTACAATAGCAAAAAGTTGGAAGCAGCCAAGGTGTCCATCAACGGATGAATGGGTAAATAAATTGTGGTATATTCACACAATGGAATACTACGCATCGATAAAGAACAGTGACGAATCTCTGAAACATTTCATAACATGGAGGAACCTGGAAGGCATTATGCTGAGCGAAATGAGTCAGAGACAAAAGGACAAATATTGTATAAGACCACTATTATAAGATCTTGAGAAATAGTAAACCTGAGAAGAACACATACTTTTGTGCTTACGAGGGGGGGAGGGAGGGAGGGTGGGAGAGGGTTTTTTATTGCTTAATCGGTAGATAAGAACTGCTTTAGGTGAAGTGAAAGACAACACTCAATACATGGAAGATCAGCTCAATTGGACTGGACCAAAAGCAAAGAAGTTTCCGGGATAAAATGAAAGTTTCAAAGGTCAGCGGAGCAAGTGCAGGGGTCTGGGGAACATGGTTTGCGGGGACTTCTAAGTCAATTGGCAAAATAATTCTATTATGAAATCATTCTGCATCCCACTTTGAAATGTGGCGTCTGGGGTCTTAAATGCTAACAAGCGGCCATCTAAGATGCAGCAATTGGTCTCAACCCACCTGGAGCAAAGGAAAATGAAGAACACCAAGGCCACACGACAACTAAGAGCCCAAGAGACAGAAAGGGCCACATGAACCAGAGACCTACATCATCCTGAGACCAGAAGAACTAGTTGGTGCCCGGCCACAATCGATGACTGCCCTGACAGGGAGCACAGCAGACGACCCCTGAGGGAGCAGGAGATCAGTGGGATACAGACCCCAAATTCTCATAAGAAGACCAAACTTAATGGTCTGACTGAGACTGGAGGAATCCTGGCGGCCATGCTCCCCAGACCTTCAGTTGACACAGGACAGGAACCATCCCCGAAGACAACTCATCAGAAATGAAAGGGACTGGTCAGTGGGTGGGAGAGAGACGCTGATGAAGAGTGAGCTAATTATATCAGGTGGACACTTGAGATAGTGTTGGCAACTCTTGTCTGGAGGGGGGATGGGAGGATAGAGAGAGAGGGAAGCCGGCAAAATTGTCAAGAAAGGAGAGACTGAAAGGGCTGACTCAAGAGGGGGAGAGCAAGTGGGAGTAGGGAGTGAGATGTATGTAAACTTATATGTGACAGACTGATTGGATTTGTAAACGTTCACTTGAAGCTTAATAAAAGTTATTAAAAAAAAAAAGTATTTGTTTCTCTGAAATTCAAAACCTCCCAAGGACCCAGGTCTTTCCTGCCAGCCTCTCCAATGAGCGCCCGCTTGCCCCGGGCCTCTTCTGTCCTGTTGTCACGGCCAGGAAGGACCTGGTGGGACCCTTCGGAGCCTGTCCGCCCTGTGAAGTTGTCCTTACTCGCTTGGCCCAGTTAGAATTAGCGTCAAACCAAAGAGATTTGTCAGCTCATAGCTGGGTGGAAAGAAGTTGCCCTGGGCAGCCCCTGAGGGCCATCCCAGCCGAGGCCACTGTTTGGGCCACAAACTCTGGTCTTCTCTGGGGTTCTGGTCCTTCAGATGATGAGGGTGGGGCGAGATCAGCCCGCTGCTTGGTGCCTGCCCCAGCACTAGGCTGGGGGGACCCTAGCGGACATGCTTGACCATGCTGCCTGCTTTCCAGGTGGTCACATCTCTGGGATGGGGGGCGCAGTCCCCACCAAGAGGACGTGAGGACGGGGGTGGGTGAGGGATTTCTTGGCTTTCAGTGGAGTCTTCAGGGAGTCCGCACCCTGACCCTGGAGGCAGGGAGTGCTTAGGGCCCCACTTTTGGTGTGGGGTGATAAAGCAGGTCCAGAAAAATCCAAGCTCCTGGGCCTGACATCTGCTTGGGTCGGGGCCTCGCTGCTCGCTACCACCCCCATGCTCAGCTCAATGCGGGGGCCAAAGGGGAGGGCCCTGACCTGGAGTCAGAGATGCCAACACCAAGATCTGGCAGGAGCCACACAGTACCTCTAGTGCCCACCGGAGGGCAGCATGCACAGGCACTGCTCAGGGCCCAGGGCTTTACCACCGATGGAGTCAGGCGCCAGTGCTCCGCCCACCACCAGCTGTGCACCAGGGGCTACAGCCCTGGGTTCTTGGGCTGCTCCAGCACCCCCACACTCAGGCGGGAGGGGCTTCTGACCACGAAGAGCCTGGGTGGGTGCTGGCCTTAAGGTCCGTGGTTCTCAGAACCCAACACTGTTAACCATCACTGAGGCTGTCCGTGTCGATATTCATCATGCTGGAAGCTGAAACCGATGAACGTTGAAAACACAGGAGACAGCACACAGCAATCACGACTTTGCTGTCCAGGGAGATGGAAGTCGAAAGGCGTAACGCCTCTGGGTGGCCCTCGGCCCCGGGGCACCAGGACCCACTCTGGACACCGGCAGTGGAGGCTGGACTGGCGAGGGTGCCCACTCTGAAAACACTGCACGAGGCTCCAAGTGGTGGGGCAGGAGGTCTTTGCTTCTCCTTCAGCAAAATAGTCATCTAACCCTGCCCCCAAAGCCACTGTGACCATTACACGGAGGGACCCTGGCTGAGTTCTTGGATGGGGCAGACATCAAAGCCTCAGCTGTCTTGACCTGACTTTTGCTGAAATGGACGCACAGAACTTGGGGTGTGGGAGATGTGGGCATGACGCTCTGTGGCCCAGTGAGTGACCATCATGCTGGGTGGCCTTTTCCACTGGTAGCAGGCTGTGAGCAGAGTAGTGGGGGGCCCAGCAGGGCTGGAGGATGGGGTGGCCCAGAAATGGTGTCAGTTTGGGGAGCCCCATGCGCAGCTGTGGATAGGGCAGTGGGTGGGATGAGGGGATACCACAGCCCTGGACAGAGCCCCTGGCAGGGGGGCCACACAGCCACAGGGCAAAGGCCCAAGTTGGGGACATGGGCTGATGTCCTCACTGACCCTGGCCCCTGGGCTTCATTTACCTAGGAGGACACCATGGCCTGGGGGAGATGCTGCTGGCCAGCCTGAGGCTGATACCTGGGCCCTGGGGCAGCCCCTGAATTGAGGGATAGTATGGGACAGGGCCAGCTGCCTCGACCCTCTGCCGGCATGGTGGACAAGTCACCGCAGGAGCCGCCAGGATGGGAGTGCAATCTCGTTCTGCAGCAGCGATGCCTCCAGAAGACTCGTGAGCAGCTCAGAGGCGGCTGAGCTGCCAGATCTGTCTCCTGCTCTGTGCCCCAGGCATCTGGCCCTCCCCCAGGCTCTCTGATGGCTGGGAGGGCTTGTATGACCCTGGCAGTGGTAGTCCTGGCTCTGACAATGGCTGTGCGCTTCCGTCCAAGGGGTGAGCTTTGCAGCAGACCAGGCCCCAGCCATGTGGCCCCAGGGGCTTCCCCACGCAGCTGTGATCATTCAGTAACTATTCTTGTGGGTGAGTGTGGGTGCATCTGCTCCTACGTGTGTCTCAGAGCGAGAACATGGGCCTATGGGACTAGGCGTGTGCCCCTGTGTGCAGGCATGTGCGTACCTGTACAAGCACGTGAATGTGTGCACATTCGTGAAAGCATGCATGTGTGTACATGTGTAGGAGAATGTATGCGTGTGCAGGCATGAGTCATGTGTACCTACTTGTGCACATATATATGTGTGCAGGTTGTGCTGTGCATGCACTGCATGTGTACAGGTGTGTGCATGTGATCTCATATGTGTGCACACATGTCTATATGTGTGTTGGCTCCACCTGTGCTGTCGGCTGCTGGTCCGAGTTAGCACTGAGTCTCTGGAGGTGCCTGCCAGTGGCTGGCCCAGAGCCACGCAAGGACAAGCTGGCAGGGGCTGGGCTGGGGGTGTATGAGCCCTGAGGCTGCCCTGGTTTTGCTGAGTGGAAGAGGGAGAGGGCCTAGTGGATGAGGAGCCTTGACCGTGGTCTTGGAGGAGGTGGGCAGGCACTGGCTCACTTACTGGCTTTGTTTGCTGGTCCCTGGTGTCTCCTTCTGGGGGTGGCTGGGGGAGGAGGTGTCTGGGGGTGGCTGGGGGAGGAGGTGTCTGGGGGTGGCTGGGGGAGGAGGTGTCTGGGGGTGGCTGGGGGAGGAGGTGTCTGGGGTGGCTGGGGGAGGAGGTGTCTGGGGGTGGCTGGGGGAGGAGGTGTCTGGGGCTGTGATGACAAGGCTGTACGAGGCAAGGAAGAGCTCAGACGTGGGCTCACAGCTGAGAGCCAGGAGGGGAAGGTCTGCGCTACCACACGGGCCCACCAGCATCAGGCTTGGCTTAGCCTCATACCAGTGTCCAGGACAGGATGGTGGGCTGAGGTGGGGGGCCGCTGGGGTGGGGGTGGAGAGACACCAAGACGAGAGGAGGTGAGGAGGCCCAGGCCTTACAAGTCCTCTGTCCACCCCCAAGCGAGAAGGGTTGCCAAAGATGGAGATGCTTAGCTCCCAGCCCAGAGAGTCCCCCGGCCTCTCCCCAGCTGCATCAGGTCCTCAGGGTCTGGTAGAGAGGAACCACCAGCTGCCCTCTGAGACTGGGTCTCCTCAGAGCCCACTGGGCCTGCAGGATCCCAGGGCTTAGTTGCTGAGGGTGGGGAGCCTGAGAACCATGGGAGGAAAGGGGCTGGCAGGGCGTTCTCTGGGCTGTGTGCCCCCTCCACGCAGGAAGTCCTGGGTGGAGCAAAGAGACAAGTGCGGAGGACCAGAGCCCTGGAGGCCACCCTGCCTCCCAAGAGCTAGGATGAGGGTCCCCTTGTCAAAGCCCCATAGAGCTTGACGTGAACTGGGGTGGTGGGCACAACATTCTCTGTGCTGAAGGGTGAGAGTGGGAGGGGGGCATCTTCCCGTACTCTAAGTGGGTTGTAACACCCCCACCTCCACCTCCTGTCTTGGATAAACCTTTGGCCCCTCGGAGGAGAGGAGGGAACCAAATGGTTGGTCACTGACCTTTAGGGGAGCTGTCCGGCGTTGGAATGGCCCCGCCAGAGTGCGACTGCTCTGTGGGAGGGACAAGACCCCCCAGGAGTTTCCGTGCCTCTGGTGCTCTGCACCTCAGTTCAAGTCACTCCATGCCTCGCGCGCACAACTCTTCGCCCTGAGTGTGAGGAGGATGGGCGTGTCTTACACTTGGCCCTGTGGACTTTGGGTGTGCACAGCCAGCGTGGAGCCAACTCAGGTGGTGAAGCCCTGGAGGGGCTGGTGAAGGCAATAGTCTAGCCATGCCCAGCTGAGCCCTGTGTGCCTCTCGATGGTGGCCCTAGTTTGCTGGTTGGCACGTCGTCCTTCCTGTCCTGCCCTTGAAGTGGTGGTTGGTGACCTTGTTGTGGTGCGGGGTGAGGGCTCTGATTACCACGGGCCCTGCCTCTGGCCTGGACACCCTGTCCAAGCTGCCTGCACATCTGGCAGCCTGTGCTTCAGCGAGCCCGGGGCTCTGAGCCCAGATGCCACAGCTCGTGTATGGGTGTCAGCTGACCGCCCCACTGCTCCAGACCCATCCCCATGGTGCTCAGCTGCAGCTGCCCATGTCCTCCCAGGGTCCCCTGGCAGTCCCTGAGCCATCACACAGGCTGGTCTCCAAGGACATGTCCTGGTCAGAGGCTCTTGCAACGTCCAGCCCCAGAGCAAAGTGACCCTGCACGCGTTCGGAGTTTGCAAGTCCTTCTGTGTGTGAGCTTGGCACTGGGAGCAGTGGCAGGATGGCCAGGGTGCCCAGGGCATGAGTTTCCGACCAAGGCCCTTGGATGAGCCCAGTCCAGGGGGTGAGCCTCCGACTTGCCCATGGACAGGAAAATGCACATTCAGGCCATGATGAGGGGCTGACACTCAGAGAGGGTGGCTGGGCCCCACTTAGAGATGACCCAGGCAGGCCCTCTGGGACGTGGCACAGGAGTGGCTTGATACTAGCAGAGGGTACCGCATTCTGGGCAGAGGGGACAGTATGTGCAAAGGCTCCTTCACCTGCTTGAGGGGCACTGGGGCGGTCGTGTGGCCGGGGCAGAGAGTGTGGGGCTCAGAGGCATCGGAGAGCGGCAGGACCAGGCCAGGCAGGCATGTGGCCATGAAGGGCAGCACCACCCAACAGTGTCAGTGTGTGATGGGGCCTAGGACCTCGGTGTCCCCATGGGAGCCTCTCTGTTCCTCAATTCCGTGTGTCGGGGGGATAAATGCCCAGACTCATAATTTGCCCCTGGAAGCTGGACAGTGGAGGCCAAGGCGGGGCCAGTCCTGGGCAGAGCCCTGAGCTGGGAGCTCCCTGAGACCTCGGAATCCCCAGGTTGGTCTCTGCCCCTTCTTATGTGTCCCGTCATTACGGCGACCCTGGAGATGCCCATGGTCATGGTGTTCTTGGGAGAAAGACACGTCGACTCACTCATGTAATTAGCTGGTTTTGCTGGGGGCTGGGGAAGCTTATGGAGAGCTCTGGTTCTTTTAAACAAAAAACTATAAATTAAATTTTTGTTGACTTTAGTGTGAGATGTTAAAAAAAAAATCAGAGCTTCCATATCTTTAATTTTTTCTCACCCCCTTGTTCTGTGACAAGCCAAATAAACACAACCCTTTATTCTTGGGATAATGGAAAATTTCTCAGGGAGGGGCTTTATGTCTGGGAAAGCACTTCCTGTTGCCTAAATTATAGGATTAAAACAGCCAGGACGCAGGGCCAGGCTGAGTGATTGAGAGCCTGTCTCTTTCCGTTCCCCCAAATTAAGTCTTACTCTGCCTGGCAGAGAACCCCCCATCCCCGGGCTGCTCTGGGTCATCTGTTTTTCTGAAGGCACTGAGATTGGAAAGGAACTCTCTCCTTCTAAACTGCTTCCTTGGGTACTTGGACACTAGGAGGGGGATGGTGGCTAAGTAGAACACACTGCTCTTTGGCATCTGACTCCAGCATCCCTGCTGTGGCTGTCTGCCCTGAACACTGGCCCTTAGAAGTCGAGGCTGGAACCTGGATGTAACCACCGTCTTCATCGTCACATGGTGTCAGTGAGGATGTTAGACCAGGGCTGCACCCAGCAGGCTCCAACAAGCAGGCCGTGCTGTCAGCCCCCACACTGGGGGACGACGGGCAGTGGGAGCTTGACCCACCTCTCCTCTGTGCCAACTCCATGTTGGTTCCTGTCTCTGTTGCTGAGTGTAGGTCCTGGCCTACCAGGATCTGTTTTGACCTAAGGGAGAGCACGGAAAAGGGTGTGCCTGGGAGTGCCCAGATGTCCAACCTGTAGCATGACAGGAGGGCTCCAGGGTGGGGTCTGCAGACAGGGAGGGACCAGGTCTTGGATGTGGCCTACATCACCCACGCGGTGTCCATCAACTCTGTTATGGGTCAGCTCTGTGCTGGCTCTGGGGAATGTGACCTGTGCCCCTTGGGCTAGGGGAGCCAGACTGGGAAGCTGGTGGTCTAGCCCTGGGTGAGGACTTCCCTGATGTCACAGGGATGCATGGGGGCAGCAGGGCTTGGGGACAAGGGTGCCGAGTGGGAGCTCCTAGTGTCCTTTGAAAGGGCAGTGGGCAGCGGCGGTTTTGCCAGCTCAGTAGTATGTTCAGGGTGGGAGGAGGGGTCAGCAAAGTTGCCTGCTGAGAGGAGAGGGCCGAAGCCTTGCCTGCCTGGGAGGCTCCTGGTGGAATGGTGGTGCTGGCAGTGCTGCCTGAGCACCTTCTGCTCTGGCTGTGGGACGCTCCCCCAATGCCAGGAGCTATCTACCCACCTGGGACGGGGCCTCACATGCCTCTGGATTTTTCCACTTCTCTTTGGAACCCTGTAGACGAAGTCTTGACAAAGATGACCTTAGCCTGAAAGTTCTTCCATTCTCTTTTTAAATAAGTGGAGCTCCTGTCACTTGCGTGAAATTCAACCTAACAGAGTGTTTTCAGGGCCGCTTACCTGGCAGGCGGGAGCAGACTGTTAGCAAAGCACAAACACTGGGTGTGCAGGACACAAATGAAAACATGAATGATTAATGAGGTAGCTCGGCAAAGGGCACCCTCCGACCAGGAGGCAAGGATTCTCAAACCTCGGCGCAGGGATTGTTTCCAGAACCTCCAGATGACAAGGATGGTGGAGTGCAGATGTGGTCACAGAGCGGGTCAGAGGCCCTGGGGCATGAGGACATCTACCCCCAGAACCTGGCAGTCAGTATCACCCCTGGGGCCTCACTCCCAGCCCCAGCAGGAGGCAGAGAACCAGCAAGGACTCCTGGATGCTCCAGGGTGCTGGCCCCCTTCTAAAAAACAAGGAGTGCAGGGTTGTCCTCTGCCTAAATCCTGGAACACCTGAGGGCTCAGAGTGGCCAGCGCCACCATCTCCTTTTCTTTTTTTTTTAAATTGTGCTTTAGGTGAAAGTTTACAGCTCAAGTTAATTTCTCATACACAAATGTATTACATAGTTATGTGACAGTATCACATATTGTTATGTGACATTAGTTACAATCCCTATAATGTGACAGCATACTCCTTTCCACCCCGGGTTTCCTGTGTCCATTCAACCAACTCCTGTCGCTTCCTGCCTTCCCATCCTGCCTCCAGACGAGAGCTGCCCATCTGATCTCGTGTATCTGCTTGAACTAAGAAGCATGCTCTTCACAAGTACCATTTTATGTTTTAGAGCCCAGTCTAATCTTTGTCTGAAGAGTGGGCTTCAGGAATGGTTTCAGTTCTGGATTAACAGAGAATCTGGGGACCACGGCTTTGGAGGTTCCTCCAGTCTCAGATAGATCATTAAGTCTGGTCTTTTTATGTGAATCTGAGTTCTGCACCACACCTTTCTCCTGCTCCTTCGTGGACTCTCTGTTGTGTCCCCTGTCAGGGCAGGCATTGGTAGTAGCCAGGCACCATCTAGCTCTTCTGGTCTCAGGCTGATGCAGTCCCTGGCTTATGTGGCCCTTTTGTCTTTTGGGCTCATATTTTCCTTGTGTCTTTGGTGTTCTTCATCCTCCTTTGCTCCAGATGGGTTGGGACCAATTGATGCATCTTAGATGGCCGCTTGCTAGCTTTTAAAGCCCCAGATGCCACTCGCCAAGTGGGATGCAGAACATTTTCTTAATTAACTTTGTTATGCCAATTGACCTTGATGTTCCTAGAAACCAATGTGGCCATTTTAACACCTCTGCTAACATGGCACCTGCGAATCCCCACCCCCCTGCCGTGAGCAGACCCCCATGGTGGCCTCTTTGCCCTGGCATCAAACACTGACCATGCTGCTCCCCAGGAGGCACCTTGTCCGGCACAGGAGCTTCCAAGGTCACTGGGGCCCCCCCAACAGGGCGAGGGGCCCGGCCCTTCCAGAGTTTGTGCGGTTGATTTGTGATTGCACCTTTGTCCTGTTTCTGAAGAGTGCACATGACGATCAGGTGTGCAAAGCCCAGCAGAGTATCCACCATTGTGCAGAGCTAGCTTAGGCAGGAAGGTGCATGTGGGACACCTTTCTTCTCTGAGGACAGCATCAGGTCCTCTCCTGCCCCTGAACTGACCACTCGGCCTGCAGCTGGCTCAGGAGGCTCAGCGAGGATGGCTGCAAGCAGGAAACATTGCTTTTGGGGGAACACCCACTCACTGCTGGTAATAATAGCTAATGAATGGGCATAGTTAGGGAGGTAGTGGTCAGAGTGTGCCCCCTGGGACTAGGTGTTTGCACAGGTGCGTGTGCACAGGTGTGTGCTCAGTATGTGTGTGCGTGTGTGTGGTATGCACTGTGCTTGTGTGAACTTCAGTCCATCCCCTGACCTTCTAGTTGATTTATAAATTAGAACTGTGCCTGGATCAATCATTATCTTTTCAGCCTAATTAAAAACAACAAAAAGGGTCACGCGGGCACTGGCTTGGGAAACCAAAGAACACACACAGTGTGGCAACCGAGGCCAGGCTGGTGCCACTGTCTGAGCCCAGGGGGCCTGAAGACAGCGCCAACTACTAAGCCAAGGGGCCTCCTCTCTGGACTGGCCAGGGAGGGCCTGACGTGGAGGCTGGCCACAATGTAGAGATGAACCTGCAGCCAACACCATTCCAGGTGTGCATATGAAGGCCTAGTGGTGGTGGGGGGGAACTGGCTACAGTGTAGAGTTGGACCTGCAGCCAACACCATTCCAGGTGTGCATATGAAGGCCTAGTGGGAGGGGGGGAACTGGCCACAGTGTAGAGATGGACCTGCAGCCAGCACCCATTCCAGGTGTGCATATGAAGGCCTGGTGGGAGGGAGGGAACTGGCTACAGTGTGGAGATGGACCTGCAGCCAGCACCATTCCAGGTGTGTGTATTAGGCTTGGTGGGGGGAGCTGGCCCACTCCTCCCACGTCACAGCATCCCCAGTGTGCAGGAACACCCAGGGTCCAAGAAATGTGTCCTTTTGGCTTCCCAGCAGTAGGTTCCAGAGGGACCCGTCCCAGGACACCTGGTGCTCATTTTTGCCTCCCAGGAAACACCCCTCCTTGCCCTGCGCTGTGGCACCAGCAGCCTCGCGGGCCTCCCTGTCTCAGTCTTGCCCTCAAGCCCACCCTCCAATCCCTTGCCCCTGCCCTGCCCCTTCCGGGGTCTGCAGTCTCTCAGGCTCCGCCCCCTTCGGCCCCTCCTCCCCAAATCTGCCTTGGTCTTTGCAAACATCTCCCTTCCTCTGGATGTCCCCTCCCAGGACTCCTCTTGACCAGCTCCAAGCACCTCTTCAGGCCTCCCCAGATGGCATCCTGTACTTCCCGCTGGACCTGGGTCTTGTTAGATGCCGTCATGTTGGCTCCGACTCGTAGGGACCAAAGTGCGACAGAAGGAAGCACCGCCTGGTCCTGTGCCGTCCTCACAGTCGCTGTTATCCTTGAGCCCACTGCTGCAGCCACTGTGTCGGTGCAACCATTCAGGGTCTTCCTCTTTTTCGCTGACCCTCTACTCTACCGAGCATGATGTTCTTCCCCGGGGACTGGTCCCTCCTGATAACATGTTCACCTAAGGCCTCAAAACCCAAAAACCCAGTGCCCTCGAGTCGATTCCGACTCATAATGCCAGGTCCCCCGGAAGCTCAAGGCTGAACCTCCCCTGCCCAAGGTCGCCAGAGGTGACCAGTCGTGGGCCCATCGGCGGGAATCATCCTGGTCTGGCGCTGGCACCCCTTTGGCGTCCCAGGGAGAGTTGGGGGCCCTTGCCTGGTTCTGTCCACGTAGTGGCCCTTCAAAGGTGACCAAGGGGCAGGATTTCAATGCCAGCGCGCAAGCTGGCCGGGGCAGGAAGAGGATTGTCCGGACGCACTGCCCTCTCCTCCCTACCTCCCACCTGCACGGCGTCGCAGGGGTTAACGGGAGGCGGGGCGAGGCGGCGGGCGGAGCCGGCGCGGCGCGGGCCCGGCGCCCAGTCGCGCGCGGAGTGAGGTGGCCGCAGCGTCCCCGGCTGCCTAGGCGCGGGCAGGAGCGTGGAGCCGCCGCTGCCCGCCCCGGCCAAGATGCCCCGGAGCCGAGGGTCTGGGCGCCCGCCCCCGCCGCCCGCCCTGCGCCGCCCCCGCTGACCGCGCCCGCCGGGCCGCCGAGCACCATGGTGCAGAAGTCGCGCAACGGCGGCGTGTACCCCGGCCCGAGCGGGGAGAAGAAGCTGAAGGTGGGCTTCGTGGGGCTGGACCCCGGCGCCCCCGACTCCACGCGGGACGGCGCGCTGCTCATCGCTGGCTCCGAGGCCTCCAAGCGCGGCAGCATTCTGAGCAAGCCGCGCGCGCCCGGCGCCGGGAAGCCCCCTAAGCGCAACGCCTTCTACCGCAAGCTGCAGAATTTCCTCTACAACGTGCTCGAGCGGCCGCGCGGCTGGGCGTTCATCTACCACGCCTACGTGTGAGCTGCGGGCGGGCCGGGGGTGGGGAGCTAAGGGGCCCGGAGCTAGGGAGGGTAGGAGGGGAGACTGGGGGCCCCCGACCTGGGAGAGGCGGTGGGGCCCGAGGGCCGGGGATCGGGGAGGACCGTGGAGTTGGGGAGGGTCCTGGGGGACCGGAGTCCCGGGGCTGCTCGGAGCCTGGCTGCAGACTATCTGGGTGCCGGAGGGTGCGCCGCAGCTGCGGTAGCTTGTGGGTGCCCGCCTGCGCGAGTCTGTCACACCAGGATCTGTATCGGGACTGTGTCCCTGGTTGAGGAGGAATTGGATAGTACGCTCCAAGGGATGAAGGATTTGTCCTCACAAGTTCGCGGGTCACGGGTGTTTAGGTTGGGTTGGGGGCCCTGTCCCCTCACCCGCCGTGCTGCCTGCCTGGTTGCATCAGCCCCTCCCCCGCAAGAAGGGGAATGCACGGCGCCCCAGCCCCCTCTCAGCTGAGCCACCCCTCGCCAAGGCCCGCTGCGCGGAACAAAGGGCCCGCGGGGAGGGAGGTGGGCGCTGCCGCGGGATCGGACTAGAAGTCCTCTGGCTGCTCAGGGTGTCCCAGGAAGTGGGGGCGGCAGAGGAGGGGCCTGCTCCACTCCTCCATCACCCCCCAACCTCTCGCTCTCCACCTGGGGTGAGCTTCTGGGTTGCTGAAATGGGGGAGGGGTCCAAACATTACCCCGCCCCCAAGGCTGAGAGCACTTGACCGGCCCCCGTGTGCTAGCTGGGCCCCCTCTCGCCCGCACAAAGCTAAGGAGCAGGTAGGTGCCTGTGCGGTTGTCACCCCCGCCCCAGCACCGCGCCCTGAGACCCCCTTGGCAGCGTTCAGGCCAGGTGCCAGGCCCAGACAGGCCGCGTGTTCCAGGCACTCCTGCTTCCCGGGGGTGTCGGCGTGTACATGGGTGGTGGTGTGTGCCGGCGTCTGTGCCTGGGTGTGCACACACCACTGTGTGTGTGTGTGCGGCTGTGCTCTGGGCTACACAGTCTGAGTGTGCCAGCGCTAGATCCTTTCTGCCGCGGCTGGACCAGGTACACGGGGAGCCTGGCTCGGCCATTTTGTAAGGGAGAGGCATTTTGGGATGGGAGTGAGGAGCGGATTCTGGGAAAACGGCTCCAACCAAGTGCTCAGCCAGACTGAGGGGTGAGTGTGTATGTGTGTGAGGGTGCCTGTGTGTGAGGGTGCCTTGTGAGAGTGTGTATGTGTGTGAGGGTGCCCATGTGAGAGCATGCATGTGCGTGAGGGTGCCCTGTGAGAGTGTGTATGCGAGTGAGGGTGCCCATGTGAGTGTATTCAGATGTGAGGGTGCCCATGTGTGAGTGTGTATGTGTGTGAGGGTGCCCATGTGAGAGCGTGTATGCGAGAGGGTGCCCATGTGAGAGTGTGTATGTGTGTGAGGGTGCCCGTGTGAGAGCGTGTGCGTGTATGAGGGTGCCCTGTGAGAGCGTGATGGCGGTGGGCAGTTATTCCATTTCCTCTGGGTGCTCCGAATGTGTAGGCGAGGGAACTGCGTGCTGTCTGCACCAGCTGTGTGCTGGGCTTGGAGCAATTCTCATCATCCTTCAGAGCATGCCTGTGAGAGGGGTGTGTTAACCCTGTTTTCCCTGATGGGGGAACTGAGGCAGAGATTTTTTGAGTAAGTGGCCAGAGTTGCTTGTTTATGTAGAAGAGGGGACTCAGCCTCAGTAACGAGAGCCTTGAGGGTCTAGCCTGCAGACTTTTCAGGATGCAAAAGCCACTCTGAGTTGCCAGGATGAGGCTGTGATTAAAACAGGCCAGAAGGAAAATGCCTGGCCAGGCCTGCGCCGTGGCCATGGAGGCTTCATCAGCCTGGCTTCGTGGCAACCTGTTTTCTGGGGGTCGGGCCCCAGAGCTGTATCCAGGACTGCCTTTGGAGTCTTTGCTGTTGCAGAGAGCTCAGCGGGCAGGGAGTATGGCGGGCAGCTTGGCTGAGTTCCGGCAAAGGGAATAGGAGCGAGGACTTTCCTTCAGTCTCCAAGGGGGTCTGGGGCCCAGCTGCTCAAGTACAGGCCACCTGACCCCTGCTTGCCCTCACCTCTTTGCTCAGCTCTGAGGCCAAGGCCATGGCCTCAGAGTGGCTGGTTGGGGTGGGCAGGCCCACAACCTTGGCCCCCCCAGCAATGTCCATTCTCCTGATGGTGAGGGGCAAGGTGCCCGAGGTGCCCCCAACACAGATGGGAGCAGTGGCTGCTTGCAGGGCTGAGTTTGGCCTCAGTCATTGTGGACGGAGTGTTTTGTATATCCACAAGAGAGCCCAGGGTGTCCAAATGGGCTTGTCCAAGTTGCAGGCCTTCCTAGGGGAGGGAAGAGGATGCGCCTATTAATTGAATCCTAGGAGAATCTCATGGAAATTTCCCAAAAGGTGAAAACCCCCAGAGAGTGGCGGTTTCCATGGAAACCTGGGCCTCTGGGCCCTCGGTTTATCTGGAGGCCTCAGGCCATCCTTGCCTGTTTTCTTACCCTCGCCAAATAAAGTGAAATTAGTCCGTGATCATAAAATAATTTTTCGTCACTATATTTCATTACACTGCAGAGTGGCCGTCAGTAAACATTCTTATATCTGTCAGGTAACAGGAAGGTCGCCACTTGACAGTTTCACAGATTAGAGCAGAGAAAATCTCGGTTTTGTTAAAAAAAAAAAAAAAACAAAAACCAGTCGATTCTGACTCCTAGCGACCCTAGAGGACAGAGTAGAGCTGCCCCCATAGGATTTCCAAGGAGCGGCTGGTGGATTCAAACTGCCGGCTGACCTTTTGGTTACCGGCCTGAGCCACAGGGCCACCAGGGCTCCTGTAGAGTCAAATATTCAAATTAGTCTTTATAGAAACTCAGAAGGAGGCCCAGTATGGCCTGCTGGCAGGAAGGCCTTGGGTACCTTGAGCGCTCACCACGTGGGAGGGCCCAGCTCCAATCCCCAAAGTGGTTCACTCTGGAGTGTTTTTGAAGAAACCTTACTCACTTCTGCATTTGTTTCCTGGGGCTGCTATAACAAGGTAGCACAAACTGGGTGGCTTAGGAACAGAAATGTGTGTCTCACAGCTCTGGAGGCCGGAGCCTGAATTCAGGGCGTCGGCAGGGCGGTGCCCTCTCCGGTGGCTCTAGGGGAGGACCCTGCCTGGTCTCTCCCAGCTCCTGGTGGCCCCAGGTGTTCTTTGGAGATACATCATCACACGGGTAGTCTGAGCCTGTGCTGGGGCTAATGCTGGCGGGAACCCTGCCCCTCCTGGTGCCAGCCCTGGCCCCCAGCCCAGCTTCCAGTCCATGAGCAAGGCAGTGACACCACATCATACCCTCCGACGGCTCTGGGCCTGGAGCTACACGAGTCACTCAACACAGCACGTGGCACCTGCGAGTGAGTGGTCCAAAGGCCAGTAGCTTTTGTTGTTAGGGCCTTGTCGATGTCCAGCAGAGTGAAAGGCTTGTCCTGTGTGAGGGATGAAGTCACATGTTGTATATCGCTTCCTGGCCATCCGCCCCTCAGCCAAGCCTCTGCAGGCTGCCAGTCTCAGTGGTTAGAGGCTGCCCCTTGCTGACATAGTTCGGGGATGCTGTCTGAGAGATCATGTGTTTGGACAGGTGACTGGTCCTGTGGCTTCTGAAGGCTTGCATGTGTCTGTCCAAGGACTGGCCATGGAGACACAGCCATCTTCCTAAAACGGAAACTGTTTGTTCTGCATCTGCCCCAGTGCCTTCCTGTTTCCAGCAATTGGCGCGTGTTCCCAGCATCCTTGATGCATGCAGGACAGACACAATTTGGCTTGAAAACAACCCCGTGGATAGGTCTTACTGATGAACCCCTTAGGCTGTACAAGAGGGACTATAAGAGCCTGTGCACCACCTGGTGTCCAGCCATGTCCTGATGGGCCCACTTGGATGACTTAGCCGACCGTGCCCCAGGAGGCTGGGTTCCCTTTTCAGATGGAGTCCTGAGAGCCCTCGCTGGAGACTGCCACCAGTCTGCAGGGCTGGAGTCCACTGTGCTTCCGACAACAGTTTTCTGGCAGCTCCAGCAACTTCTTCACATGACCCCTCATTTGTGCTGCTGGACCATGCCATCGGCTCAAAGGGCACTGTCCTATGTGTGGCTGGGGGTGCCTGTCCAGTTCAACCAACAAAAGCTGAAGCCATGGAGTTGGATCCAAGGAAGAACGGAGGGTGTATGTGGCCTGAGATTATCCCCAGAGAGCATCACCTCCCGCTCTGCAGTGGAGGTTATGAAATATTGATGGTTCTAGAAATTTCTCAAGTTTGCCCCCATCCAAGCCCAGTGTTAAGTCCCCTCTGTTGAAATGCCAGTGTCTGTCCTGAGTGAAATGTCAGCTCTGCCTTCTCCGCAGCTCTCTTCCGGGGTACAGCAGCGAACTGTGTGGAGAAGTGTGGTTGTTCTCGTGCTCCCCAGGTGAGGGAGGTGCAGGCAAGTGACGGCCATTGGCAGGGAAACGGTGATTTCTAAAGGCCGCGTGTGAGATTAGGAAGCTGTAACCGCAGAGCCTGAGGGGAAAGGAGACCCGGAAGGCATTTAGCAAATAAATTGGTCGGAGTTGGGGAAGTAGATGGCTGCATTTTCTTTCTTTCTTTTTTTTTTTTTGAAGACAGGATGAACCATGCTTTTAATTCATCCAGGAAGAACTAGGGCTGGAGAGAGCAAATGGACGGGGTGCCTCGCCTGGATGGGTGTGCTCTGGGGCCTCATGGGTGAGATGCTGGGACCTGTGTCCATGAGGCCCTGTCCTAGACAGCCTCAACCTCATACCTGTCTGCCCCTGCTCCGGAGACTAAGCTGTAAGCTCTCACTGGGAACTGTTAGGACCAACACCGTCAGAACAAAGGGCTATAAAATAATTTGACCTTACCAAGTTTGTGGGGTTTCTCTATACGCCATTCAGAAAGAAAGGTGATGTTGGAACGGAAGGGAAGCTCATGGTGCGAAAAACACCCCCGAGAAGGGCAGGTGGAGCCACATGGGGTCACACCCAGAAGGAGTGCTGCAGATCATCTGTCAGTTGCTTTTATAACAGCTTTATTGAACTTTAATTCACAAACCCGTACAACTCACCCACTTAATGTGTGCGAGTCAGTGGTTCCCAGTGTCTTCAGGGAACTGTGCGGCCATCGCTACAATCACCTTAGAACATTTCCATCACCCCAGAAGGAAATTCCGTACTTTTCGCCATCATTCCCACCCCCTCCCTTCAGCCCTAAGCAACCACTAATCTATTTTCTGTGTCTAGGGGTTTCCCTATTCTGGACATTTTACGTAAATGGAGTATACAGCCTGTGACCTTTTGTGCCTGGCTTATTTCACATAGCGTAATGTTTTTTAGGTTCATCCATGTCATAGCATGTCTTGGGACTTCATTCTTTTTTGTGGTCAAATAGTATTCCATTGTATGGATGGACCACACGTTATCCTTCATTTGTTGATGGACATTTGGGTTGTGTCTACTTTTTGGTGATTGTGAATAAGTGCTGCTGTGAACATCTGTCTACAAGTTTTTGTGTGGACCCGTGTTTTCATTTCCCTTGGGTATATACCTAGGAAGAGCCCTGGTGGCGCAGCAGTTAAGAGCCTGGTTACTAACCAAAATGTCAGCAGTTTGAATCCACCAGCCACTCCTTGGAAACCCTGTGGGGCAGTTCTACTGTGTCCTATAGGGTCACTATGAGTCGGAATCCACTCGATGGCAATGGGCTGTACCTAGGAGTGGAATTGCTGGGGCAGATGGTAACTCCATGTTTTAAGTTTGAGAAGTGCCTGACTGGCTTCCAGAAGAGCTGCACCATTTTACCTTCCCACCAGTGTATGAATGTTTATGTCTCCACCACACGTAAATGTGACCTGCCCAAGGTCGCAGTGCTGCTCAGGGCAGGTGGGGCAAGCCTACTCTGTGGCCCCTCCAAGAAGGCTCCTTACATTCTCCCCTGCTGGCCAGCTTCCTGGAGCATCTGTCCCACGCCCAGCAGCCAGGGATGGCCAGAGGGGGAGATGCTGGATGGGCAGAGCGGTGCATCTTCCGGCATCTTGCAGAGGAGGCCATGGTTTGGGGCAATGACTGCTCTGCTTTGCGGAGGTGGTCTGGGCCCAGGCTCTGATCTTAATTTTCCAACGTGCTCCAGAATTGATTTCTATCATGCTGTCCTGGGTTACTGGGCTTGAATAAAATTAGGTTTTTATGTTTTAGTTTTTGGATTACTGAGAATAATCTTGTGAAGGTACAGAACAACGATTGTTCCAGAAAACCCTAGTGGAGTCCACTGGAAACATGGTGTCTCCAAAGAGCACTTCATCATCTATGATGGCAGCTGGCACCCCCGGCTGGTGTGGACTGGTGCCGGGTGAGGGCAGTCAGTGCCTGGTCTAGGCTGCCCTTGCTTGCAGGGGACGTCCTTCTAGATGCTTCAGTGATACATGCAGAGCAAGGGGCTGCTCCTCTCCCCCAGGTCCTGTCTGGTCTGTTCCCTGGGAGGGAACATGTACACAGACACAGACACATGTACACACAGATACACACATGTACACACAGACACACGCACACACTCACATGCACACACAGGCACACACATATACACACAGGCACACTCACACACATATATACACACAGGCACACTCACACATACACACACATATACACACAGGCACACTCACACATGCACACACATGCACACACATGCCCACACAGACACACATGCACACACACATATACACACAGGCACACACGTATACACATAGGCACACTCTCACACATGCACACACAGGCACACTCACACATGCACACACAGGCACACATGCACACACACAGTCACACTCACACACATGCACACACACAGGCACATGTACACACAGATACACACATGCACACACACAGACACGCACACGCA
This sequence comes from Loxodonta africana, assembly GCF_030014295.1. NCBI lineage: Eukaryota > Metazoa > Chordata > Mammalia > Proboscidea > Elephantidae > Loxodonta > Loxodonta africana. Next base: position 63,134,608 of record NC_087365.1, on the reverse strand, counting down.
TGGACACACAGACACACTCGTATGCATGCACATGCATAAATAGAAAAGATGGGCCCGAGGAAAACACCTCCACACATAAGATCAGACTCGGAGAAAGTACGTCTCCACTCTGCTCTGCCCTGTCTTTCCTGTCACCTGTCACTGCCAGTGTCTTTCTTCCACATGCACTTTGCAGGCTCATCCCAGCATGTATCACATCTGTGTCCATGTATGTGTGTGTACATGCCGTGTAATGACTGGATCCCGGCACACACTGCTCTGGGCTTTTTGCTCTAGTTTGTCTGAGACTGATGGGCCTGAGAGTGTGGAGGTGCCGTGTGGGGGCTGCGGCGTGGGTTGGTGTTGGCTGTCTCCTCGTGTGATGTTGGGGCACTGTCTAGGATCTTGCCACCCCAGCAGTACCACCCTGAACACCCCTGCATGTGTCTCCATGCCTGGCTCTGTAGGATAAATTCCTGGAAGTTGTCTGTTACTGTAAACATTTTCTCATCCCAAATGGCATTTTTCCTTGGACTGAATATGCCAAAAAGTTAATGTATGCTATTCCTGTTGTTGACTAAAGAGAGACGTTTTTATGGAAAAACATTGGGGCTGAGGATGGGGCTTCTGTGGTCCTACTTTCGCCTCTCATGGCTCAAATGGTGGGCCCTTGGCTTGGGCTGGGGGCAAGGACATCCGGCTCTTGGAGAGGGGGAAGAGAAGGACTCCTGGAGCTGGACTGGGGCACCCTGAGGAGAGAGGGCGAGTCTGGAGGGCCGGGCTTGGCGCTGGCCTTGGTGCTGAACACGAGCCCACAGCTTCATCAGTCTCAGAAGTGCTTCCTGGAGAGTCTTAGGTTGGTATCAGCCTAGCTCCACGGAGAGTGGGGGGCTTGGCCTGATGCTGGCTGTCTGCAGGGAAGGGGCTGGTGTTTCCAAAGGGTGTGCCATGGATGGCCAGGACCTGGTGGGGCAAAGACACCTGGACCCTTTGCTCCATCTTTCCTCCAGACCCAGCCATTTGTACTCAGTGAGGCTCTTCCTTCCCAGTCAGCATCCCAGTGGCCTGTCCAAGGTGGCCCTCACCAGTGCATGCAGTTTAATTATCTGAGAGCTGAATTAACATCCTGCGGAGGAGATCAAGCATCTTGACCCCGGCAGTGAGCGAGCAGGCACTGAACTAACTCCTTGAGCTGTGGGAATGGGCTGCTTCTTGTGGCTGCGACTTCTCTCTTTGTTTCTGAAAGACACACTTGATCACAGTGTATTTGCTTTTTCTGATTACAACAATAATCCATATCCATCGTAGGAAACTTTGAAAGTGCAGAAATGTTCAAGGAAGAACCCTGTCCTTCTGATACAGCTCTGAGCCTCCACACCTCTCTCTGAGTCCCTGGGTAGTGCAAATGGTTAACATGCTCGGCTGTGAATCAAGACTGGAAGTTTGAGTCCACCCAGAGGTGATCTACTTCCAAAAAATCAGCCATTGACAACCCTATGGAGCAGAGCACAGCTCTACTCTGACACAAGTGGGATCACTGTGAGTCAGAGCGGACTCCTCGGCAGTTGGTTTTTTTTGGTTGGTCTACTCCTCCTTCTGCATTTCTTAAACAGACCAGGACTCAGGTTCTTTTGTGACTCTCCTTTGTGTTAGCACTCTATCATGGGAACATGAAATGAGATATGCCTCGGTCTGTCCCCACCCTCTGGGGGCTGTCATTCCTGTCCAGCCCCCTTGTGGATACTGGGTCTGTCCCCACCATCTGGGGGCCGTCATCCCTCTCCAGCCCCCATGTGGACATTGGGTTGCTGACATTGCTTGATTGTGTACTCAGGGCTGCAGCAAGCTGAGAGCCACACAAGAGAAGGAATCGAGTACTCGTATATGCCGCGTTGGGATGGGGTTGGGAGAGGGCGCGAGCAGGGATTAGAGTCTTGGCCAAACGAGTAGACCCAGGGGTGCAGAGAGGAAAGCCCAGGGTGAGGGGGGTAGTTTAGGGGTGGGGGGTTCAGAGATGCTGCAGAGTGGACCCCAGGGATGGGGCGGGTGTGCAGCTGGATGCCTTTGATGTGGGACGGGCGGGGGGGGGATGTGGGCACTCAAGTAAGTCCACCTGGCCGCACCTCTGTGCCTTTGTGCAGCACCTGTGGCCTGCAAATGAGCCTGTGTGGGCACCTCGGCCCCAGGGGAATTTGAGCAGGAGGTGCCAAGTCAGGTGAAGGCACCAGGAAATGGCCTTTTACCTTGTGCTCAGCGAGGATTTTCTCCAGGCCCTTGGAAGCCACCACTCTGTGCTGTACCTCCCATGCAGCCATTCCTGGGAGGGGTGGCCCACAGGGCTCAGCAAGGTTTGCGGTGTGTAAGGGGCTGATGCCTCCTGGGGAGGGCACTGTGGTTGCCGAAGCTGTGTTGGGGGGCCCTCGGGGACTTGGGGGTCCTGTGCACCTTCACTTCTGAATCTCAATGGGGTAAGTGGTTTGGGAATGATGTGTGGGGAGGGGCAGGGTCCTGCTTTAAAAATGGCATCAAGGTGGGGCATCTGACCTCCTCTAACTTCAGGAAGGGGAGGAGAGAGAATCAAGATCAACAGCCCGAGACTGATTCCTATGAGGCGGAGGTCAGACATGCCTTCTCTCTCCAACCTTTTCACCAGTTCTGACACCAGCCGTCCCTCCCATGGCACTCTGTACATCTCTGCTGGGTTCAATAATTCCTTGCAGTGGCCACACAGAACTCACAGACAGTACTCACAGTTACGAGGTTTATTAGAGAAGTAACAGGTTAATTCAGGATCAGAAACGACTCAGGATACTGTTCTTTGGTCAGGACAGCTTTTTGGCCATGCCCACAGGCAGGCCTCTCCCTGGCCCTTGGCCCCTCAGCCCCTTGGTTCCTCAGGTCTCTTGGGCCAGCCTGGCCTCAGCCCTGCTCCAGCAAATGTTGCAAAACACTTTAGCCCCACCGATAAGTGCCCAGAGGCACCCCATTGTGCCAGTAAGGCTTGGCCTGAAGGCACTCAGCTCTCTCGCTTTGTGGGTCAGCAAGCCTAGCTCCACTGACAAGTGCCCAGAGGCACCCCACTCTGCCAACAAGCCTCCTGCCTGAAGGTGCTCGGCTTTCTCGCACTGTGGGCTAGGAAGCCTAGCACACCATCTGCTGCTGGTCTCCTGGTTCTGCTGCCTCGGCTGCTGCCGTTTCTCTGCTCCCGCTCCCTGCCATCTTGCACTGTCTCCAGTGTTACTGCTCTCTCTGTCTGTCTTCTGGATCTAGTCGGTTCTCAGCACGTGCATCCTGGGTCCAAAGGACGCGTTCCACTCCTAGCTCTTAGCGGTAGTGAGGTCCGCCCTGTCCACCTTAGAGATGGATTATCTTAAGCCTTCTGGGATGGCAAAACTGACCAGTCCCCTCGTTAGGGTTCCATATACCTTATTTGCATGGCCCCACCTCTACAAGGATGCCATGCACCTTATTTGCATCACAAGCAAGATGTCCAATCCTCTTGGTGGGCCACAAGCGCCTCATTCGTGTACTCTCACCCGATCATTTGGTAGGAGTTACAAGACCATGGCTAAAAGGCCATATGAAAGTGATCCATCACGCACTATACCCACTCTCTGAGCCTCGCTGCCGCCCTCCACCCTGGAGAGAGCCCACCACTGAGGCTTCTGAGAAACCTGGCCACCCAGGGCCACTGCGCAGTGACAGGCATCAAGGGGGCCCCCAAGAGCGCCTTCTGCCCTGGATGTTAGGCTGGTGTGGCCACCAGGGCCCTAGGATGGGGGATTGGCCCGGCAGGAGCGGAGAGACGGGGCACGGGCCATATGTGGAGGCCTTAAATGCTGAGCCAGGAACTGTACCTCGTAAGGGTTGGGGACTTACTGAGTGGTGGGCTGCTGGGCGAGACTTCATCGCACATACTTTGGGAATGTTATCAGGAGGGACTAGTCCCTGAAGAAGGATATCATGCTTGGTAGAGTAGAGGGTCAGTGAAAAAGAAGAAGACGCTTAGCGAGATAGACTGACAAAGTGGCTGCAACAATGGACCCAAGCATAACAACGACTGTGAGGATGGCGCAGGACCCAGCAGTGTTTCCTTCTTTTGTACATGGGGTCTGTATGAGTCGGAACCAACTAGACAACAACCGTGTACGCGGCACGGTCGCAGGTACTCACCCCTGTCACCTCATTTCACCTCTGATTCGGAGCCTGCGACTCAGGGTGCCCAGCTGGATGGGAGGGGGCTTCTGGAGGGTGAGGCAGGAGGGCGGAGCTGGAGCAGATGTTCCAGGAAAGGGGGCTGTGTGCCTGCTCTGCAGCCTGGCGGGGTCTCCCTGGTACCCACGTGCCCGTTTATGCTTGGGGCAGCTGTCAGCAGCCAGCTCCTGTCACCCCAGGAGATTGGAGGTGGCATTGGGCACGGGAGTGGAGCAGTCAGTTAGGCTGGCGAGATTAGATTCCGGGTTGGCCTTGCCACCTGCAGCCCTAATGGACAAGCGGCAGAGTGGTGTCCCCAGGGACCAGGGCGACCTGCTCTGCTCTCCTGGGCTTCAGCTCACATGGGCCTGCTCGCTTACAGTGGGGGATCCTGAGGAGCGGGGTTCTGCAGGAGACCCTGGCAGCACCAAGCCCCGCAGGCAGAAGAGGGGCAAGACGGTGATGCAGAGCTGGGCTTCTGCAGCCACCTCCTGGACCCCTGGAGAGCCCTAGCGAGTTACTGCTGAGTCTCCGTTTTCTCATCTGTGAAACGGGAGAGTGCACCTTCCTGCTTCAGGGTTGTTAATGGGCCTGGTGCTAGCAGGGGCCGTGGGGGCCTCCATGTCTGGGGCCCCTCCTGGACCTCCGGTCCAGCTCTGCCTGAGAGGGGGGACCCATGCGGAGCTGCAGAGCAAGGCTGCTGCTGATGCTCTTCCTTTCCCCCCACCCCGCCGTTTGCTTGTTAAATTTTTATTTCATTAAATATGTAAAATGAGATTAATAACCCCCAGCCATCTCCCAAGCCCTGGGGAAAAAGGAGTCAGCTCTTTGGGGAAGGAACACGATGGGAGAATTTCTTATACCCGGAGGAATGAGCCGGCAGCCCCGCCGCGGGGGAGCCTCTGTGCCGGCCTGCCAAGAAGCTGGCAGGCTGCACCCCCCCGCCCCCTGCCACTGCCCCCTCCGGCCACGCCCCTCTACCGCGCCTGTCCCCCTTTCCCTATCCTGGCCCCGCCCCTGGGCCTACCTTCCTCTCTCGCTCAGGCCACACCCCCTCGCCCCCTTGTAAAGTGGCATCAGGAGCGTAGCGCCCCCAGGCAGCGGCTTTGCGGGTTTTCCGGGAAGAACAATATTCCATCACAATCAGACTGGAGGAAGGCGCAGGGAGAGATGCTGGGGAGTCACACACAGGAGGTGGGTGGGCACGCCCCTCTCGCGAGTGTTGCGGGGGCACGGATGCCTGCGCAGGCACGTGGAGGGCGCACGCGCGCACACAGGGTCTTCCTAGCCTCCTCCATCGCAGGGCCTGCTGAGACCTCGGTGGGTGTGGCCCCTTCCTGTGGACCACCCACGGGGTCCCTCTGACCCCATGTCCCTTTCCTCCCCAACCAGGTCCCTCCCTCACACCCATGTGGACGCGCCCTGCCTCCCTCCTCTCTGCCGTCAGGATGCCCCTCTTTGGACAGGATGTGCGGCCCTTCCTGGTACAGGGACCTGGTTTCCAGAGAGGGGATCCTGCTTCTGCTCGGAAGTCCTCCTCACACCTGGCTGAGGTCCCTTCCTGCTGCTGATAAAGACATTGTCTACTCTAGGTCCGGGGTCCCCACTCCTCCCTGGGGCTTGTCCTGTGACTTGGGGGTTCTTTGGGAGCACAGGATCCCGGGAAGTATCCGGGAAGTGGGGAGCCAGCATCGAGCTCATTCCCACCTCTCAGCTGAGGGGTGCCCAGGGCCATGGGAGATCCCTCCCCCCTCCCCGCCGTTGGATGTCTCCTTGGCAACCACTTAGAGCCCTTCCTCCTGAAGCCGAATTAGTTATCATCATCAGTGGGGAAGCTGCTGTGGCCTCCATTCCAGGCGGCTCTGGCCTTTTAGTCCCTGAGGCTTGGGCACTCCAGGGCTGGAAGGCAGGAGGAGGGCCTCCTCAGCCAGGACCCCCGGGGACTGGCTTGTCAGTGGGTGTTGGAGGGACACTGGCATCGGATCCTGAATCAGAGCCTTGAAACTAAGGGTGGCTGCTGGGGGAGCTGCAGACTGCTCCCACCTGTCCTGTACTCTGGGAGGAAGCAAGAATGAGGAGGCCCACATCTGAGTTCCAAGATAAGCCTTCTCACTCCTTTAGGTCCTGTAGAGGATGGGCCCGAGGTGGAAAGCTCTGGATTGCTGCAGGTCTCTAAGGGGGGTCATGGGGGGTGCTAGAGTGTGTTCCCAAGATGCAGCACTCCTACACCTCTGTTCTCTCTGCCAAGAGGAAGAGAAAGGAGGAGGGGAGATTCCTTCTGATCCACAGCTGCCAACTCATGGGACTGCTGGAGCCCAGGGTGGCAGGAACTGAGGAGGCACCAAGTCCCACTTGGAATGAAAGCACCACCAGAGTAACCCAGGCTGGGAAGCTAGCCAGGCACCACTCCCTCCACCAGTGGCCAAGGGGCACCTCGTGCCTGCCCTGGGCCTGCAGGGGGCTTCCCTGGTGACCGGACCCCAATGAAGTGGCCCTGTCACCAAGGACGCTGTACCTGGAAACCATGAGGCACGAGGGTCAGTGGGTCCTTTCCTCACGACTGACATCTGGGTGAGACCAGCAGGCTCTCCTGTCGTCTTGCCCGCTCCCTAAGGACATGGGCCTCATGGTTCTGGGACATGTCAGGAGAGCAGCAGAGCCCCCTACCAGCCTCGCTGAGCCTCAGTTTCCCCATCTCTGGAATGGGTGTGTTTCCAGGGTACCACTTTGCCCAGGCAGGGAGGCCTCCGGTCTGGAGGTGCCTCCAGACAAGACCAAAACCAAAAACCAAACCCATTGCTGTTGAGTCAATTCCGACTCATAGCAACCCTATAGGCAGAGTAGAACTGCCCTGTAGGGTTTCCAAGGAGCACCTGGTGGATTTGAACTGTCGACATTTCGGTTAGCAGCTGAACTCTTCTTACCTGCTACACCACCAGGGCTCCAAAGAGGCCTGGAAATAAAGGTGTTTTTTCCTGTCTGGCTGAGGGAGGGAATTGGTCAAAGTTTCGAGATATTCCTCCCTTGCTCTGTTGGCCAGCTAGTCCTGGGGACCTAAGGATGTCCTTGTGTGGCCTAGGAGTAGCTTGTGAGCACTGCTGGGGCTCTGCTGGTCCTTATAGATGGGTCTCTTGGGGAGGAGCTCCAGGATGCCTGTCCCCCCAACACACACAGCTGCCTCTGTCTCTCCTTCCTCTTCCTCGCTGCTGGGAGCGGCCATTGTGGGCGATGTCATCTCCACTGCACCAGCCACCCCCTGGCGGTGCCATCTGTTCTGAAAATTTCACAAACAAATCTTAGAGCCTGGGTGGGGCTGCCAGGGTAGAGTAGGCACCCAAGGTGGGCTTCTCTGAAGAGGGTCCTTGGCGCTGGTGGAGAGCTGGCAGTGGGAGGGAGCCAAGCAGAGTGGGAATGTTCTTTGTTGTGGCCTGGCTGGGTAATTTATCTGCTCCCTGACCTGCCCACCTTGGCCCCATACATTCTGGTCACTGCTGGCTGGAAGGGCTGCAGGTCAGTTCATTGTGGCCAGGTCAGTGCCTACCCTGCCCCCAGGGTTTCCAGGATGTTTTGAGATGCCTGATCAGAGCTGCCCTCAGGGAGCAGAGCTGAGAGGGCCTGGTCACCTTGGTCTTCGTTTTTTAAGTTGGAGGGATGTTTTGTATATGTGAGGGCTTGCCCTCCTGGACAGCATGGAGTTCAGAGTTGGAGCAGGGGGCTGCCCCCATGGCCCTGGCAGGCGGCTGGCCTCTCTCTGGCCTCATTTCTCACCTCCCCTCCTCCCCTCTGGGCGGGCCAATCACCCTGCACTCTGTGGGACCCACCCTAGTGGACACCTCCTCAGGGAGGCTCCCACGGTGCCCTCGTGTCCCACACCCATCACACTTTGTGAGTTGGTTCCAGTTCCCTTCTGCAGTAGGCGATGTTTGCACTCTCTCCTCACTGCTGACGGCCACTGCCCTTCCTTCCTGGCGTTTCTCCCACGCCCAGGGCCTGGCCTGGAACTGAAGACTTTGCTGTCCTCAACTGGGGCTAACCCACTCAACACCAGCATGCCCATCCCCATAGCTGAGTCAGGAGAAGACGCAACCAAGCGAACAGAGGAATTGGGATCTGAGGTAAATGAGATGTCTGCACAGCATTTTCCCAGGGCTCAGTTAATTGAATAAATTGGCTAACGAGCAAAGGAAATTAACTGTGATTTTGAAGTGGAGTGTGTCTTCGTGTGTGCTCTGTCTGCCAGCATGGAGGGGCTGTTAGCCACCATCGGCGCCCGGGAGCTTGCTGGGGATGCACTTCGCACACGGAATCCAGGAGGTGCTGTGGTGCCCGACGCCGAGCACAGCGTGATGCTCCCGTGATGCTTCCAAGTTGGGCTTTGGCCTTGCTGCCGCAGTGGCTTTTCCCTCAGCAGGCAGCAGTCGGAAGCTGGTGGGCCCTTCCTGCTGCCGTCCAAGGGCTGGGGGAAAGGGGACCTGAGGGAGGCGGCTGTCCGTGGGGGTGCAGGCCTGTGACTGGGAGCTAGGGAGCACCCAGCGTGAGGTCTTGGTTCCTCCCTGTGGTGGTTCCTGGGCATAAATCAGCGTGTGCACCGCCATGCTCAGCCTGGGCAGCCCTCATCGCTTCCAGCACCAGCCCAGACTCAGGCCTCTGTCCCCTCCCAGCCCCAGTGACCTGCGTCTTTCTGGCCAGGACAGAGTGTTTTCATTCCCCTCCCCCCTGCCCTGGAGGGTGATATCCCAGAGAAAGGCTTGGGGTGTCAAGAAGTTAGCTCACGTGGAATTGAACCCTGGTGTCCACAGGTCACAGAGCTGCTCTCGCAAAGCAGCTCTCAGTGGGAGATTTGAGCATCGATGAGAATAACACTAATGGCCTAAGTGACCATGACTTCATAATGATCCCACCAAGGAAAAAACAACCTGATCAGCCTCATTTCAAGATCCCAGGGAACCAATCCAAGCTTGGAAACTGACACAGAAAAAAGGGAAAGGAGCAAGCATTTACTGCCTCCTGTATGATCTACCCCTCAGTGTGGCCAAATAGGTGGTGGTCTTTTTCTAGAAGTTCCTCTTATAAAGGTTTTCTACTTAAGCCATGAAGAAGGTGCTATAGGATAACTCCATGATGCAGTTTTGAAAGCCTTATGGATCCAGACTTGAAGAGTGACGTCTGAGCCTCTTGGTGGCGAACACTGTGTCCTGCCCAAGTCGCCTGAATCTGTGGTCCTCTAGCTGCAACTGCAACACTCAGGAGTACAGGACAGGGGAACGTGGCACCCGGCACCAGGGCTGCAGCCAGCGATCCCGTGGGAACCGGTGACCAGTTCCTTCAGCGAATGCATGGCAGCAGGGAAGGAGAAGGAGAGAAACCCAGCAGACTGTGGGAGAGTTGGGGGACACATCAGCCGTGTGAAGTCAGCTATGTGATGTCAGCCATGTGACGTGTGGCCCTGGTGTGGATGCTGATTTCCCAGCAGAAGCACATTCTCAACTGTGTGGTGGCTTTGAGTCTGGGTGTACGATGATTCTAAGGAGTGGTTGTTGACTCGTCACGGGTGATGCCATTCTGGTTCATGTTGTAGAGTCTCTGAAAGGTTAGTGGTTTGAGTCCAGCCAGAGGCACCTTGGAAACGAGTCCTGACGATCTTCTGAGAAATCAGCCATTGATACGTGGAGCGCATTTCTGCTCTGACACACATGGGGTTGTCATGAGTCGGTGTTGACTCGACGAGCTGGTTGGGTTTTTGGTTTGCAGGTTTTAGAAATGCACACAAAAATGTGTACTGACTCGATGCTGTGTCATTCGGGGTTTGCTTTGAAATTGTTCGGTGGGTGGGACATGGGAGGGTGATGTGAGCTCCTCACGCTGCACTTCTTCCACCACGAAATGCTTTCCAACGTGGACTTGTTTGCACCTACGCCTCAGCACCCGCAGGTGGGGGTCATCCTGGGGATGGCTCCTCTTGGAGGTGAGCATAAGGGGGAGCAGGGCCTAGGCAGGGGACACCAGAGTGGATCAGGGCTAGAAAAGGGTGGTGGCTTTGGGAGTGGAAAGGAAGGGAGGATTCTGGGTGAAGGGAATTCACCCCTTGGGGGACAAGCAGCCTGGGGCTGCTCCTGGGTGTGAGCCTAGGGTGGCTGGGCTTGGAGCCTCCTGGAGCAACTTTAGCTGGCTTCCCCAACTGACTTTGAAGAAACGACCCCAGCAGAGAACATGGCAGAGCAGTCCCTCTCTTGGGGGTGGTGCAGGGACTCCTGTGGGCTCTGGGTCTTCCAAGTCCTGTGTCTGAATGGGAGGCAGTGTGTTGTCACAATGGACATGCAGCTTGCATCTCCTGTTGGCTGGGACAAAGCACGCTGCTCTTCCCACGGTGGTGCCTTTCCTGTGGTGATTCTTGGCAGGGACGGGAGGTGGGGTCAGCTTCCTGTAGACACAGCCACAGTGGACCCTGTCGAGACCAAGTGCCAGGCCAGCTTGGCTGACCCCGACACCTCCCGCCCAGGTTTCTGCTGGTCTTCTCCTGCCTGGTGTTGTCTGTCTTCTCCACCATCAAGGAGTACGAGAAGAGCTCCGAGGGCGCCCTCTACATCCTGGTGAGCGCTGCCCCCAGCCAGGCGGGTGGGTAGGTGGGTGGGCAGGTGGGTGGGAGGCAGGGCGGGTGGGCAGGTGGGCTGGCAGGGCGGGTGGGAGGCAGGGTGGGTGGGTGGCAGGGGCCAAAGGTACCACTGGAGCCTGGTGGACATCGGTGTGGCCCTGCGTCCTCGATGCTCCTGGCTTCTGATGTTGGGATCTTCTCTGACCCCAGCCCCATCTTCCTGCATGGGCCTGGCCTCTGGGTCCAGGGAGAGCGCCCAGGGCAGGAATCCCCCTCCTTGTACCCTGGCCCCTGGTGTGTGGTGATGTTCTCCAAATATGATGGTCACAGCGAGTACCCCCATCCCTGACGTGGGTGTCGTCGTTGTGTTCTTCAACCCCCACACCTTTCCCTTCCCCTCCCCACCTGCAACCCCAGGTCGTACCCCACCCCATAGGCTGTGTGTGATTCAGCCCTCTCCCCTCCTCCATGGTGACTCACCATGGTCTTACAGCTCCCTCACCCCGCGCCCTCACCACGGCAGGCTACCCAGCTCCTCCTCCTCCACCTCCCCTCGCCCTCCCGCCTTCCTCCACCCTCTCGAGACCCTGGGTGTCCAAGTGGCCCCCGTCAGAGGATTGGGGTGTGTCCAGCAAGCATGGTTTCCTGGGGGAGTTGGGGTGGCCTGACAGGGCTGCCAGTGACAGGCAGGCCAGCTCGCCTTGCAGCCTCTTTGGAGCCACGTGTGGGACTGATGCTTTGCAGTCACAGAGGGCACCTCCTGCATCTGGGGCATCCAGCCCCAGCCCTTCCCTGAAGCCCTGGTCCTCAGTGTGGCCTCCTTGCAGGAAATCGTCACCATTGTGGTGTTTGGGGTGGAGTACTTTGTGCGGATCTGGGCGGCCGGCTGCTGCTGCCGGTACCGTGGCTGGCGTGGGAGACTCAAGTTTGCCCGGAAGCCTTTCTGCGTGATCGGTGAGATATGACGGGGGTGCCGGGGGCAGGAGCCATCCACATAGAGGCACAGGGACTGACTCCCCTTCCCTCAAGGAGCTGGGGCACCCGGGAGGCCAGGGGTGGGCACAGGGCGGGATCACTTCTCAGAGTGGGGCTGACAGGGCACCGGGCAGCCTGTCCTGGTACTCCGGCAGGGCACTAGCAGTGTGGAGGACAGTGGTGGCCCTAGCCTCACCTGCCCTTGGTTAACCTGGACGGCTGGAGGCATCTGGCCCCACCTCCACCCACAAGCCCCCACCCTGTCTCCCACAGACATCATGGTCCTCATTGCTTCCATCGCTGTGCTGGCCGCCGGCTCCCAGGGCAACGTCTTCGCCACATCCGCGCTCCGGAGCCTGCGCTTCCTGCAGATTCTGCGGATGATCCGCATGGACCGCAGAGGGGGCACCTGGAAGCTGCTGGGGTCTGTGGTCTACGCCCACAGCAAGGTGAGCCAGCGAGGACTGGCCGACACCTCAGGCCAGCCGTCCTGGTGGCCTCCTCTCAGGCTGCCCCCCAGGACCTGGGCCACAGTTTTGTCCAACCCCCATTTCAGGACGTGGCTGAGGGTCTGAGGGTTTGCTCTGAGGGTCCTAGTGGGTGGATGAAGGGCAGTGGGGCTCCTGCCTCACCAAACCAAGAAGCTGGGCAGATCTGAGCAGCCTCCGCCCCCCTGCCCCCCTCTCTGTATTTCTTGTCCCGACCCACCTATCCCCTGACCCTTCCCTAGACAGCACCTTTCTGAGAGGCCCGGCCTCCTCCACCACCCCCACCCTGAGCCCGCTCGTTGGGCTTGGTGTCTTGTTTCCAGGATCTTTAGTGCAGGATCTATGCTCCTGCCCTGGGCACTCACCCGAGTGACTGTTTAAGCTGCAGTCTGTGGTGGCTGTAGGGTGGGACGTCCTTGTCATGGGCCCTCCCGTGTTGCCCTCTGTCCCAGGCCTCTGAGTGGCTGAGACCCCTCCCTCCTGTGCTGAGGCTGCCCTGCTTCTGGGTGGGCTTACCTGCTGAAATAGTCCTTCCCCCCCCCCCCCGCTTCACGTCTGAGCCCCTGGGAAAGGATGGGGCCAGGCGTCGGCTGGAGGGGCTCACCCCCTCCAGGTAAATGCAGTGGGCCTTGGGGGGTTAGTGGGTGGGCAGGTGAGCCTCCCCTGGTTTGCAAAGCTGTCTCCCCAGGCTCCAGGGCACGGGGAGGGGTCTTGGCTCTGATAGCACCTGACAGCTGCTGTTTTTTTTGGCTCTAAGTTTCGAGGCTGAGTGGTCAATGGTGTCTGAGCTGTGAAAGGAGCAGCTCCTTCCAGCTCTGAGCCACATTGACCCCAGTACGTAGGCCGTGGGAGGCAGCTCTTAGCACCCCTGGAGGCCCCAGCCCGAGGGTGACCCCCCTTCCTGGGGCTGGCATGGCCTCTGGTGGCTGGAGGCCTGCAAGTGGGCGCTGGCTCGACCAGGGTGACAGTTGGTCTGTCTCGAAGGAGCTGGTCACCGCCTGGTACATTGGCTTCCTCTGCCTCATCCTGGCCTCATTCCTGGTGTACTTGGCAGAGAAAGGCGAGAACGACCACTTTGACACTTACGCGGATGCGCTGTGGTGGGGCCTGGTGAGTCCTGGCTGCGTCAATGACGGTGTGCTCATCTTCACAGATGCTGGGTTTCTGCCTCCCTGGGCCCTCCCTGCACCCCCTGCATCCCCCCGGGCCCCCCTCCACATGCCCTCCTACTGTCTGAAGACACACCGCCCCTCTGCTCCCTGGAACCTGGCTGAGCTGGAGGGGCCGTCCCTCTGGGGCCACCTGCTGGCCTCTGTGACCACAGAAGCTGTGGAGGTGGTTGCATCTGAGAGCCAGGCTGTGCTGTCCCCACCCTCTTAAAGGCCCTGTGGGCTGTGCACTGTCCTTTTCCTTGAGTTACGTAGCCCAGCTTTTGGAGGGAGAGGGGACAGACATGTGTGCCCTGCAGTGTTTAAAGCCCACGTCTTTGAAATATGCTTGGTTTATGTGAACCCTTTCATGTGCCCGCCCCAGTGAGGGCCAGCTGTCCCTTGATCACCCAGGAAGGCCCTGCCCCATCTATTTCTAACTCGGCTGTGGGAAAGATTCTAAACACAGACAACCACCTCTCCACAGGGCCTCCCATCACCCCCAGAACATACCAGTACGCCGGCCAGGCCTCCCTTCCTCCCCCACTGCCTGCTGGCCTCTTGGCACTTCTGGTTACCTGGTCCAGCGTGGTCCCTGCATCCCCGTTACTCTGTGGTGCATGCTCCCCTGGTCACCACTTGCCCCCTCTGACCTCGGCTCACAGGTCACCTCACTAGGTCTCACCTGCCTCTTGTCCCAGGGTCCGTCTTCATCTGTCCCACCCCCCGGCACTTTCACCCCTTGGGGCCCTGGGCCCGGCTGGGTTTACCTGCACGCAAACAGATGCCTCCTTGCAGCCCCTGAGCCCCATGCAGGAGTGCCGCAGTGGCGGAGGGGGGGGGTCTCCTTGCTCTTGCACCAGGCTGTGAGGAGTTGTGGGGGACTGTGGACTTGGGGTGAAATGGGGTAGAGGTTTTGTAATCACTCCCCCCACCCCGTGATGAGGAAGAGAAGACTTGGGGAGGCTTTATGCAATTGTTGCAGGGACAACGGACGATGAGCTGATGCTGGCCTCACGGGGTTCCTGGGTATGGGGGGCAGCTTCTTGTCCGTTCCGGCCCCAGGCATCCCTGTCCTCGCTGGCCTGCCCGTCGGGTGTAGAGGGCAGTGGTGCCCAGGTGGTGCCCCTGCGGCATCCCGTCAGTGAGGCCATGTAGGTGCAGCCCAGTGACCAGAGCCCACTGTCCCAGATCACCCTGACGACCATCGGCTACGGGGACAAGTACCCCCAGACCTGGAATGGGAGGCTCCTGGCAGCCACGTTCACCCTCATCGGTGTCTCCTTCTTCGCTCTCCCTGCGGTGAGCACCCCTAACGCCTAGACAGGGCTATAGGTTGGGTGATGTGGGGTCCCCACGGGCTCTGCTGGGCTCCCAGCTGACCATAGGCTGGGATCCAGCCTCTCAGAGAGACAGGAGACACTGCCCATCGGACTGCACCTTGGGATTCAGAGGTGCACCATGGCTGCAGGGACAGCTGCCCTGAGGAACTGGGGGAGCTATGGGTCTCCAGGATGCAATTCTGACCCTGATGAAATGGGGTGTGGGTCCCGTGACACTGTCTGACCCCCCTGACTTGCAGGGCATTCTGGGGTCTGGCTTTGCCCTCAAAGTTCAAGAGCAGCACCGGCAGAAGCACTTTGAGAAGCGGCGGAACCCTGCAGCCGGCCTGATCCAGGTGAGTCAGAGAGGCTGGCCTCCCCACCCAGAGCTGCTTGGGGCTTGGGGTGAGGCTGTCGACTCCAGGTGTCATTCCTATCTGTGGGGGTCCCTGATTTGTGACCCCTGCCACACTGCAGGGCTAGGTCAGGGTGATGAGGGCATCTGGAGCATTGAGATCTTCAGGAGAAAGAGATGCAGATACCACGGAGGTGCTTGGGGCCATGGGGGCCACCCCTCAAAAGTCCCAGGGAGGGGACCACCTCATCACGCTCGTCACCTGGATGCAGAGCCTGCCACCGTGAGCAGTAGTGCTGGAGCCAGATTCAAGCCATGTCATCTGGCCTGCACCTCAGCTGTGGACCCTGCGCCACCCACCCCCGAGCTTATCTGAGCCATGGATCCTGTGGTACCTGCCCCTGATCTCACCTGAGCCGTGGACCCTGCACCACCCGCTCTGAGCTTGCCTGAGCTGTGGACCCTGTACCACCCACCCCTGAGCTCACCTGAGCCATGGACCCTGTGCCATTCCACTCCTGAGCTTACTTGAGCCATGTTGTGGACCCTGGACCACCCTGCCCCCAAGCTCACCTGAGCTGTGGACTCTGGACCATCCCGCCCCCGAGCTCACCTGAGCTGTGGACCCTGTACCATCCGCCCTGGAGCTCACCTGAGCCATGGGCTCTATGCCATCCCACCTCTGAGCTCACCTGAGCTATGGACCAGCACCGTCCTGCTCCCTAGCTCACCCACCTGTCCAGCTGCTCAGAGGGCACCCTGAAATCCAGAAAGTGCCTCTTGAGCCTGAGAATCACCAGGCGTAGTGCACCAAATGGTGCACCAAAATGCAAGGGGAACGCTGAAAACCTGAGCCGGTGAGGGGCCAGACACTCCTGCAAGCCCTCCCCAGAGTGCACCGACCTGGCAGACCTTCAGAGTGACCAGAATCTTCTACTGCCAAGTTGCATGAAGACCTGGGCTGGCATGTCTTAAAGGTGTCCCTCCTGTGGTCCTGGCCCTGGTCACCACATTTATGTATGTGTCTCTCAGCATCAACACTCTAAACAGCTACGTTTTTAATGCAAAAGAGAATAAAGAAGGGCAAAAATGCCCCATATAAATCCCACATTTTTTGACATTAAAAAAAAGTAACCACATGTACACGTGGTAAAGCTTTTAAACAGTGCGGGAATTAAAAGCACAGAAAGCAGCACACAGGCCTCTTCCTGCCACCCCGCTCCTCTTCTCCAAGGCCGTTCTTGTCCTCCAGAAAGCAGGAATGCCTTATAACCAGCTGCCTTCGAGCCGCTCCTGACTCACGGCGACCCCACTCCTGACTCACGGCGACCCCACTCCTGACTCACAGCGACCCCATGTGTGTCTGACTCACGGTGACCCCACTCCTGACTCACGGCGACCCCATGTGTGTCTGACTCACGGCGACCCCACTCCTGACTCACAGCGACCCCACTCCTGACTCACGGCGACCCCACTCCTGACTCACGGCGACTCCATGTGTGTCTGACTCACGGTGACCCCACTTCTGACTCACGGCGACCCCACTCCTGACTCACGGCGACCCCACTCCTGATTCACGGCGACCCCACTCCTGACTCACGGCGACCCCATGTGTGTCTGACTCACGGTGACCCCACTCCTGACTCACGGCAACCCCACTCCTGACTCACGGTGACCCCACTCCCGACTCACGGCGACCCCATGTGTGTCTGACTCACGGTGACCCCACTCCTGACTCACGGCAACCCCACTCCTGACTCACGGTGACCCCACTCCTGACTCACGGCGACCCCACTCCTGACTCACGGCGACCCCACTCCTGACTCACGGCGACCCCATGTGTGTCAGAGCAGAACTGTGCCCCACAGTGTTCTCAGTGGCTGAGTTTTCAGAAGTCGTTCACCAGGCCTTTCTTCCGAGATGCCTCTGGGTGGAGTTGAACCTCCAACCTTTTGGTTAGCAGCCAACTCTGTTAATCCTTTGCACTGCCCAGGGACTCCCATGCCTCTGTATTTGTCCTGTGAATTTTTGCACCAAAGGGCGATGTCCCGCGCTCTGCCACTGCTTCTTCCCCTGTGGGTGTCTGATGGAAGGCACACACACGGAGACCATACTCTGGTCTCAGAGTTGAGGCTGCAACAACTTCTTCAGGGAAGGACACCAAGGTGTGTCCAGGGCTGCAGAGAAGTCTCTCTGGTGCACCATGTGAGCAGAGCCATGGAGCAGTGATTTGCAGTGGCATTGCTGGGTCAAAGGATCCTAATGGCTTTTGAGACTTTCTCTGGCAGAGGCTCATCTTTCTGCTGAGTGTGGGCCAGAAGCTAAGGCTCGCAGGGAACCTGGCCACCCATGCTGGAGGCTTTAGTCTTTGATCTTCATCAGTACGTGCATCAAATCTTCTCTTTCAGTAAGCAAGGTTATGTTATCTGCACATTGTAGGGTCTTAATGAGTCTTCCTCTAATCCTGATGCTGTGTTCTTCATATAGTCTAGTTTCTTGGATTATCTGCTCAGCATACAGATTGAATAAGTACAGTGAAATGGTACAACCCTGACACACACCTTTCCTGACCTTAAACTATGCAGTTTCCTCTTGTTCTGTTCAAACAACTACCTCTTGATCTATGTACAGTTTCCTCATGAGCACAATTAAGTGTTCTGGAATTCCCATTCTTTGCAATGTTATCCGTAATTTGTTATGATCCACAAAGTCGAATGCCTTTGCATAGTCAATAAAACACAGGTAAACATCTTTCTGATATTCTCTATTTTCAGCCAAGATCCATCTGACATCAGCAGTGATATCCCTCTTTACAAGTCCTCTTCTGAATCTAGCTTGAATTTCTGGCCGTTCACCAACAATGTACTACTGCAACTGTTTTTGGTTTATCGTCAGCAAAATTTTACTTGCATGTGTTATTAATGATATTGTTTGATAATTTCCACATTCTGTTGAATCACTTTTCTTTGGAATGGGCAAGTATATGGATCCATTCCAGTTGATTGGCAAGGTAGCTGTCTTCCAAATTTCTTATAATAGACGAGTAAGCATTTCCAGCATTGCTTCCATTTGTTGAGACATCTCAATTAGTATTCTGTCAGTTCCTGCAGCCTTGTTTTTTGCCAATGCCTTCAGTGCAGCTTGGACTTCTTCCTTCAGCACAATTGGTTCTTGTTCATATGCTACCTCCTGAAATGGTTGAAGGTTGACAAATTCCTTTTGGTACAGTGACCCTGTGTGTGCCTTCCATCTTCTTTTGATACATCCTTTGTCACTTAGTAGTTTCCTGTAGAATCCTTCAATATTGCCACTTGAGACTTGACTTTTTTCTTTAGTTCTTACAGCTGGAGAAATGCTGAATATGTTCTTCCCTTTTGGTTTTCCATCTCTAGGTCTTTGCATATGTCATTATAATACTTTGTCTTCCTGAGCTGACCTTCAAAATCTTCTGCTCAGCTCTTTTACGTCATCATTTCTTCCTTTTGCTTTAGCTACTCTCCGTTCAAGAGCAAGTTTCAGAGTCTCCTCTGACATCCATTTTGGTCTTTTCTTTCTTTCTTGTTTGTTTTTTTAAATGACCTTTTGCTTTCTTCATGTATGATGTCCTTGATGTCATCCCACGTCTTGTCTGGTCTTCGATGATTAGTGTTCAATATGTCAAATCTGTTTTTGAGATGGTCTCTAAATTCAGGTGGGATATACTCAAGGTTGTACTTTTGCTCTCATGGACTCTTTAAAATTTTCTTTAGCTTCAACTTGAACTTGCATATGAGCAATTGAAGGCCTGTTCTGCAGTTGGCCCCGGACTTGTTCTGACTGATGATATCGAGCTTCTCCATTGTCTCTTTCCACAGATGTAGTCAATTTGATTCCTGTGTATTCCATCTGGCAAGGTCTACATGTGTAGTCATTGTTTGCATTGTTGAAAAAAGGATTCGCAATGAAAAAGTCATCGGTCTTGCAAAATTCTATCATGTGGTCACCAGAATAATTTTTATCACCAAGGCCATATTTTTCGACTATCAATTCTTCTTCTTCATTTCCAACTTTTGCGTTCCATTCACCAATAATTATCAGTGCATCTTGATTGCATGTTTGATCAATTTCAGACTACAGAGGTTGATGAAAATCTTTAATGTCTTCATCTTTGGCCTTAGTGGTTGGTGCGTAAATTTGAATAATAGTCGTAATTAACTGATTTTCCTTGCAGGCATATGGATATCCTATCACCGACAGCTTTGTACTTTTTTGTGACAAAAACAACATACAGGTGGGATGGAGTTGTACAGGGGACGAGTTTTTGTATACTATTGAAGCTAAGTTGGTATTAATTCAAGCTAGATTGTTATAAATTTAAGAAGTTAATTGTAACTTCCGGGCTAACCACTACGAAAATAACTGAAGAATATATAGAAAAGGAAATAAGAAAGGAATTAAAATGGTACACTGGGGGAAAAAAAAACAATTAGAGACAAAAGGAGTCAGTAACGAGGGAACTGAGGAACAGAGAACACATGCCATATAGACAGCAGACAGCAAAATGGCAGAAGTCCTTTCTTGTCAGTAATTACTTTAAAGAAGAATGAACAAGTCTGTCCGGAAGAAGTATAGGCAGAGTGCTCCTTGGAAGCAAGGATGGAGAGACTCTGTCTCACGTACTTTGGACATATTATCAGGAGGGACCAGTCCCTGGAGAAGGACATCATTCTTGGTAAAGGAGAAGGTCAGCAAAATAGAGGAAGACACTCAATGAGATGGATTGACACAGTGGCTGCAACAATGAGCCTAAAAACAGCAACAATTGTGAGAATAGCACAGGACTGGGCAGTGTTCCGTTCTTTTATACATAGGGTCACTATGAGTCAGAACTGACTTGATGGTACCTGACAACAACAACAATCACTTTAAATGCTTTAAATGTAAATAGATTAAATTCTTCAATGAAAAGCAGAGATTGGAAGAATGCATTTAAAAACATGATCAAGCCATATACTGTCTACAAGACACTCATTTTAGATACAAAGACACGGAGTGATTGAAAGTGAAAAGATGGAAATGATATTTCATTCAAAGAGGAACCATAAGAAAGCTGAGATGGGTCTACTAATATCAGGCAAAATAAACTTTGTGTCAAAAACTGTTACAAGAGATAAATAATGACATTATATAATGATAAAAGGGTCATCCATCAAGAATATGTAACAATTATAAGCATATGTTTATCTAACAAAAGAGCCCCAAAATATGTGAAGCGAAAACTGGCAGAGTTGATGGGAGAAACAGTTCAACAATAATAGTGGAAGACTTCAACATCACACTTTCAATAACAGAACAACTAGGCGAAAGATAAACAAGGAAGTAAAAGACTTAACAACACTGTAAACTAATTAGTCCTAAGAGAACACATACAACACGTCACCCTACAGCAGCAGAATACGCATTCTTATGTTCACCGGATCATTCTCCATCATACCAGGAAACTGTGTGCGGGGCCGTAAAATAAGACTCAATAAATGTTTGAAAGTTGAAATCACACAGAGTGTCTTCCCTGGGCAAAATGGAATGAAACTAGAAAACAACACAGAAGGAAACTTGGAAAATTCACAAATATGTGGAACTTAAACAACCCACTCTTAAACAACTCATGGGTCAAAGATGAAATCACAAAGGAAATTAGAAAATACTATGATATGAATTAAAACAAAAGCACAACATACCAAAACTTACGCCATGCGGCAAAAGCGTGCTCTGAAGGAAATTTGTACCTGTAAATGCCTGTGTTAAAGAAGAAAGGTTTCAGATCGGCAACCTAAATTTACACCTTAAGGAACTAGAAAAAGAAGACCAAACTAAACTGAAAGCTAGCAGAAGAAAAGAAAAAAATAAAGACTAGAGCAGTGATAACTGAAACAGAGACTAGAAAAACAGTAGAAAGAACCAATGAAACCAAAAGTTGGTTCTCTGAAAAGATCAACAAAACTGACAAACCTTTAGCTAGACCAGTGAAGAACAGAGAAGACTCACATTGCTAAAATCAGAAATGAAATTGGGGACGTTACTGCCGACCTTACAGAAATAAAAAGGATTGTAAGAGGATACTATGAACAATTCTCTGCCAACAAATCAGACAACCTAGATGAAATGGACAAGTTCCTAGAAACACACAAACTACCAGAACTGAATCAAGAAGAAATAGAAAATCTGAATAGACCTGTAACAAGAGCTTGAGTCAATAATCAAAAATCTTCTAATTAAAAAAAGCCCAGAAGCAGATAGCTTCACTGGTGATACCAAACATTTAAAGAAGAATTAATACCAACCCTTCTCAAACCCTTCCAAAACATGGAAAATGAGAGAACACCTAACTCATTCTACAAGGCCAGGAGTATCCTGCTATCAAAGCTAGACAAAAATACCACAAGAAAACCAATGTTCCCGTATGAGTACAGATGCAAAAATCCTCAAGAAAATACCAGCAAACCAAATCCAGCAGCATATTAAAAAATTATACACCATGACAAGTGGGGTTTAAGAAAATCAGTCAATGTGATACACTGCATTAACAGAAAGAAGGAAAAAAATGATCAGAACCACAGGGACTTGATGTGGGAGGAGCTAAGCCGCAGGCCCACTCCCCTCTTTCAGACCCCCCACCAACCACAGCAAGTCAGTGGAGTGTCAGTGCAGGTGTCTGAGCTCCTGGTCCTTGGCGGGGGGCGGCGGGGGGGAGGCGGGCCCTCCTGTGGGTCCTGCTCCCCAGGCCCAGCCCTACAGCGAAACTCACTCACCCTATGTCCCCTTCACAGTCTGCCTGGAGGTTCTACGCCACCAACCTCTCCCGAACGGACCTGCACTCCACCTGGCAGTACTATGAACGCACGGTCACTGTGCCCATGTACAGGTACCGCCCTGTGCTCTGGGCCCTCGCCCCCTGTGCTCTGGCCCTGGAGACCTGGTGGCTTGAACCCTGGCCCCTCCTGGTGGCGACTGGAGCATTGATTCTGTTTAGTTTGCATTAGTTCTTATACCCATTTTTTGTTTGTTCATTATTTTGATTTTGTTTCTTTTTTCTTTGTATGTATTTTCCATAAACGTTTGTATTCTCCATAAAGGAGCCCTGTGGTTTTTTTTTTTTTTTTTTTCCAAGTACTGATTCCATGCTTTATGTGCTGTGGGCTTGTTTCCACCTCCATCCCCCTGCCCACTTGGCTTTTGCCCTTCGCTGTCAGTTGTGTTGTGTTGTGAGCGCTGCTTTTGGCAGCATGAGGAGACAGACCTCTGAGAGCCTCTCAGAGGTGAATGCCTCCTGGACCTGGTTCCACTCTGGACAGGATGGTGCTCTGCTGGGGGTCTCAGGCAAGCTCCTGGAGCTTTAATAATGCCAGGAAGACCTTGAGCCTCTACCCCCAGGGAACCAGGGTCCCTGCGGGGTGAGGAGAATGAGCCCCATCCAAGGCAAGCTCTGGTGTCAGGACCAGGGGACCGTACTCTCCTGGGGGTCTCAGGTGCCTCAGCAGGACACAGTACACAAACATCCCCCAGCGAGGGCTGAGGTCCTGCCAGCACAGGCTCCCGGAGTTACCGTGGTCAGTGGGCCCCAATTCACAAGGACACGAGGTCAGCTGGCCCGAGGACGCCCGTCACCCTGGGATTTGGGCCTCCTCTATCCACCTGAGCCTGGGGACTTCCCAGCCCAAGGGTCCCCCTCATGTGTGAGGGGGTTTCTGTCCACCTGGAGGCTTCACCCATGGGGGAGGGGGCAGAGCTCAGCTGGGACTGTCTTAGGCCCAGGGCAGGGGCTTCTCGAGGACCCTGAAATCCATGATGGTCAGACAGGCCTGGGGCCATGCAGGAGCCCCACCGCATCCACACACCCCTCTCGCACCCTCCTGCCTCTGCAGGGGTGAGTCATCCAGGAAGGGGGTGCTGGGCATCAGCCATCTTGGTGGCTCCCTCCCCCCACCCCAGCATCCTTCCCACCCGAGCAGTGCCCCGTCTTCCAGGGACACAGGAACAGGAGGCCGTAGGACAGGTGCAGCTTTGGAGAGGTCAAGGGCCATCATAGCTCGCCCACAGCTCCAGACGGGTGGAGCAGGAAGTGGCCTACCTAATTTTCTTTGTTCTGTTGTTTCCCCCACTTTCCTCAACTCTTTTTTTCATTTTCTTTTTCTGATCCCGTTCTTTTTTATATTTCCTTTCTTTTCCCTTTGTGTGTGTGTGAACACTTGAAAAGCTCGCAAACCCAAACGTACGGGGCCTCCAGGTAGGAACGCATGTCACCTGTGACGGACAGTGTGCTGTGGTCCCTCGTTCTGTCTGGGTTTGTCGGGAGTCCATACTGGCCCAGAGCCCAGCCAGTGGAGCCCTCGCGCCCCTCCCGGCCCACATGAGCTGGGAGGTTAGGCCAGAAGGCTGCTTAGGACGCCCCTCCCCTGAGCCCACGTTGGAACCTTCCTTCCTCTCCCCAACCCTCCTTCCCTGACTCGACCCCCCCACACACCCCCACCCCCGCCCCCGTGCTGCTTCTGACTGCTGGTCATCTTTGTCTTCTGCTTCAGTCCTGCTTCTGCTTCCGTTTCCTCCCTGCCTGTTCTCAGAACTGCCGTCCCCTCCCCCTACTCCCCTACCCCTCGGGCCACCATCCTAGCTCTGGGGACCTGGGTCTGGGGGCAGATGCACTTCCCAGGCCAGAACAAACTTCCTCCTTTCCTGTGGGTGGAGGGGAAGGGGCGCCTGCCTGGGCCCCGTTGGGGTTCCCCCTCTGCAGAATCCCCGCCCCTGCAATCCTCTCGGGGCAGTTAGAGGGTGATGTGGAGGCCCTGGGAGCAGAGATGGTCATCACCAGGTGACTCTCACCTGAAGGCACTCTGACAGGGTGGCTCTCACCTGAAGTGCCCTCACCAGGGGGCTCTCACCTGAAGGTGTCCTCATCAGGGGGCTCTCACCCAAAGGCGGGAATGGGGTGGTTTCCCCAGACGAGGGGGGCTGGGATGCTACAGGAAGCTTCACCCCAGCTGCAGTGGCGAGGGTCCCCTCTGTGGAGCCTCTCCTTCCGCGAGAGGGGCCAGGCAGAGTGGACAGCTTTAGCCCAGGGCGAGCCTCCGTTTGGACCCCGTCCCTATCCCCTGTGGGCATGGCAGTAGGCAGCATGTAACTTCTGTAGCCCTAGAAGGCACAGGGGGGCCGGGCTTCACTGATGGGGTAGGTCGCTGGGTACCCAGCAGCGTCATCCCCACGACAGCCTTGGACTGCTGGCTGCAGCCCTCAGAGGCCTCGGCTGAGGTCAAGGTGCTGGCCAGAGCAGGACCTTCCTGGGCTCCTGGGCACTGGGCCATCAAGGCAGGGTGGGGCCCTCTTTCAGGCCCTGGCAGTCTCCTCCTCTCCCTGGGGTGATTACCTCCATCTGTCCCCCCTGCAGAGAGCCGATCCCTGGGACCAGGCCACCAGGAGTGAGATGCCCCAGCATGTGGGAGGCTGCCCCTTGGGGCCTGGTGGCTGGTGCTGTTCTAAAGCCGGCTGCCCCCTGCCCTGCCCACCCCCCCCAAGCCAGCGCTGACCTCTCTCTGGGAAGGACCCTCACTCTCAGCCCTCTCTGACTGCACCCCCTCCCTGGCAGCACACTGTACCTCATCCTCCATCTGACATCCCCAGAGATGGGGGCAGGGCTCCGTGCATGTGTGGTGTGTGCTGGTGGTGTATGCACGGCCATGCCCCCCAGTGCCCCTCCGTCTGTCCTCAGTGCTGCTTGTGGATTCCAGACATGTCCTGTCCAGCTGAGGCACCAACCCCCATGTCTCTACCCTGGACCTCTGCTTCCTGCCCCACTTATTATCGTGGTGGGCTGGTGGAGAGGGTGGGGAACTGGGGCGTATCAACCAGTAAGCATGGTACTCACAGGCTTAATTTTGGTTATTTACCGATTTGTAGCACACAATTTCCCGTGGGTTTCCATGTGGTGAAACCCATGTGAAATTATGTGCTACAGATTAGTAAGTAAACACAATCAAGCCCCTGAGTAGGTTGTTTATTAGGTAATCCATCCCAGGTAGGTAGGCGGTTCTGGGTGGTCTGCTGCCCTTGGCCTGAGCTGACTAGCCCACTGCCACTGGGCCTCCCATAACCCACCCACGGGGTGGATGGACCCTCTGAGGGAGAGAGAGTGCGTGCTTGGGGGGTGTACAGGCCCCCTACCGGCCAGCACCTGCCTCGGGGCACCTGCTGGGACTGCAGGGGACAAAGGGGCCAGGTGCAGCCCCACCTACTCACAGCCTGCTGGGTTCCCAAGTGCAGGGCTCACAGGGACCTGGGAGCCTAGGCAGGGCTTTGGAGTGGGGCTGACCTGGGCATGGGGAGGGGCTTAGCAGGTGGAAGAAGACCATAACAGGGGCAGAACTGCAGAGTTCAGGGGTGCTGGGGGACAGCTCCACCTTGTGAGGATGAGAGATGGGGGAGAGCAGAGGAGATTGGAGCAGAACCAGAGAATTAGTCAGGGCCACTTGTCGGGGACTTGAGTGCCAGGTGCAGTCAGCTATCTTTTACTCAGAAGGTGAGGGGGGTGGCCATTGAGAGTGAGCAGGAGAGTGACACAAGGCACCGGCAGACCTAGGAAGATGAGGTGGGGAGGGGTCAGAATGGAGAAGCTGGAGGGGGGAGGATACCGGCAGAGCAAGAAGGCCCTGCTGCCTGTCTCAGGGAGTCAGGAGGTAGATGAGGGTTCTAGTCTGCACACGTTGTGTTGAGGGCTCTAGCCTCCAGGAGGGGACGGCCACACCATGTGGTGATCTGATCCCAGATTGGGTGGGGCTCAAGGCTTGGCGGAGGTCTGTAGGGGAACATCGAACTTTGAGAGTGTGGTCACTGAGATGCTGAGGACACAGAGGAGAAGCACCCCCTACCCTTGGGTTGGAGGTGCCCCTTCGGCCAGTCAGGGCTGGAAGGACAAGATGAAGGTCGGAGTGGGGTCTCTGGGTCTGGTGGGGCCCTCTGGGGGTGGTTTCCAGAAGGTCCAGGCAATGGGAGGTAATGGGGGTGAGGCCCAGGAGTCAGGGCCCTGGAGGATCCCTGAAAGCACGTGTGTCCAAGGGGGTGGCTGGTGGTGGAGGGGAGAGGACTGGGGGAGGGCTGGCTCTCAGGAGGGGCTTTCTCGCTTGGAGAGAAGTGTGGGGCACAGAGGTTCCCAAATGTCTGCAGGCACAGGGTTGCAAGCTCTGCCTGGAGCTGCCCCCAACCGCAGAGCGGCGGAATATTGGGCAGAGTGACCCATCTGGGAAGGGGGCTTGGAGCAGAGCCAGGATGGATTGTTGGGGGGCTCTGCAGCCTGTGGGCCTGACAGGTGGGGGCTCTTCAAGCCGCTGGAGGCACACCCTACAGATCTGAGGAGGCTTCTGCCCAGCAAAGCCCCTTCCTGTGACCTTGACGCCCCCTCCCAGCTTGGGCAGAGTGGCTCTGCGGAGAGAAGCTGGGGATCCTAAATATGTTGGGGGTTCTATTTTACAGCTAGCATGCCCCTGGGGGTATTAGGGAAGAAGGACAGAGGGGAGAGCTGGAAGCCCTCCTGTACCTGCTCTGGGGTCCCTGTGAGAGGCCTGGGTGGTGTGCCCCTCCCATCAGTGTCCGCGTTGTCATCGCAGGGAATGTTGGTGTCCCCCCTCTGGGGATGGAGGCCCGCCCTGAGTTCCGGGTTGTCCCCGCCTTCACAAGCCCCTCTCCTGTCTGCCCCACATCCAGCCACTCCACAGGGGTGGATGGGGTGAGAGGAGGGGAGGGCACCTCCCTGGTCTGACTCCCCTGCTCCCCTCCCTCAGGCTGATCCCACCCCTCAACCAGCTGGAGCTGCTGAGAAACCTCAAGAGCAAATCTGGTCTCACCTTCAGGTCAGCAGCGGGGGCCCTACATTGGGAGGTCATGGGGGGCCAGGGCCAGGTTAGGGGAGGGGCCCCATGCTCGGAGGTCATGGGGGGGCCAGGGCCAGGTTAGGGGAGGGGCCCCATGCTCGGAGGTCATGGGGGGGCCAGGGCCAGGTTAGGGGAGGGGTCCCACACAGGAGGGCTGCGGGAGAAGCCTAGATTAGGGGTGCTGGGGGAGGGACCCCACACTGGGAGGTCATGGGGGGGCGGGAGGCCCCATATGGGGAGAGGAGGGTGGGGCCAGGGCCAGGTCAGGGGAGGGGTCCCACATGGGAGGGCTGAGGAGAAGCCTAGAGTAGGGGCACTGGGGGAGGGGCCCTACGCCGGGAGGTGGAGGGCTAGGCCAGGGTCGTGGCACCCCACAGAGATGATGGGGGAGGGGCAGGGATAGGTGGGGTGGGGCCTCTCAAGGCTGGAGACTTTTCCCAGCAGGTTAGGGCTGAGGCCAGGAGAGGGTCCCAAGCAGGGTATGTGCCTATGCAGGTGGGAGGGGGATCAGGTGCCACATGGGATCAGGCCTGGCATGGAGGAGCGAGCCCCACTGGGAGGCCCGGTCGGTTGGGTAGGTGGAGCATTGCCCACCCTTGCACCATCTGCACCGGCTGTGGTGTGAGTGACGCCTCAGGGCCCCAGTGTGACCTGCACAGCTACCCTGGGTAGGCTGCCCCCAGCTGCTCTTTTCTGCACTCACTGACCAGGAGGCACCTTGCCGTGGAACATTCTGGCACCTGGGGTGGGGCAGAGGGGGAGCAGGAGGGCAAGCAGTTCTTGTGTGAGCCCACCCTCCCATGGGGGTGGGGGTCCTTGCTGTGGTTACTCCATGTCCCCCGGGGCTCCTAAGCTGGGTCTAGAGCTTTGGGGAAGTGTTGGGGGTCTTAGCCTTCCCAAAGGGCCCACTGCCTGGGTGGGGGTCTCAGCCAACCATTCAGGAAGCTCCTGGTGCGCTGGGGTATACAGACACAAAAGGTGGGGGCTTCACCTAGGACAGAGAAAGTGTCCCAGCCCTCTGTCCGCCCCAGGGTGGTGTTGGTGACACACACTGAGAGTGTCTCCTGGTCCTGCCTCCTACCCAAATCCACAGGTGTGCAGAGGAGAAGGGCTTGTCCCACGGGAGAAGTGGGGATGAAGGTGCTCACAGAGGCTATCCCCAACGTCTCTGCAGAGCCCCCACAGGGCAGGGTTGGGCTGTGAAGACGCAGAGATGAGCTGGGTAGGCTCGTTGCTGTGTTCAGGTCCCTGCTCTAGGCAGGCTGGAGCTAGGGAGGGGTGGCAGGTCTGGGGGTGCCCCCTGTGGCTATGCTTCCCCACACATGTCACTGGATGGGGCCTCTTTTGGATAAATATCATTCCTGGGGGGAGCCAAGGTAGACCAAGGGTGCTTCCTGGGGACCCCAGCTCCCAGTAGACTTTGGACCCAACGTCTTGCCTTGCTGTGTCTGTTTTGCCCCGCCTCTGTCACGGTGACTCAGATGATCTGCTTAGTAATGCCAGAATCTGCCTGGACACGGTCCTGAGGGGTCCAAGCACTGGTCTGCCATCTTGTTATGGGTCACTGGTCTTTCATCTTCTTATGGGTCAGCTGGGTAAAAATCCAAGCCACTAAGCTCTTACTCATTTATAATGAGTGTTACCTACAACCAGAAATAATCAACCCCAAATAAGAATGGGGCCCAGTAGCCGTGCAGGCGAAGCGAGGCCTGGGGACGTTGGCTGGGTGGGGTTTCAGGTGACACTCACACACTCTTCTGCCTGTGGTGAGACCATCGGCTGATACCAGCCAGCACTGGAAAATTTCGTGGATGAGAATAATTCCATTAAGTTAAAAACGAAAAAAAAAAAACAGAAGCAGCTCATTCTGTACAGAAAATTGATTGTGGAATTAAATTGTCCTATTAGAGCTTTTTCCAGAAAATACTTCCCAGTGGAAACATTATGAACATTGCTGTGATTCTGATTAAAATGAGCGTCCACAACTTCGG
Source organism: Loxodonta africana (assembly GCF_030014295.1). NCBI lineage: Eukaryota > Metazoa > Chordata > Mammalia > Proboscidea > Elephantidae > Loxodonta > Loxodonta africana. The sequence goes on along the minus strand of NC_087365.1, from coordinate 63,105,670 downwards.
GGGTGGTGTGACCTCAGGGTCAAACCACTGTGTGGATCCCTCCAGAATTCCGCCTTCTTAGGTAGCTGCCTCCTCTGACCCCGCTGGTGCTCCCGAGAAGGACAGGGGCTCCTGGGGTGTGAGGGTAGGCCCTCAGTGGCTTCGGGGGGTTAGGCCCCTTCTCCTCCACCACTGGGCTTAACGTGGGGGACGTGACCCAGCAGACAGTGACTAACTCTTGCTCCTCTGTTTAAAGGAAGGAGCCTCAGCCGGAGCCTTCGCCAAGGTCGGTGCCCCCTCCTGCTCTCTGTGTGCTCTGCTGTGTGTGCGGCACGTTCGTGTTCATGTGTGTGCCAATGTGTTGTCCAGGGAGGGCTTCGAATGCAACCGTGGGCCCCGGACACACGCAGGTCCGCATTCGAGTGCTTAACTTTGTCCGAATGTGGCTGGTAGTGACGCTGGTCCTTAAACCACCTCTCCTGCACTCAGTGCCTCCTCCAGGAACTTGGGCTTGCTCTGCAGTGCTCGGAGGGTGGCTGGGGAGCTTCTCCGTGGGCTCCCCATCTACCCACAAGGCCAGCCCTGGGACCCCCTCCAGCTCCAGGCACACAGCCTGAGCTCTTGGCTGGTGGAGCCGAGGTAGGCCCAGGTGAGAGCTCGGAGCGAGCGCTCTCCTTCCTGACCAGGTGCCAGAGGGGAGTCCAGAGAGGAGGGTCCCTTTAGCTCGTTTACAGAGGAGATGGGTTGTTGAAAGTCTTCGGAGCGAGTGTAAGGGAGGCTGAGGTCCCGTGTCTTCCTTGGGAGGTTTGGATACCCTCTTCCACCTTCGTCCCCTTGGTGGATACTCCAATTCCCACTTTCTTGGATGCTTGCCCCATCGAGGCAGGCCAGGAGCTGTCAGGTGCTGCTTGTCCCTCCAGGCCCCCGCTTGCCCCCGTGTGGATGGCAGGGAAGTGACCACCTAGAGACTGGCCTCAGTTACGTCAGACAGGTGCAGAAACAGGAAAACCTGTGAAATGGGCCACGTGGGAAAACCTCTGCTGGGCTGAGAAGGGGTAGAAACAGTCTACTTCTCTAGTAATGAAAAACAGTCAAGAGCAGTTCACAAATCCCAAGTCTGACCTCCTCCAGGCCACCTTTGTGTGACCTTGCTGAGCTCCTGAGCTTTTCTGAGCTTGGACATGGCCCCGCGCCCTACCCTCACACTGCAGAGCAAGTCTGGGCCCCAGACCTGGTCAGAAAGGGACGATGCTCACCTGCCTCCCCCACCACCCCAGGGACCAGCCCTCCTGGGGCGCTCGGGGAAGGATTTGGATGGAGTGGCAGGACCCCTCCCCACCGCTGGAAGGGGACACAGCCCTCCTCCATCTCCCAACCCCACAAGGGGAGCATGGGGGGACTTGACTTGAAGAGATCGGCAGCACTTCAGCCTTGAGCCAGCCAGAAGCACAACCAAGGACTGGAAGCCTTCAGAGGGTTCCAGAAGCTCACAGTGCAGTCAGATGATGCTGGCTCAGCCCCAGTGCAGCCAGTTGCTGATGCTGGCCCCTCACTGTCCTTGTCGCTTGGAATGGAGAGTGTTCTGTGAGGGTGTGGGGGGGGGGGCGTGTGCACAGCCCCACCTGGCAGGTAGAGTGCCCAGGAGATGCATTGTCACTGTTCCGTTGCCACCATTCATCAGCATGTCCTGACATTTCTCCAGGGAGTCTGCTAGAGAGGAGCGTGGACAGGCTGCCTCTGGGGCCGACAGGGCCTCAAGCCTGTTCCTGACTAATGGACAGAGGCCCCTCCCAGGCCATCTGAGGCTTTTCCCCACCCCACCCAGATCTCTTGCCAAGAGAAGGTGGCCCAGTGCCCATGACTCCTCTGCCTGACTCAGCTCCTGTGCTTGTTGCCGTGGCTTTAAACCCCTCCCAACAATTTCGTCTCAGCCTCTCTCTCTTTCTTTCTTTCTCTCCCTCCCCTCTCCTGCCCTCTCCTCTCCCCAATCCGGAAACTCTTGCCTCCCACTCCTAAGCGTTCTTACTCACTGTCCCTGCCCTGCCCGGGGCCCCTGTCACGCCTGCTCTGTCTGTGGGGATGAGGTGGTGGCCTGAAAGCAGGACTCCAGGTGAGGACACAGGTGGGCCCTCTGGGGTTCTCTGTGGAATGTTCCATGCCCTGTCCCCCTCCGGGGTTCTCTGTGGAGTGTTCCATGCCCTGTCCCCCTCCGGGGTTCTCTGTGGAGTGTTCCGTGCCCTGTCCCCCTCCGGGGTTCTCTGTGGAGTGTTCCGTGCCCTGTCCCCCTCCAGGGTTCTCTGTGGAGTGTTCCGTGCCCTGTCCCCCTCTGGGGTTCTCTGTGGAGTGTTCTGTGCCCTGTCCCCCTCCGGGGTTCTCTGTGGAATGTTCCATCCCCTGCCCCCCTCCAGGGTTCTCTGTGGAACGTTCTGTGCCCTGCCCCCCATCCCCACGCTGATCCTGTGTCTTTTCCCTGTGTGTGTCCATGTGGTATTCCAGGGGCCAGTGCCTGACCAGCGGGCCTTGGGTGTTGGGGAGGCTCCTTCAGGTTTGAAGGGGCTAAGCGGCGTCCAGGGTGCAGCGGGAGCGAGGAGTGATCCCTGAGGATGAAGATCTCCACCCAGGGCCTGCCTGTCCTGGGCGCACGCAGCAGGGTGCCAGAAATCCACCCAGCACTCTTGTGACCACAGAGGCTGGGCCTGCCCTAGTCCTGAAAGGCCTGAGAGCCGGGCAATCCCTTAGGTACCCCATCTGTGTAGTCAGGTGGTAGAGAGTCTCTGCCTGACCTTTGGGTCTGGAGCTCACCCTGCTTGGGGATGCACAGGGACATGGGAGCCGCCTGGTGTTCCTCGAGCCCCATGGTGGCCCTGCAGTTGGCATGGGCTGTCCCAGGTCTGGGTGGGCACTGGGCAGTGGAGAGCAGAGCTCTGGGGCTGCACTGATCGGCCACTCCAAGTGGGGGCCCTTGTGAACGATCTATCTGACCTGTCCTTTGTTTCATCCCACCCCATCCCCACCCACTCCCATGCCTGGAGGTCTCCCTCCCCTGGCTCCCCCTTCCCCCCTCCCACCTCTGTCGATCAGCAGCACCCGCGTTTCTGTTCACCTTTGTCCTGTGTGGTCCTGGGCAATGTCTGGGAACCTGTGTCCCTAGTGAGCCCAGCCCCTAGGGAGGGAGTCTAAGTGCCTCACAGAGGCCTGCAGCCTGCTGGGCAGTTCTCACACGGTTACCACTTGAGAAACCAGGCAACATCACACGGCCCGAGTGGGGGTCCCCAGTGCCTCAGCAGTGGGGTTGCGTTGGGGGGCAGTTGCTGCCAGGGCACTTCCCCCTCCTAGTGTGGCCAGACTCTAGAACTGCCTGTCTGGTCAGGAGCCACCAGCCACTACAAACGCTTAGCTGAGAGCTCATTAAAATGACATGAAGTTAGAAATCAATCCTCTGTCCCATCAACAACATTCAGGTGCCCAGTGGCCATGTGCGCCTTCAGTCACCGCATCATACAGTACAAGTATAGAGCATCGCAGCGGGGCCAGAGCAGTGCATCTTGGGCAACTGGGTCGTGCTGGGATTTATGAGGCAGCAAAGGTGATCTGGGGTTGGTCCAAACAGGAGAGATTCTCAGCGGACTACATGTGACAGGCACCTTCTGTGTTTAAACGGGGTGGGAGGAAACTGCCGTGCTGAGCCTGTCCATCCCGTAAGCCTGTTTCTCTCCTGAGCAGAGAGGCCAGTATGCTGTCTGGGCTCCACGGACACAGAGTTTGAGAATGGTTGCTTCAGCAGGAACAGCCACAAAGTGCAGAGAGGGGCCCCGGAGAAAATGAAAACCTTTCATAGTTGTTTGTTCTGTTTTTGCTTCAAAGTTCTCTAATGCAGAGGGACTTTTCAGGGGCCTTTGGGTGGGGCGCGGTCGGGGGGGGGCGCATCTTGGGAAGATGTTAAATGTTGTTGGGGCTCTTTCTACAGAGTCTCCACGGGCAGGTTGACCTCGACCTGGCCAAGGGCTTCTTGCAAGCGCTACAGGAGGGTCCTCTGAGACCTGAGATGAACCCCCAAAGGAGAGACTGGCTTTGGCAAAGTCTTTTGAAGTCCAGGTGCCCTGGGGCCCAGATTCCTTCTCCTAAGCGTCCCTCTAGATAGTGGCAGATGCTGTCTTCTGGGTAGACTGGGGACCCGTTTTGACTGTGGAACCATCTGGGCATGGTGAAACTTCATCGATTGCTTTGTAAACCAAACTGCACGTTTCCCCCTAAAATGTGTGTGCTGCAAAGAAAACCCTCTCAGGGGCCGTGCCATCTGTAACACGTCCTGCAAAGTCTTAGCGTATGTATTATTTGTTGGCATGATGAGAGCAAAAAATAATACATCTTTGAAAAGACAGGAACCCCAGCTCTGGCTTTGGAAGGAAAAGGTATTTTTGGAGGAAAAAACAGGATTTTCTTTTTCTCTCCAAAAGCGGAGGCCTCTTTTCTTTTCCAGGCCGGTGCAAGACTTCCTGTAAAGCTGTTCTCAGGGTGCTTCCCTAATCCGAGGCTGCAGGAGGGCAGGGCCAGGGCCCCAAGTGGTGCCTCGGTTTCCCCGTGCCGCCCCATTGCGGCTGCGGGCTGCTAACTGTGCTCTCATTTCCACTAGAGGCAGACTGAGCAGAAAGTCCCTGTGTGGATGCTGCCCCGGACACTCTAGGTACCGCAGACCCCGCACGGATGGCTCTGCTGCACGGCACTCTGCCCCTCCTGCCCACTCTCTGCTTACTCGAGGTCCTAGATGGGGAGAGGGTGCACCGCCTCCACCAGCCACCCAGCCCGCTGGCCAATTGGCCCCTCAGAGGGGGCGGGGGCGGAGAGCGAGGCGAGAGGGCCACAACGCCCACCCCTTCTCCCCTGCGCAAAGCAGGGGCCGCTGGGGTCAGCACACCCACAAGGGTGCAAGTGCCTCCTGGTGTCCCTGATGGCTCTGCGGGGCTGACCTGGGGCCTGCCGATCTAGCACCTCTGCTAGCACCGGATGGCTCTAAATCTCCCGGTGCCCGGCCCCAGGGAGCTCCCATTCTCATATCCAGAGCCAGAGGCCACCCCCTTCTGCACAGGGGGCCATGTGAAGACTGGACACAGGTGGGGGGAAGCTGCCCTCCCACCCCTCTGCATCGTGGGCACCTACCTCCACCCACCTCGACCCGCCTCCAGTGTTTCCTCTGTCCACTGTGTGCTCTCGGTGTGTGGACGAGTCTGTCCTGCTTGCTTGGTGCCCCCAGTCTCTCCTGCCCTCCCCCTTCCTACCAGTGGGCCCAGAATGTTCAGGAGCTGCCCCTGCCCCACAGGCTGCCCTCCCCCCGCCATGTGCATGTAGTCGGTGGGTGCCAGCCCTGACAGCCAGGGGTCAGGCATCAGGGCCCCAGCATGCTTGTGCCTCGGTGTCCGTGCATGTTCAAAACAGTCTCTACTCAGCGCCACCCCCCTCCACGCCTCCTGCGAGGCTCTGTCCACTCACTGCTTGTTGGTCTTGGAGGTTGGTGCTTGTGGGGGGCTGTGGCAGCCCCAGAGGCAGGAGATGGGGCCTGGGGCGCTCAGGGCACAGCCTGCTTGGGCCCTGGCAGACCTTTCCTGCTTTCCCTGAGCTTCTGTATCCTGGTGCTGCTGGCCACAGGTGGGGCCACTGGGCAGAGGCTGCAGCAGGCAGTGTGGATACCAGAGGGGTCAGGATGGAGCTCCGTCGTGAGCAGCCTTTGTCCCAAATGCCACTTCCCTCCTCCGGCTCCTTCTGGGCATCTGTCGGTGTGATGTGGGCTGGACCCACAATTTTCTGGATGCCAGCCCCTGTACCACTGAGTGGGTCAGGTGTGCTGACTGGGCCAGGCCAGCTTCCACCGGCACCTCCGACTTGGCTCAGCCTGCCTGTCCTTCCTGGTAGTCCCTGGACATACATCCTTAGTTCCATCTTTGGGGTACAGGCAGGGAGGGGGGCTTGGCTTGCTCCTCCGGCTTGCCCTCCTGTGCCATCCATCTTCCTTTCACGGGAGTTCTGGCCTCAGGTGGGCAGGGAGCCAGGAGTGAGCGAGGCTAGGAGCCCCAGCAGGCTGCGTGGGCACCTTGGGTGCAGTAAGATCTGCGTGGACAGGCGGGGCCAGGTGGGGGCCGGAGGGGCCTGGGAGCCCCTTTGAGCGCTGGCCAGAGCAGCCATACTCAGGAGGTACAGCTGTCCTGACTGTGGGGGTCCAGGGGGAGGACTTGTCTGGGAGCCATTTGCCTGTTGCCCCGTCCAGCCCACCCACTCTGTCTGCTCCTCTTGGAGGGGTCCCTTGCAGGCCTGAGGGGGAGACCAGAGCTGAGAGCCAGACAATGAGGCGCCATGGCTGAGACCAGCAGGGTAAGGGTTGAGTTGCTGCTGGGGGGGCAGTAGATCCCCTCCCCGAGGGCCCCCTCCTCTCCTGGTCACGTTTGGCTGGACTCTGGCTTCTTGGACTCTGGAACTGCGTCCTCCCACATGTGCATCTCCACCCTGCGGCTGGTCCTCTTTTCGCTGACCGTCTGTGTCTGGCCATTGGCTGCAGTCCTGGCCTTCTGTCTGAAGCAGGACTGGGATCTCATTCTCCGCCTTGGATGGAAGAGTGGATGCATGTCCTGGTGCAGGCTGGCAGCACTGGCTCCACCCAGAAGCCCACATTGATCCCAGGCCTGGACTTGGCTGTGATGGCCTGTCATCTCCGTCCCTCCTGTGTGGGTTGTGGAGGGAGAGAAGGACTCGAGAGCTGTGGCCGCCTCAGAAAGTTATGTCTGCGCACAGGGCTGGGAGGGGCCTCAGCTGCCCACAGAGGGCACCAGCTCTCCCATGGAGGACCGTTTCAGAGTTCTGCTGAGCCAGAGTGTGGTTCACATCACCCTCAGCCTACTGATTAAAGGAGTCTGATGGGGGGGAGGGGCACGGGATCCAGACCTTGGACCTGGCCTCTCAGTGCTCCCCCTGCCCCCAGTGTCCTGGCTGGTGGTCTTATTGGAAGAGGATCGAGAAAGTCATCTAGAGCTCCTGCTCCAGGCACCATGGCCAACACCCTCCTCTCTTGATCAAGTGTAGGGCACAGTGGGAAGGGGCTGGGGACCCAGGACACCTCACAGGCTCCGGGGAAGCCTGCATCACCGCCACCACTTGGCTTCCTGAGTAGGGGACGCTGGGGTTGTCTGCTGGCCCGGGGGCATCTTTCTCCTCCTCCCCCTTCTCCCAGGGACCTGAGAGCTGGCTCAGGGCATCAGTAGCGCCCTTCCCAAGGGTCAGCTGCAGGAGGAGCAGCCATTTTGTCTTCTTGGGGCTAAGGGCACCACAGCCTCAGCACCTGTCCTCTTGGAACAGGCTGGTGGGTCTGAGGGACTTGGTGAGCGAAGGGGCCCACCTTTGAGGTGGGAGCTGGGACTTGGACAGGAACCCAAGGGGCCTCGTTCTGAAAGGCCAGCCTGGGCAGTGTCTCATGGGCCCATGGGAGAGCAAGTGAGCCAGGCCATGCTGGAATGTTCCGTGGGCTCCTCAGCATGGCAGCCGTGTGTTCTCAGTTCTTGAGCACATCACTTTTGTCTTAGGCAGAGGGTGGAAAGCTGCCTGGTGGGGAGGAAGCAGATGGCCATGTGACTCCTGGAGCCTGGTGCTTCCCAGACCAAGGGCAGAGGTTGGGCCAGGGGCCATGCCTACCTGTGTATCCCTACCAGGTCGCCTGCTTCTGTGGGCCAGGTACTCAGGTCCCAGTCTACCTCTCTCTCCTGGCTGCTGTGGAGGGTGTCTCGGCCTGTGAAAGTGAGACTGACGCCACGTTTACCAGGGGGCTGGGGCCAAGAAAAAATGCTGAGAATACGGGAACAATGGCTTTTCTGCTTCCTACCACATGGCTGCCTCCTCTACCCCGACAGTAAGGCTGGCCACAGCCTTGTCCACAGCCAATGGAGGAAGCCAAGTGCATCCATGTTGTCTCTCCTGAAGCAGCATGCTACAGTTTAGGGAATTAATGGGATCATCTTCGGTGGTGGATCTGTCCGGGCTGGCAGGGGGCTGCTCAGCTGGGGCGACCCCGAAGATGGGGCAGGTCCACACCCTGATTGGGGCAAGGCTCTTAACTTGTGCCACTCCTCCACCCATACCATGCCAGCCAGAGGACTCTGCAGGCGTTGGCTGGGGCAGGGTCAGCTGGGGTCCCTGCTGAGGTTGCCACTCCTGATGCCTGGGCAGGAGTGTGGGGGGGTTGGTGAGCGAGGTCGCATGCCTCATGTGGAAGGGGAGCACCGCAGCTCTGGGTGTGGGGGCTCATCTTGCCCAGGGGCACCCCTGGGAGGAGAGGGGAGGAGGGGAGGCAGGACCTTGTGGAGAGGCTTTTGATTTCAGGGTCTCCAGAAGTGATTTAAGAGTTCATGACGTGGCCTTCCCTGCCCTGGCCATGGTCTGTGCCACTGCCGCCACTGGGAAGATGACCCGGCCCCCCAGCCCCTTCTGTCTGAGCAGCCGCTCTGAGCGTTCTTCCAGTGACTTCTCTTGCTCTCTCTTTGTGTGTCCGTCCATCTGTCTGCTGTCGTTGGTCTCCTTGGAGCAGCCAGAAGGTCAGCCTGAAGGACCGTGTCTTCTCCAGTCCCCGAGGTGTGGCCACCAAGGGGAAGGGGTCCCCTCAGGCCCAGACAGTGCGGCGGTCCCCCAGCGCTGACCAGAGCCTGGAGGACAGCCCTGGCAAGGTGCCCAAGAGCTGGAGCTTTGGGGATCGCAGCCGGGCGCGTCAGGCATTCCGCATCAAGGGCGCGGCGTCGCGGCAGAACTCGGAAGGTGGGTTGGCCCCGCACAGAGCCCCCTCCGCTGGTGAGGGCGGCCATACCGTGGCATTGCATAGGTAGTCAGCCGGCCCTCTGGACTCTTGCCCTGTGGCCACCTCAGTCTCTTCCGCAGGCTCCTGGGGTGGGTGTCCCTTCAGCCTTGGCTCTGTCTGCTGGAGACAGTCTTGGCAGAGAGGAGCAGCTGCAGAAGGCAGGAGAGGGAGGGGAAGGCCTCTGAATGCCAGTACCTGGCAGCCGAGCCAGCCTCCGGGCCCCTCCCCTCCCCGCAGCCCCACTGACCCCGGGTGACCCATCCCCTAACAGACTGTTTGTCCTTCCACCCAGAAGCAAGTCTCCCCGGGGAGGAACCTGTGGAGGACAACAAGAGCTGTAACTGTGAGTTTGTCACGGAGGATCTGACTCCTGGGCTCAAAGTCAGCATCAGAGCTGTGTGGTAAGTATGCCTGCTGCCAAGCCTGGGGGGCTGTGGGGGCTGGGGGGTCGCAGGGGCTGGGGGGCCGTGGGGGCTGGGGAGGGCCACAAAGCAGCCTGGGGGGGCCAAGAGGGATCCCGGGGAAGTTGTGAGGGGGCCTGAGAAGGGCCCGCATGGGTGCCTGGGGGGCATTAGAGGTCTGGAGGGAGTCACAAGGCCATCTGGGAGGCGCTATGACAGGGTCCGGGGGGCTGCGAGGGGACCTGGGGAGGGGCCTATGAGGGGGCCGCCTCAGTCTGCCTGCCCCGGGATCTCAGAGCACAGAATCGGAGCCTCTGGGAACAAAAGGAGCCAGATTCCAGTGAGGCCAGCCGCCCTGCCTGGACGCCCTGGTGTCTGCTCAGATCTGTGGGTGTTGGTTAGGGGCTGTGTGCTCCAGGGGAGGCCTTGACGACACTCCCCACAGCCCCCACGAAGGAGGCCATCAGGGTGCAATGTGGTCCCATGAGCCAGAATGGAGGGCTTGGCTGGGTCCTGGGCTGACAAGGGTCCGTCTGTGCGGCCGCATACCTTGACTGCAGGAGTCAGGTGAGGCTGCTGACCTCCAAGGCCTGTGCCTGTGGCCCATGGGGAGACCTGTAGGGAAAATCGAGGTTAAGGGACTGGGCCTTGGACAGGGTGGGCAGGCCAGCCTGGTGGGCCTGGCTTGCACAACCCCTGCAGGCTCAGGTCGCCCCCCACCCTGCCCTCCCTCAGTGTCATGAGGTTCCTGGTGTCCAAGCGGAAGTTCAAGGAGAGCCTGAGGCCCTACGATGTGATGGACGTCATTGAACAGTACTCGGCCGGCCACCTTGACATGCTGTCCCGCATCAAAAACCTGCAGTCCAGGCAAGAACCTCCTGCCCGGCCCTGCAGTCGCAGCCTGGGTCGTTCTGGCCCGAACCAGACGAGGCACTGGGGGGGTCCTCTCAGGGGTCAGCAGCCACCAGGGGTTCAGGGAGAGCACAGGGATGGGCTGGCGGGAGTGTGGCAGCGAGCTTGCTCTGCTGCCCACCGCTCTGCGCCCCTCCCCTGCCCTCTCAGCGTCTCTCCTGTGGCCACATGTCGGCTTTCCGTTCTTTCTCACGGAGATATATTTGTTGTTAATGTCTGTGTGTCTCTCCCTTCTCTGCCCCCCCACACTATGTGCGTGTGTATATGTGTGTGCACATGTGTATGTACGTGTGTATGTTCACTTGAATTTGCATGTGTGTACATGTGTGTATGTGTCTATGTGTACATGTGTTTGCGTGAATGTACAATGCATGTGTTTGCATGCTCACACATGCTCTGTGTATGCAGCTCTGTACGTATGCATGTTTGTGTAGACACAAGTGTGTGTATATGCATGTACGTGAGTACATTGTATATGTGAGTGTGCCTGAGCACTTGCTTGTGTGAGTGTATGTGTGCATGTATGTAGTGTGTGTACACGCATGCATGCATGTGTACGTGTGTTCATGGGTGCATGCATGTATGTGTGTGCATACAAATGTGCATGAATGTGTGCATTGTATGTGTGTGCATGTGTATACACAGCTCTGTATGTATGTGTGCCCATGTGTGTGTGTACATGTGTGTACATGTGTATGTGTACTTGTGTACACATGTGTGCATACCTATGTGTGAGGGTACACTCATGTGCATGTGTGTTATTCATGTGCATTCACATGTGTGTAGTCATGTATGAGCATATGCATTCATGTTTACTGTGAATGTGTATGTGTGCAAGTGTACGCATCTCTGTATGTGTTTATGTGTGTGTGCACATCTCTGTATGCACATTTGTGGCATGTGGATGTGTACCCACACGTGTGCACACATGCACACATTTATGTATCTGTGTGTATGTTCTGCCTTACACATGTGTGCACACATGTGCTGTGCGTGTGTGTGTGTGCATTTTTTGCTGTGAATGGAGCAGCCTTTCAGAGAGATGAAGCCTCAGAATTTCTGGGCTCCCCATCAGGCAGCAGTCACACTACTTAGCCACGCTCCTTCCAGAACAGAGAGGTGTCCGTCTCTTTCTCACCTGTACAGCAGAGTCTCACTTACTGAGCCAGAAGCTGGGGTGAGAAGCATTCTGAGGTGTGGCTGTCACTGGGCACTCTGTGACCCCTTTGTGCGTGGGAGCAGCTCGCTCACTCCAGCAGTCAGGTTACATACACTGTTGTACACACAAGTGAGGCCCCATGCACTTTCATGCACACACATGGCATTCCACAGGACACACACAAGCACATACATGTACAGGTGTGGATGTACATATGCACACCTATATGCACCTTTGTACATAGTTGTCCACATGGACCTCAGTTGTGCATATACACATGTGTGTTCATACACTGGCATACACATGATCATATTCTTATTCTCCTGATCACATACAGTATGCACAAAGCACACACACTCATACACATTCCCCTGCACAGGTGTGCACACTCGACCGCATACAAATGCACATACACACACGTGACTGCAGATGTATGTGTGTTTGTGGATCCTGTGAGGAGTGGTGCTTAAAGGGCTTGGCTGCTAACCAAAAGATTAATGGCTTGAATCCATCAGCCACTCCACAGGAGAAAGATGTGGCAGCCTGCTTTCAAAAAGATTTACAGCCTTGGGAACCCCATGGGGCAGTTCTACTCTGTCCTCTAGGGTTGCTGTGAGTTGGAATCGACTCGACGGCAAAGGGTGGTAAGGCGGTCAGACAGCTGTTATCGTGGGTCATATGTTTCTGCCAGCCCTCCTGCCCCTGGGCCCCCTCAACAGTGGCTGCAGCAGGTTCCCAGCCCTGGAAACCCAGGCCTTGGTTAAGGGAAGAGAGTCTGGACAGAGGGACCTCTGGAAGGAGTGAGGGCATCATTCTGGGGAGTCAGTGTGCCCCATCACGGTGGCTGCCCTCTCCTGGTCTCATGATGCTGGGGTAGGGGCCATTCTAGGGCTCAGGCTGTTCCCACTGGGCAAGGGGCCCAAGAGACGCCCCTTCCTGGCTCTAGGTGCAGGCCGCAATGGTTCCTTGCTCAGCATCCTCCACAAGCATTGGCTAGACTTGAGTGCTGTGCTGTGCATCTGAGCACACACGTGGTACCACCCCTGTGTGTGCGTGTGTGCGCAAGTATGTGTACTTGTGTGAGGCATCATGTGCGCGTGTGTGAGGGAGTGTGTATGTCTGTGTGTGTGAGAAAGAGAGAAAATATTCCAATGTCTCCACTCTGGTACGTGTTTCCACATCTTTCTCACTGCAGCTGTTTTTGTCCACCAGGCTCTTCTGTCCTAACTTCTCCTTTGTCCTTCACTCTGTCTGGAAAGACAGACTAAACAAACCACCCAGGAGCAGGATGTCTCTGTTCTCTGCTGACAATGAGTTACATGTTGTCTGTGGCCCACACCTCTGGTATTTGCTGCCCAGCTCCAAGTATACTTCCAGCTCTGCATGCTGGCGGCTCGGCAGAGATCTGGGAGGCTCAGCAGTGAGGGCGTACAGCTGCTGGGCCCTGGCTTCCCCGAGCCGAGCACTTTGCTTGAACACTGGAGAGATTTGGCAAATCCAAGATCAAGCAAGTGTGGGGCCAACTGCTTTCTGTTTCAAGCAGAATATATTTGTGAGGAATATCACCATGTGGTTTTCAGTTGGGTTTTTCCTTCTGTTTTTGCCAGTTTCTGGCCACCTCTCCTTCGTGTTGCTACATGATGCATTTTGCTGGTGTCTTTTTTCTTGTTCACTCTGCCAGGATAGATATGATTGTGGGTCCCCCACCCCCTTCAACTCCCCGGCACAAGAAGTACCCCACCAAAGGACCCACAGGCCCTCCGAGAGAGTCACCCCAGTACTCTCCTAGGTTAGGACCCAGCACCCTGGACTGTCTCTGTGGACCGGCTCCTCCACTCCAGGCCACATGACGCGGTGCCTAGCTCACCAGCCACTGGGATGGTGGCATTTGGGGTTTTCTCCTCCCCATAAGGCAGTGTTAGGGGAAGGGCCACCTCCACAGCCAGTGGGGCTTGTCGGGGTGCCATAGAGCCAAGCTGTCCTGCGGCTTCTCTTGGCAGAGTCCTTCAGGGAGCCAGGCTCCTCTCTGTGGACTTCTGGGTGACATCCGCCTGGGGCTGGTGGCTTATACATGAAGTGGTGGCAGCCTCTCCAGGGCCAGACATGCAGGAGGGTGACCTTCCCAGCCCAGCACCCACAGACTCACCTCTGCAGAGGCCCCCAACTGAGGTCTGCATGTGTGGCCCCTTGGATCCCGCTGCTGGTGGCTGTGTGACCTCGGGGTGGGGGGCATGTCTCTCCCCGTGCTTCTGTCCTGTGTGTGACACGGACGCAGCCACCATGAAGGGTGACCGCGACGTCGGTGGGGGGGCCCGGCCCCGAGCAACTCTGTGAGCTTTGGTTGTTTGTAGCCTTCATCTTACTACTATCAGTAAACAAGGAGCTTAGACGCTCAGTTGATAGCAGAAGGAGGGTTAGGCACAGCTGGGGGTGAGTCAGCAAGGGCAAACTTCTAGTTGGGATTCGGATCTTTATGAGCCTTATTGTTTCCCTGGGACTATTCCATGATAGCTATGACCTCCCCTTTCTCTGGCAAGTTAACCACTAAGGGAGAGAGAGACAGAGCCAAGGCAGGGCTGAGGGGGAGGGAGCCTGGGACAGAGATAGTGTCTAAGGGGGGCCTGATGATCCCCTTCTGTGCCCAGAACCGGGGTGGGGGGTGGCAATCAGCTTGGTCCCATGACCTTTGGCCTCTCCCCATGAAAGGGCAGCTCGGGAGCGGGCAGGGTCTGTTTCTCCTTCCCTCCCGGGCAGCCTTCTCTCACAGGGAGGCCTTGGGCTGTGCTTGCCATCCCCTGTCCAAGGCCCAAGGATGCTGTGCCCCAGACACAGACCCTCCCCACTCTGGGGCAGTCAAGTGGGAGCTGCAGAGGCCCTGCTGCTCAGCACCTTGCCTCCTCACAGACCCCCCAGCTGCTGCATCTGGGAACACACAGATTCACCAAGAGAAAGGGCCGGAGGATAGCGGGGCTCCCCCAGCCCAAGGGAGTCAATTGTGTGGGGTTAAACCTGGCTCCCTGCCTGGGGAGGAGACAGCCCAGGCTCCCCAGAGGCCCCTCTTGGCCCCCAACCCCTGTCGGGTCCTGGCCCTGGCCCCCATCTACAAGTAGGCAGGCGGCGTCATGTGGCATGGACGGAGGCGGTGAGCACTGTGACTGGATCGTGCAGACCCTGGGAAAGGCCAGAGTGCCCCCCATTCCCACGGCATCTGCTTGGAGCCAGGCCCCCAGCCCTGCATGCGTGAGTCAGTGCATGAGCCCAGGAGCATGCGGGCTGCACCGTGGCTGCTGGGACCGGCCAGCTTCTGCTCCTGCAACAGAGAGAAGCATCCCGCCTCCCCGCCTCCCACCTCCAGGAGTGGGGCAGACTGGAGGCAGGGGCCCTGGGGCAGGGGCAGGGCTGCCTTTCCCCCATCAGGGACACCAGGCGCTGCTGGAGCAAGGGAGATGGTGTCCCAGCCCCTGTCAAAGAGGGAAGAGGGCGAGCAGAGTCCACGAGCCAGGGAGGTGGAATTGGCTGGGTGGGCACGGTGCCCTGTGGTCTTGGCCTGGCCCTGCCCCTCTGCGTTCCTTCCAGAGGAAAGATGAGCAGGGGAGGGCTGCCCTGGTGCAGGCCCTTTCCTGCCATCTGTCTGTCAGTCTAGGGCAGCTCAGGCTGGAGATGTTCCAAGTCTTCCTCAGCCACAGCCTGGACCGAACTCCACTGGCCTCAAGGCAGGTTTGGGGCGGCTCCTCATGCATCCAAGCCCTGCAGGCCCTCTCAGGGTGCACAGGGGAGCCCTGTGATGTGACACCTCCCTGCCAGTGTGACCTGCCCGGGATCCTGATTCCTTGCTGGTCAAATAAACCCCATACCCAAGGGAAAGAAGCCACCTTCCTTTCCTGGCAGTCGTGACCCAGTGGTCTAGTTTGCGATAAGCTCAGCTGCGTTCCAATGGGATACGCAAACACACTTGTGTGTATTTGCACATACACGCACACAGTGCACACTCATGCACAAACACACACATGCACACTTGAGCACACAGGCAGACTCTGGTTGGCAGCAGCTCTGTCTCGTCCCCCTCCTTTGTCTGTGTGTGGTGGTCCCTGGCTGCTCTGTGCTGCCCTTCCTGTTGGTGCATGGAGCTTCCTGTTTCCTCCTCAGACATAGCTCTGTGCATGGAGCTTCCTGTTTCCTCCTCAGACATAGCTCTCTGCCCACCAGACTCTGGGTTGAACTGACTCCTCTCTGTGGCACATTATGTAGGAGTAAAGCTGAGGGTGTGGGGGGCAGGGGCGTCTTCCAGAGCAGGGGAAGGTCTTGATGTGGCCCAGCCCCCATGCTGTGCGCCCACTGGCTGTCTCTCCACCCTCTGGGCCTCAGTTTGCCCTGCTGGGTGCGGGCGCGGTGACTGCTGATGGCAGGAGGAGCCAGGAGTGGCTGAGGACTCAGGCTTATCTGGGTTTTCGGGGGCAGGTCTGGGAGCCCCGGCTTGAGAGGGGTGCGGGAGGGGGAGGGGCAATTGGTCCGGTAGACTCCCTTCACTTTACTCCTGGCTAATGTGCCAAGTGCTCTGGGGTGGAACAATGGGGTGAGCCCTGAGGGTGTTGGAACTGGGTGCCAAGAACGAGACACGGTTTCCGGTGCCCTGGGCTAAAGGCAGCCCAGGTCTGGGGGCTGTAGCTTGGTCCGGCCACTCCAGCACCAATTCATGCTGGGGGGGGGGTCTCTTCCCGGCAGAGTGGACCAGATTGTGGGCCGGGGCCCAGCCATGGCTGACAAAGACCGCACCAAGGGTCCAGCTGAGGCAGAGCTGCCTGAGGACCCCAGCATGATGGGGCGACTGGGCAAGGTGGAGAAGCAGGTGGGCACTGGGTGCTCATGGGGGAGGGGATGCTGCGGGGCTCGTGGGGGTGCTGTGGGCTCACAGGGGGTGGTGTGGGGATTCATGGGGGAGTGCTGTGGGCTCACAGGGGGTACTGTGGGGGCTCACGGGGTGCTGTGGGGGCTCATGGGGTGATGCGGGGGCTCATGGGGGTGCTGTGGGGGCTCACAGGGTGCTGTGGGGGCCATGGGGGTGCTGTGGGGTTCATGGGGGTGCTGTGGGGGCTCACGGGGTGCTGTGGGGGCTCACGGGGGTGCTGAGGGGGCTCACGGGGATGTTGCTGGGGCCTACGGGGCACTCCCTGGGGAACTCTGAAGCAGGTGGGCTCTGGGGGCTCTGCAAGGAGGCTCTCTGGGCTTCAGGGGCTCCATGAGGCCCCATCCTAGCATTAGTGTACACAGGCCCTCGGGCTCCAGGGGTTCCTGCTTTTCCCTCTTTGCCTGGGATGGGGCTCCTGGGTGCTCTGCAGAGTCAGGCCAACTACCTCTATAGAACTTGCAGGAAACCCCACCTGGCTGGGCTTCTCCACCCCCCATCCTCAGAAACCACTTGCACATGACTCTTGTCCAGGGTCTGCTTGCCTGAGCCAACGAGCAAGGAAGGAAGGGCCCATCCTTCCCTTTGGCTAGTCCCACATGGGCCCCAGGTGGGGGCAGCCGGGACAAACAGGGCCCCTTGGAGCTCGAAGTTGGCACGCCCTGACTATGGGCTCAGGCCACGCCTCGGGCCAGCCTGGCATGGGGAAGGGTCTCTTGGGTCCGCACCCTCTCCTTGGAGCAGCAGCCTGATGCAGCACCCCCCACCCCCCGCTAGGTCCTGTCCATGGAGAAGAAGCTGGACTTCCTGGTGCACATCTACATGCAGCGCATGGGCATCCCCCCGACCGAGACGGAGGCCTACTTTGGAGCCAAGGAGCCCGAGCCAGCCCCGCCGTACCACAGCCCCGAGGACAGCCGTGAGCACCTGGGCAAGAATGGATGCATCGTCAAGGTGGTGCGCTCCACCAGCACCATGGGCCAGAAGAACTTCGCGGCACCGCCCGCTGCGCCCCCCACCCCATGCCCGCCATCCACCTCGTGGCAGCCACAGGGCTGCCCCCGCCAGGGCCCCAGCTCCTCGCCTGTGGGGGACCCTGGTGCGCTGGTGCGCATTCCACCACCGCCCAGCCACGAGCGCTCGCTGTCTGCCTACAGCGGAATCCACCGGGCCAGCTCGGAGTTCCTGCGGCACGAGGATGTGGCCCGGCCCCCCGAGGGCTGCCTTCGGGACAGCGACACGTCCATCTCCATCCCGTCCGTGGACCATGAGGAGCTGGAGCGCTCCTTCAGCGGCTTCAGCATCTCCCAGTCCAAGGAGCAGCTAGACGCACTTGGTGGCTACACAGCTGTGGCGCCCTGCGTCAAGGTCAGGCCCTACATCGCTGAGGGCGAGTCGGACACGGACTCTGACCTCTGCACCCCATGTGGGCCTCCACCACGCTCGGCCACCAGTGAGGGCCCCTTCGGTGACTTGGGCTGGGCCGGCTCCCGGAAGTGAGGCCGTGTGGCCGGCCGCTACCCTTGTAGGCTCTGTGCTGAGGTTTCCAGGAGGACCCGTTTCTTAGAGTCTCTGGGCCAGGGGAGGCCACCCTGCTGGGGTCTGGCTGGCTCTTATGGGGCCAAGGGTGGGAATGGGCTCGGATGCCACCCAATGAGGCTTTACCAGCTCCTGTTTCCAACAAGGACCAAGGGCTGCTGGGCGTGGAGGCCCCAGGAGCCTGTATGGCTGCCGGCCAGTCCATTTCCCCCTGCTGTGGGGCTGGAGGGGTGGCTGGGGGAGGGGATCAGGCCTGGGTGCAGTGGGCAGCGAGGGGAAGGCTTTTCCCAACAGGGTTGTTCTCAGTAGATGGCTGGCCACCCAGAGGCCTGACGGGGAGGATGGTGGGTGCCAGCCACATTGGACCTGGGTCTCTGAGTTCCCTGTGCTGGCACCAGCCAGCCCTGGTGAGACGTTGCTCCTAGCCCTCAGATGTCCGATCTGTAAAGCTGCCATTCAGCACCTTCTCTGTCCCCTCCTGTCCCTGAGGGGTCCATGGTGGAAGCTGCTGTAAGTTCACCGCCCTGGGGTCCTGGAGCAGAGGAGGGTCCAGGCCTTGGGGACCAGACCTGAGCCACACAGTGACCTTCTGAGATCTGCCCATGGCCTTTCTCCTGGGGAAGGGGTACTCCCAGCATGGCCTTGAGCTACTGCCTCCACACACACCGGAAAGGGAGACCCTCGCGGGGGAAAGCCAGTGACACTGGGGAAGTGGAGGGCCAGGCACCCGCTTTGTCCTCTTTCTCTCTGATTGCATGGAGCTGGGCTCGGCGTGTGGCCAGCACCTCGACAAAGACCCAGTCGCCAAGGGGGAAAGCTGTGACAGCAGCAGTGTGAGTCTGGAGTCCTGGGGACAGGTGGCCGGGTACGGGTGGAAAGATTCTCAGCTGCCGAGTGGTCTGGGGCCTGCCTGGCCACCACACTGGACGGGGTCCGTAGACGCCTATCCTTACCTGGGGCCCCACCTATCTGCTCCCATAGATGCCCTGACAGGACCTGGAGAGGGCAATGCCATTACCAGCTGGGACCAGGCTCCAGAGTGCCAGGCTGGTCTCCCCCACACTGTCGGGAGCAGAGGCTTGCCCAGCCTTTCCCTCTGGGACAGGCAGCGCTGTTTCCCAGAATGTCCCTCCTGCTGACCACCCCTCCCATCCCCTGGCCCAGCCCCAGCTGTGACTGCTAGGTACCATGTGGAGGCCAACCCCCAGGCACTTCCTGGGCCTCTCAGCATGGGAGTTGGAACCTCCCATTGCCCACCCCGCATGTGGCCGGGACCCCCATGCTGGCCCCCTTGTAGTCAGTGTCAAGCAGGCACCTGCATTTGGAATGGTGGGAACTACAGGGCTGGGGACCTGGTGGTCCCTGAAGCTAGTGACCCACCCTGGTGGATTTGAGGCATGTGCCAGGCTGAGGCCAGCCCGCAGCCCCATACAGCCAACACCCCCAAGAACATGAAGAGAAAAACTATGTGCTGTTTGTCACACTTTGTTTTAAATCAATTCTGACTTGAGCCGCTTGGCTCTGTGGACAGCCTGTGGCTGGAGGTCTTCTTGCTGCTGGGAAGGGTCTGGAGAGCAGCTGCCAGGAGTCAGGTGACCCTGCTCTGGGGGGGCCTGGGCCCTCGGAACCTTTGAGAAGCAGAGTCAGCAGCAGGCCACTGCAGGCCTACGCCTCCTCCCAGCTGTCAGGGCACCCCAGATCCTGCTCCATCCTGCCTGATTCTGCTGGATCTCACCCATCCCAATGGATCCCATCCCATCCCAAGGCTACCTGACTCTGCCCAATCCCCCACCATATCCTACCACAGGACACTTGTCTATTGGCTGCTCTGCCCCAGTCCCCCGTGCTTGCCCAGAGGTCGCCAGGGCCAGGAGTGAGCCCTGGGCCACGGAGACAGCACAGCCCCTCTGCACCTCCCCCTGTGTCTCTTGCCCTTGGGCCCTGAAGTGGCGTAAAGCCCCCTGCAGTGTGGACACCCTTGGGTACTTCTTCTGCGGATGTACAGGACCAGGCAGACTGGGCGGTCCCTCCTGTTGCCACCTCCCCAAGGGCGAGGCTGAGACCCAGCTGAGCCCCCACTGCCCTCCCTCTTGGGCTGGGGCTGCCTCCTCAGAGGCTTTCAGGCAGGGGAACAGTTTGATCTCAGTCACCCCAGCTTCAGTACCCCAGAAGGAGGAGGAGGAGGTATGAGTCCGGTCACCCGCTCCTCTGTGCCGTGTGTTCCTGGAAACGGAATTTACAGCCCCTGGTCTGCAGAGCTGCCAAGGCAGGCAGGGCGGCTAAGGCAGCGGGAGCCCAGGTCGTACTGGGCATGTTCTGTGAGTGAGGACCCTGGCTGCTGGTTCATGGATGGTGCCTGGCCAGGCAGGTCTCGCTTAGGGCGCAGCCTGTTGTCCATGGAAAGAGAGAAGCACAGCTCCGTTTACGGGATGGGCTGGGGCCATTTGGGGACACAATGGGAGGAGGATCCCTCCTGGGGGCCCGCAATCCAGCACATCTCCCCACAGGGCCTACCTGCTGCTGCTGGGTCCCTGCCTTCGAGGAGAGAAAGGAAAGAGGCTGGAAGCTTCTAGGCAGGATTCTGGACTCCCTTAGTGTGCATGCGTGTGTGTGTGACAGGAGTGTGTGTGCCCATCTTCATGTGACTGTGTTGGTGTGGCTGAGAGCCAGCAGCCATCCCATGGTGAATGTGGCAGACACTTCTCAAGACAAGCATGTTTGTTGCCTCCTCCACATGCTGTTGTACACACATGTGCACATGCACTCACATTCTCATACACCCACACACCAGGGCACACCCTCGCACACATGCCTACACACACGTACAAATGTGGCCACATGCAGCGCAGGGCACACAAGCACACGTGTGCTCACACGTGCCACTGTATACATGCACACATGTACATGCTTACACATGCACACTTTGTTCCTGACTTTGACAGACCTTTGTCTCTGAGTCTTTGGCAGGGGCAAAGAGGGAATTAATGATTTTAGCAGTTGCAGGTGGCACTGGAATGTTGGCGCACCCTGGGGATGGGGTCCTGGCCACTCAGGCTACTGCGTAGAAGGCCCATCTGGCTGTCCCAACAGTGATGGTTCCCAGAAAACCCAGAGGCAGCTCGGTGGGTGCAGAGAAGCTTCGTGGTGTGTGGGGACCCCATCTGGCACCATCGTCAGCCAAAGCTGGTGCTGCTGTCAGCTCCCTGGGCCGTCCTCGGACACTGGCCATCCCCATTACCCTCCCGCCCAAGCTTCTGTGGTGCCTCCCTCCACACCTGGTGTTTTCTGGTCCATCTCCCTGTGCCCTGGTAGAATCTCAGGCTGGAGTGTCCCCAGAAGGTGGAGACTCATCCTTCTCCTCCCCCACACGGGGCCCCACCTGGAGGCTGGACAGGTGCACAAGGCCAGGCTGGCCTCTTGATGGCACCCCCCTTCCTGGAGGGGGCTTGTCTCAAACCTGTTTGGAGGCTCGAGAGTCACCTAGGCTCTGGGACCTGGTATTTCACAGCTCCCAGCCCCCCGCCCCCACAGGTTTCTGCCCACCGAGGCCTCCTCTGTAGGGGGCATGTGTGATGAAAAGCCCTGGAATCTCCCTCTTAAACTCTGAGTGTGAATCACCCCAACCTTGTGTCCAGAGAAGCCACCCACCAGGCTGCCAGGGAGTGAAGTGCATTTTGCCGATTGGCTCAGTTATTTAAGATCAGTTTTCCTGCGTGCTAAGCTGGAGTTCCTGACAGAGTCGAGACGCTAATACAGGGGTGGCCCCTGGGAATGGAGAGGAAGCTCTGTCTCTTGCCTGCCCCCCACATTTAGGAGACCCCCTTAGGGCAAGTGCCCTGCCTTCCTGTTGAGGAATTCTTACTGGGAAGAAAGCTGGCCCTGAGGTATTTCTAAAACCCTTCGCAGAAAGCCCAGTGGGCAAGGAGGTGCAGAAGGATCTTTGTAGAAGCCCTGATGTCCCTATCCGTTTAATACTCACCAAGCTGTAAGCAGTGTCCAGAACGGTGGACATGGGCCCCCCTTGGCCTCCTGATGCAAAATCAAAAGGGCTTGAAACACCTCAGACTTCATGGACCCCTTCCTAAACGGTGGGGTTAGGACCAGCTCCGCAGGGGAGAACTCAGGCATCTGGGGTGCTCCTAACAAGATGCGGCCTGTGTGGCCCTCCAGCTTGATGGCAAGGCTCCGTGCTCCCACCCCTGTGCAGACTGGTACCCTATCCCGGTGGACATTGTCCTCACATGGTCATCAGCTGCCTGCGTCCATGCTCCCTGACCCTCCCATTCACCTCTCTTGTTTAGAATGTGGGGCCCCTTCTGGGGGTGGGTGAGGAGGGCTAGGGTGGGTGGGCCACCTCCTCCCCCTTCTGGTGCAGGTCAGAAGGCAGGTGAGCTGGAGCCGTGTGGCTGTCACAGGCCCACTCTCCCTCATTCCCCCTCCTAGGGGCAGCTCCACCTGGGCCCTAGCCAAGAGCTAGTAGAGGGACAGAGAGCCACGAGGGCTTCTCTGATGGAGGTGGTGTGATAGGGTGGGGCCAGGGAGACATGGAGAAGCCCACCCAGAGGAGACCCTGCATCCCCAGAAGCGCAAGCAGGGGTAGTGTTGAGTTGGGGCACCCTGTTGGGGTGGGACTAATAGCAGGTCCTGAGGGGACATGAGCTGGAGGGAGAGAAACTTCCAGAACTGGCAGAGTGGGGAGCAGGCACGGTGCCCCTTAGGAGGAGGATTCCTTCCAGGACGGTTTAATGGCACCTGAGGGAGATCCCTGGTGGCACAGAGGTTAAGAGCTAGGCTGCTAACCAAAAGGTTGGCAGTTCAAATCCACCAGCAGCTCCCTGGAAACCCTATGGGGCAGTTCTACTCTGTCCTGTAGGGTCACTATGAGTCAAAATCAACTCAGTGGCAACAGTTTGGTTTGAGGGTTTGAGGGGCTCCAGGGGTCATTGAGGAGCTTGTCTGGGGGACTCAGCACTGCCGCCAGCTGATGAGGACACTGTGTGTGCCTGAGGCCACTGCAGAGAACCCTGGGCAGGTCAGCTGCCAAGAGGGGGTCCCCATGGGCTGAGGTCTGGTATCCCGCTCTGACTGGGTTTGACGACATTGTTGCCTTAACACACACTGATGGAGACTTCAAGGTCACCACCATGCTCTGTGGCCCATGGGACAGAGGTCCGGCTAGCATACCCCCTGATGTCTGAGCTGCATGGACACCCAGTTCTGCACCCTCCTCCCAGTAGGGGGCCTGTGAGAACCAGCTCTGGAGGTCTGCAGCCTTCTGGGGGCGCCCAGATGGGTGGGGCTCACAGTCGCCCCACACCACTACACACATGGAATTCTCACCGTGTGTCTTGCTGGGAACACCTTCTGCCTAAGATGGTCCCGGCTACAGGTGTGTACATACCTGCCACACATGTGTCTGCACCCCTTGTGCACGTGTGTCCACACTCCTCGCACACGTGTGCTGCGCCCCATGTACATTGCAGCCTGGTCATCCCGCTGTGCAGGCAGCTCTGCTTCCTCCCATCTGCGCCGTTGCCTTGGCTGTTTTGCACTTTTGTTCACACTCCAAAGAATACTTGGTATGCCTTCGGTCCAGCTGTATACTTTTAACGTTTTTTTATATGTGCTGAGCGTCACCCCCTCGTCTCGGTGAACGTGTCACCCTACTGCCCATCTCACTCTGCACCTGTGCATTTTCTAGGGATAGACGCCCAGGGAATGAACTCTCCTTTTCTAACACATAGGAGGAGCTCGCTGGCTTGAGTCACTGGCAGCAGCGCCTTGGGGAGGGACCGGCGTAGGGTCTGCAGGGCACTCAGACGCCTCGACCTGTGCACTTAGTAAACACGGTGACTCCACCCAGTGCGTGGCCTCCTCACTGCCTTGGGGGCCGCTGGTCTGCGGGGATGGGCTCAGGGTAGGGAGCAGGCAGAAAAGTGGGGAATGACAAGGGTCCTCTGGGCTGAGACACCACTCTGTTTCCATGGGGCTGACGCTCTGGGGGTCAACTGGGACTTCCATAACAAAGTGTCACAGGTCCAGGTCCTCATTCTAGCCAGCAGAAAGGGGGCCTGGGAGGAAGGGCTCTTCCTTCTCTTTAAGGGAAGTGTGTCAAGTTGCACACATGGCACCTGCTCATATCTGTTGGCTAGAACTCTGTCACAGTCAGGAAGAAAGACTGGAAATGCGCCATTATAGGGGACTGATCCAGGCCCAATCAGGGGGTGCCCGATTAACCTAGCTAAGTCAGGGGCTCTCTTGTCCTTCTCCCTCAGCCCGCCTGCTATGAATTGAATTGTGTCTCCCCAAAATATGTATTGTAAATCCTAACCCCTATATTTGTAGAAACAAGCCCTACTAAGCACTCGGCTGCTAACCCAAAGGTCAGCAGTTCAAATCCACCAACCGCTCTATGGGAGGAAGATGTGGCAGTCTGCTTCCATAAAGATTTACAGCCTGGAAAACCCTATGGGGCAGTTCTACTCTGTCCCATAGAGTCACTACGAGTCAGAATTGACTCGATGGCAATGGATATTAATAAGGATCTGAGGCGACCACTACTGGGGACACCACTGGGGCCACCACTGGGGCCAGGTTCCACACACAGTAGGGCCTAGTTCTGTGCACAGTAGGGCTCACGTGTCTCGGGCTAGACACAGGCTCTAGAATGCTAGCCAAGGGGAGAGCAGGGCATGCCAGATGCCTCCATGGATCCTGCTCCTGAGCAGGCAAGTCTGGGTACCCCCACCTGGCATACAACACTCTCTGTGACTCTCACCACACCCCCAGGCCTGCCACTGCCCAGCCCCAGCCCAGCCTCAGAGCCATATGGCAGCATTACCAAGCACCCACAGCGTGCGGCACTGAGCTCTGTCTCTGACGTGCCTCTCCATATCAGCGTCACCACAGCCCACAAGGTGGCATCATCGTCACCCCATTCCATGGGGGAGGAGGATGAGACATAGGAAGCTTGGAGGGTCCCTGATGAGTGGGGAGGCTGGGATGTGAACCTGGACTCCTGACTCCAGAGCCCACCTGGGCAGGCAGCTGACACACAGTTGGGTCCACGCTATCCACACTGAGCCTGCTTCAGCCTCTCCTGAGGCTTATGTCCCGGAACTGCATTCTGCTGGTCGCCTGAGTCCCTCGGGCCTCCTGTCCAGCCAGTAACCTGGAGTCCAGTGTGGCCGTGGAGAGGGTGGAGGCCTCAGATGGTCTGTGAGAGGCCAGCGTGGAGGGTAGGGAGGAGGGGGGCTGCTTCCAGATAAACCTCAGGGCACCGGGGTGGAGGCACCAGGGTGGGGGCGCAGGGGTAGGCTGTGTAAATGGGGCACAAGGCAATGTGAAGCTCCTCGCCCCTCGCTAGGGTACCTGTGGCAGTAATAAACTCAGCGCGTTTAAGGAGCAGCAGGGCCCCCAGTGGAGGCCCAGGGGTTGGGGGTGGGGGTGGGCGGAAGACGAGGGCGGAACCCTGGGGATTCAGGCTGGAAGAGCAGCCACTCCAGACCTCACACTGTCTGTCTTAGGGCCTCGTCCTGTGGAAGCCCAAGCTCCTCTCCCTGGTGAACTGGTCACGGTGGGGGCTGACCCCCAAAATGCTCAGGCACCCCAGGTTGTGAACCTCCTGTCCCTCCTCTCACTCCTTCCTGCCCCTTTCTGGGCCCTTCAGAGTGGGCAGCTTTTCCCAGGGTGCCCATGAGGTGGCAGCACACACCCAGCGAAGAGGCAGTGTGGGTCCTGGAGAAGGGACAGGCAGACTACGCCTGCCCACCTGAGCTTGAGGCCTGGGTCCTCGTTGCACTGGGTGTGAATCAGGACGTGGCAGGTGTGGCAGTGCGCTGGGAAGGATGCTTCTGCCTAAGGAACCATTGGGTGAAGACAGACAAGGGCTGCCTGGGTCTGGGGCTGCCACAGGGAGGGTCCAGGGCAGACCCTTGAGGCAGACCCATGTTCATGGCAAATGGACTCAACTCTGGAGGGGGAGTGGAAGGGTGGGGGAGAACGGAGTGAGGGTGGGGGGTGGGGGAGCAGGAGGGGTAGGGGAGAGTAGTGGAGTGAGGGTAGGGGGCGAGGGGAGCAGGAGGGTGGAGGAGAGTAGGAGGGAAATGAAGAGAAAGTAAAGGGTCAGGAGAGAATGGGGTGGGGGTAGGGGCAGGGGGGAGTCGAAGAGTGGGGGAGAGTCGGGAGGGGGGTGGTAGGCAAGATGGGTTTTGATGAACTTCCCCAGCCACTACTCTGGATGCTGTGTGGAGGGCAGTTTTGGGGTGTGGGGCCATGGGGAGACAGCGGGTTGGGCACAGTGGTAGAGGCAGGGAGGAGCCAGACAGGGTGTGGGGAGCTGCTATCTGCACTCCATCCCTGCAGGTCCTGTTGCTGGAGAAGCTCCCTCCCTCTCTGATCCCCCTGTCACAGACACAGACACAGACGCAGACACAGACACACTGCCTCCTTCCACGTCCCCTCTGAAAGTTTCTCCGAGGGGGGTCTGGGCCCCCGGTGTCAGGCTCCCTGGGCTCACCCTGACTTCGAGAGCAGGTGGCCCAGGAATCTGCATTAGGCAGCCTCCCAGGTGAGGCTTGGAGGCAGCAGGGCTGGAGAGCCGCCCAGGCCCCTGCCCTGGCCTCACACCATCCCCATCCTCTGGAGCCACCATGCAGACCCCAGGATGGGTCTCAGGTGGAGCCTTGGCCTCTGATGAGGGGTGCGAGGGTCAGGCCTCCTGGAGGTTTTGGGGACTGAGTTGGGCAGGAGGCTGCTCTCAGGGGAGGAGACCCGTGGGCAGGTGTGGGGCAGGGAGCAGAGAGGTGGTAGCTGGCAATCGGAAGCCGGAAACCAGGGAGCACCTCCTGCTACTGAGTACAGACCCTGTTGTTTGTTCACTTACTTATTTGAAGACTATTTTTTTTTTAGAGCAGTTTTAGGTTTACAGAGAAATTGCTCAGAAAATAGAGAGTTCCCAGACCCCTCTGCCACAGTTTCCCCTGTTGTTAATACCTTGCATTCCTGGGCACATTCGTTACAAGTTTTTTTGTTTTTTTTAAAACTTTTATTGTGCTTTAAGTGAAAATTTACAAATCGAGTCAGTCTCTCATGCAAAACCTTATATACCCCTTGCTATATACTCCTAGTTGCTCGCCCCCTGATGAGACAGCACATTCCTTCTCTCCACCCTGTGTTTCCGTGTCCATTCAGCCAGCTTCTGTCCCCCTCTACCTTCACATCTCGCCTCCAGACAGGAGCTACCCACGTAGTCTTATGCGTCTCCTTGATCCAAGAAGTTCACTCCTCACCAGTATCATTTTCTGTCTTGTAGTCCAGTCCAATCCCTGTCTGAAGAGTTGGCTTCAAGAACGGTTCCTGTCCTGGGCTAACAGAAGGTCTGGGGGCCATGACCTCCAGGATCCCTCTGGTCTCAGTCAGACCGTTAAGTCTGGTCTTTTTACTAGAATTTGGGGTCTGCATCCTACTGCTCTCCTGCTCTCTCAGGGGTTCTCTGTTGTGCTCCCTGTCAGGGCAGTCATGGGTTGTAGCTGGGCACCATCTAGTTCTTCTGGTCTCAAGCTGATGTAGTCTCTGGTTTATGTGGCCCATTCAGACTCTTGGGCTCATAATTGCCTTGTGTCCTCGGTGTTCTTCATTCTCCTTTGTTCTAGGTGGGTTGAGACCAATTGATGCATCTTCAGATGGCCGCTTGCTAGCGTTTAAGACCCCAGATGCTACTCTCTAAAATGGGATACAGCATGTTTTCTTAATAGTTTTTATTATGCCAATTGGCCTAGGTGTCCTCTGAAGCCATGGTCTCCAAACCCCTGCCCCTGCTACTCTGGCCTTCAAAGCCTTTGGTTTATTCAGGAAGCTTTATTTTTTTTCTTTGCTTTCGGTTTAGTCCAGTTATTCTGACCACTCCTGTGTTATGTGTTGTCCATCCCTTCACCTTTCCTCACAAGTTGATGAACTGATATTGATACATTGTTATCAAGTAAAGCCCACAGTTTATATTGGGGCTCCCTCCTGTGGCATAGCCCTGTGGGTTTTGACAAAGGCATGTCCTGGGTCCACCATTAGTATCCTACAGGATAGTGTCCCTGCCCTGAAGATGTCCTGGACTCCCCCTACTCACTCCTCCTCCTTGGCGCCTGGCAACTATGGACCTTCTCACAGTCTCCATGTCCTATTTAAGAAAAGACACAGAGGGGAGCCGTGGCCCAGTCCCCTCCTCGATTCGGGGGTCTGGGCTGTGTTCGGGAGAGTAGACTCCACAGCCCTAAGCATCTTTCCTCTGGCTGGTTTCTCAGCCTAACGCGGGGGCTAGAAGCTCCAAGAGTGCACCCAGCGTCCTGGCGAGGCAGGGTCTCAGGTCTGGGCACTCCCCATCCCAGGGGCCTGGTCTCCCCTGTGCCCTATATGGAACCCCACCTCTCCCATCTGTTCCAGTGGTTCTGCCTCCGAGTGGTCATGGTCATTTTTCCCCGGAGGCGAGGGCTTTAAAGGGCTTTGGCTCAGCAGCAAACAGCCTGATTTTCAAGGTGGAGGGGAGGGCTGGGGCTGTGTGCTGGCTGTGGGGGGGGCACAGAGTGAGCTCAGTTTGAGTCAGCAAGTCCCATTGGCCCCCTGGTATAGCAGGCTCTCAGGGAAAGCCTTCTACCTGAACCCTCTGTGGGGGCCAAAGGAGATCCTTCCCTGTCAATATGGAGTGCTGAGAGCACTCCCCCAGGAGCCAAAATCCAAGAGGAGCTGCTGCTGTGAGGCTGGCCCGGGGGTAACCAGAGCTCATTTCCCAGGTTGACCTGGAGCCCAGATAGCAAAGGGGAGTCCCCACAAGGCACTTGAGGGCCTAACCCTGCCCCTGAGGAATCCCCACAGGGCAGATGAGGGCCCAGCCCCACCATCCCCACCCCCGTGGCCAGAGCCATCCAGAAGGCCTGGCCCTGCACTGAGAAACTCCTAGGCAGATGCTGTCCAGGACAGTGCCTGCCCTGGTGGTCCCCACTTCCTGGAAGCCAGGGA
This sequence comes from Loxodonta africana, assembly GCF_030014295.1. Classification (NCBI taxonomy): domain Eukaryota; kingdom Metazoa; phylum Chordata; class Mammalia; order Proboscidea; family Elephantidae; genus Loxodonta; species Loxodonta africana. The sequence continues at coordinate 63,076,943 of NC_087365.1, read as the reverse complement.
GCAAATCCGCCTTCACCTTGTCTTAGCCCACCCAGGTCCCCAAGCTGGGACCCCCAAGCTGGGAATGCCATCCAGGCAAGAGGCATTGTTTGCAAACCTTTATTGCTTTTGAGTGCAGGCCTTGGGGCTTGGCCCTTGGTGGAGGGAGGGTGGGGCATACCGCCTAGCCCAGGCTCCCTGTCCGCAAAGCTCGGGGGTAGGAAGTGGGATTTCGATCTGGGTGCAGCTGGATTGCAGTGGAGTCCTAGAGTGGACTGAGGGGGCTTGGGATGGAGGGGCTGCACACCTCTCTCCCTGCCCCTTTCTCTCGTTCATCCACTCACACAACTGACACACGCACCAGCAATGATTTCACCCTCTCTGCCGGGGACACTTCTGTCCTTTGAAAGAAGGGGCTTGGCCCCTCGCACCTCCCGGTGGGCACCCTCCACAGTCTCCCCATGATGGATGTGACTTGCTTGTCAGGGGAAGGGTTTTGCTGCTGGCCCCTCTGTTGTGAGGGCCGTCCCTGCCACCTCAGTCCCTGTGACCCAGGGCTTGCCCAGTGCATACCTGGCGTCTATTCCCATACACAAGTGACCCCAGGAGGCCAGAGGACTTTGATGCAGGTGCCTGTCCTGTGGCTTCAGGGCCCTGGGGGAATGTGTGGGTTGTAGGGGGTGTGCCCGTTCTTCACTGAGAAGCATCATTGTTAGCTCCAGGGAGGCTGGATGACTGGAGGATGACTGCTGAGCTGTGAAGCTCAGTGACCACCGTCCCTGGTCCCGCCTGCGTGTGCTCCTGATAGATGCTGAGGTTGGCGGCGCCCCCCACCCTTGCATTTCCAGGGTGTTCTCCCCGAATGCGGACAGACTGTGCTGTCAACACGGTTCAGGCACGTGGGGCTTCAGCAAAGTCAGACAAGCCCCTTTACTTGGGCACTGCCGGGGCATCAGGAGATCCCAGCGCTCGGCTCGGCTGGACCCTCCTCTGGCTCAGCCGCAAAGTGCGCTGGGCAGGTGGTGGGTTGGCAGGAGCAGGGCTCAGGGTCAGCACCAGCAGGATGTGAGGCTGGGGGCTCTGGCTGACCCACTGCAGTGAGCTCTGCCCACTTTGTAAATTGGGATAACACCAAGGGCCTGTGTTCAGTGTCCAGTGGGAGGCCTCACTGGTGTGGGGGGGCAGCTCACCGCTAACTCCAGTCCATGAACAAAGGGGTGGAGGGCAGTGAGTGCAAGGCAGTGCGAGGGGTGGCAGTGTGGGGTTTACACCGAGTCTGAACACCAGTCCACCAGCTGCTGTTTGAAGACGATGCACCCAGGGCCAGGAAGAGTCTTCTGTGGGCAGCAGGTTTTCTTTCCTTCCTGTGAATTTTCCCTTCCAGCATTTCTGGTACCCTCCTCCGCCTGGGCAGGCCTTCACCTTGCCTGCAAACCCCACCCCAGTCTCTTCTTCCGTGATACCACTGGCCACATCTTCTGAAACTGCCCCTCTGACCATGGTACTACCCTTCCCCAAAGCCTTATTGCTCCCTATTGCCTGAGGGGAACTGTCCAAACTCTTCAGCCCCACATCCAGGACACCCCCCACAGTGACTCCTGCACCCTCCCAGCACCCCAGGCTTGTTCTCCTCTCAGTGTCTCTACTCCTCCCTGGCAGGCTCCCCTCCTCTCTACCCTTTCTCAAATCCTCCTGATCCTCTGGCGGTCACCTCCACCCCGCCTCCACCTTGTACTATCCTGTCCGAGAAGATTTTTGTATGCCCGAGGCCTTGGGCCGTGCTGTTGTTTTTGTTTGTCCAGATGGTCTGTGCTCACAACGTGATTTATGGTGGCAGTCCTGGGCCACATGGTATCAGCTTGACCTCTGGGGGGCTGGAGACCAAGGTCAGCCAGGTCTACATGACCGACCCCAGTAGAAACCCGGCACACCAGCCTTGGAAGAGCTACCCTGGTTGGCAACACTCCATGTGCGTTGCCACATGTCGCTGCTGGGAGAAGTCAGTGCTGTCCACATGACCCCACAGGGAGGGGACACCTGGATGTCCACACCTGGGCTCCCCTGGATCCTGCCCCAGGCGCCTCCTCCCTTTGCTAGATGTTAACCTGTGTCCTTTCCCTGTAATAAACCGTGAGATGATGGCTTTTCTGAGTCCTGCAAGTCCTAGTGAATCATGGAGCCTGAGGGTGGTCTTGGGGTCACCAACTCGTTCCCTGCTAAATTTCTTCTCTGGGTCTGCACTGTTCTACATCCTGACACTCACCTGCAGCTCTCGCAGCACCCCCCCACACCCACCTGTTGCCCTCCCATCTGGCTGCCCCTGCACGTCCAGAGGCTCAGCAGCGGACAGCCCTGGCCGGGCTGTCCCTCACCACAACCTCCCCACAGACACAGGAGTCCCAAAATTGTCTCCCTGTCACGAGTTGGCTCCCTGGACTGTTCAGGGTGCCTTTGCCTGGTAGGGGACTACTCCCGCCTCCTCCCCCTCCTGCAGCCCACTGAGCCCAGGAGCAAACAGCTCAGCAGTGCCCTCATCAGAGCCAGATGGGGAGCTGGGACTCCCTTCTTGACATTCAGAGCTGCTAATTTTTCCTGGGCACAGTTGGTTTGGCATTTGCATTGGAATGGATTTCTGTTAACTTTCTCCTGCGGCTGGGCCGCCACACAGCGAGGCCAAATTCTCTGGACACAGGCAGGTGAGGCGTCGGGGGAGGAGGCTCACGTCACTGCCCACCCATCCCGCACAAAAAGGGGGGCTCTGGGACACCAGACCACCCACGTTCCACCCTTGGCCTCGGCCCTCTCCCCCACCCCACCTCAGGCACCCCTGTGCCACACCCTGGAAGGGGCAGGGCTCTGTGTCCTGCCCGGGCCCAGCTCCAATGCTTCTGCTCCAAGAAGCTCCCCAATGGACCCCTTCACACAGGTGGTCTTTCTAGGGGGACAACGACCCTGTCTGTCCTGCTTCTGGTAATGACTGTGGGGCCTAGCTTGGTTCTTTCATCCTCCTGCCAGCACCAGTGCCCGCCCAGCACTGGGTGTCCACTCAGTGTCCGACACACCCACACGGCACGGTCGTCAGTTCCCTACCCCCTGCAGCATCGGGCGACTGTGCCCACTCTCAGCCATCTCCTGTCTCTGAGGCTGAGCCCTGCTATGCCCTGGTAGTGTTCTAGAGTGTTTGGGGATGAAGGCTGGATGCATGAATGAGCGAGTGAGTGAATGAACGCATAAACAAGAAGGAAACAAGGCCGGTGTGGGCCCATGGTCTGGTTCCTCATGCCCCATTATAGGTGGCTCCAGCAGTTCCTGTGTGTGGGCCGGGAAGTCCTTGTGGAAATGGGGACTTTGCCATCCACTGCCCAGAGGTCAAGCCAGTGTGTGTGTCCGTGTGTGTGTGAGTGTGTGTTGTGTGTGTGTCTGGTGTGTGTGTGGTGTGTCTGCTATGTGTGGTGTCTGTGTGGTGTGTAGTATGTGCGTGTCTGGTGTGTGTGGTGTGTGTGGGTGTCTCTGTGGTGTGTGGTGTGTGTGTCTGTCTGGTGTGTGTGTGGTGTGTGTGTCTGGTGTGTGGTGTGTGTGTCTGGTGTGTGGTGTGTGTGGTGTGTGTGGGTGTGTGTGTGGTGTGTGTGGGTGTGTGTGTCTGGTGTGTGTGTGGTGTCTGTGTGGCATGTGGTGTGTCTGGTGTGTGGTATATGTGTGCAGTGTGTGGTGTGTGTGTGGTGTATCTTGGTGTGTGTGTGGTGTATGTGTGTGTGGTGTGTGGTGTATGGTGTATGTGTGTGTGGTGTGTAGTGTGTGGTGTGTGTGTGTAGCGTGTGTGGTGTGTGGTGTGTGTCTGTGGTGTGTGGTGTGTGTGTGTGGTGTGTGGTGTGTGTGTGGTGTATGTGTGAGTGGACTGTGTGTGGTATGTGGTGTGTGTGTGGTGTGTGGTGTTGGTGTATGTGGTGTGTGGTGTGTGTGGTGTGTGGTGTGTGTGTGGTATGTGATGTGTGATGTGTATGGTATGTGGTGTGTGTGTGGTGTGTGTGCGCTGTGTGGTGTGTATTGTGTGTGGTGTATGTGGTGTGTGGTGTGTGTGGTATGTGTGTGGTGTGTGGTGTGTGCTGGGTGGTGTGTATGGTGTGTGTGATGTATGGTGTGTGTGTGGTTTGTGGTGTGTGTGGTGTGTGTGTGCTGTGTGGTGTGTGTGGTGCGTGGTGCGTGTGTGGTGCGTGGTGCGTGGTGCGTGTGTGGTGCGTGGTGCGTGTGGTGTGTGTGTGGTTTGTGGTGTGTGTGTGGTGTGTGTTTGGTGTGTGGTGTGTGGTGTGTGCGTGGTGTGTGGTGTGTGTGGTATGTGGTGTGTGTGTGGTGTGTGGTGTGTGTGGTGTATGTGGTGTGTGGTGTGTGTGGTGTATGTGGTGTGTGGTGTGTGTGGTGTGTGTGGTGTATGTGGTGTGTGGTGTGTGTGTGGTATGTGTGTGGTATGTGTGTGGTGTGTGGTGTGTGTGTGGTATGTGGTGTATGTGTGGTGCGTGTGGTATATGTGCTGTGTGGTGTGTGTGGTGCGTGTGTAGTGTGTGTGGTGCGTGGTGTGTGTGGCGCGTGGAGTGTGTGGTGTGTGGTGCGTGTGTGGTGTGTGGTGCGTGTGTGGTGTGTGGTGCGTGGTGTGTGTGTGGTGCATGTAGTGTGTGTGGTGTGTGGTGTGTGTGTGGAGCGTGGTGCGTGTGTGGTGCGTGTGGTGTATGTGCTGTGTGGTGTGTGTGTGTGTGGTGTGTGGTGTGTGTGTGGTGTGTGGTGTATGTGGTGTGTGGTGTGTGTGGTGTATGTGGTGTGTGTGGTATGTGATGTGTGTGGTGTGTGTGGTGTGTGTGTGGTATGTGGTGTCTGTGTGGTGTGTGGTGTGTGTGTGGTGTGTGTGTGGTGTATGTGGTGTGTGTGGCATGTGCTGTGTGTGTGGTGTGTGTGGTGTGTTGTGTGGTGTGTGTGGTGTGTGATGTATGTGGTGTGTGTGTGGTACGTGTGGTGTATGTGCTGTGTGGTGTGTGTGTGGTGTGTGTGGTGTGTGTGTGTGGTGTGTGGTGTGTGGTGTGTGTGGTGTGTGGTGTATGTGGTGTGTGTGTGGTAAATGATGTGTGTTATGTGTGTGGTGTGTGGTGTGTGTGTGGTGCGTGTGGTGCGTGTGGTGTATGTGCTGTGTGGTGTGTGGTGTGTAGTGTGTGTTGTGTGTGGCGTATGTGGTGTGTGGTGTGTGTGGTAAATGATGTGTGGTGTGTGTGGTGTGTGGTGTATGTGGTGTGTGGTGTGTGTGTGGTGTGTGTGGTGTATGTGGTGTGGTGTGTGTGTGGTATGTGACGTATGCGTGGTGTATGTGGTGTGTGTGTGGTATATGCGGTGTGTGGTGTGCGTGTGGTATGTGATGTATGTGGTATGTGGTGTGTGGTGTGTGTGGTGTATGTGGTGTGTGGTGTATGTGGTGTGTGGTGTGTGTGTGGTATGTGATGTGTGGTGTGTGTGATGTATGTGGTGTGTGTGGTGTGTGGTGTGTGGTGTATGTGGTGTGTGGTGTGTGTGTGGTATGTGATGTGTGTGGTATGTGGTATGTGTGTGGTGTGTGTGTGGTGTGTGTGGTGTATGTGGTGTGTGTGGTGTGTGGTGCGTGATGTGTGTGTGGTGTGTGGTGTATGTGGTGTGTGTGTGGTATGTGATGTGTGTGTGATGTATGTGGTATGTGTGGTATGTGTGTGGTGTATATGGTGTGTGGTGTGTGTGTGTGGTATATGTGGTGTGTGGTGTGTGTGTGGTATGTGATGTGTGTGGTGTGTGTGGTGGCTCTGAGGAGCACTGGTAGATGCAAGTACAGGCCGTGTCTTCAGCTCCCACTTCTGTGTGCTCATGCTCAGGGACTCAGGCCGAGGCCAGGCCACCGTGGCCGTGGCCATCACACCCCCAGGACAGTAACCGGCCACTGCTGACATTGCCCATTCAGCATCCCAGGCGTCTCCGCCAGGAGATGCTGGAAAGCCAGAGAGCCTGCTAGGAGGGGACCACCAGTCAGCAGGAATCAGCTGCTCCAGCAGCCTCAGCAGCCAGGAGGGCGGACAGTGCACTCAGCCCCTCCCCACCCCTGCCCAGCCCCAGCCCCTCCCCACACCTGCTCAGCCCCCAGCTCCTCTTGGAGGAGGCAGTGGACCATGGCCCTGCCTCCTGGCCCTGGACTCAGAGCTAGTGTCTGGGCCAAGGCTACAAGAGCAGCTTTTGTGTTTGAGAAGCGCCCACCTGGCTCCCCCTTTGAGCTGGACCTGGCTCCTCACCCTTATTGCCTTGTCATGTCCAGTCAGTCCCCTCTGCCATGGTTCCCTAGGCACAGGTGTGACTGTCCCTGGCCAAGGGGACCCCTCCCTTGGGCGCTGCTGTCCTGTCTGCTAATGGGGCAATAACATCTGCTTCAAGGAGCACTCTGGGGATGAGTGGGGTGAGCAGTGTGCAGTAGGCACTCACCACACATATCCCCCACCTGCCCCCCGCCCTGTCGTACTCATCCGTGATCGCTAGTCAGGGGGCCGCACCTTCACAGAGCTGGCGGCCTGATAAAGTGGAACCCAGGGAGGCTTGCAGGTTGCTATGGAAACACACAGGGCTGTCTGGGTGGGGGAGGGACCCAGAGGGCTCCGGAGAGGAGGTGCTGAAAGATGAATGAGTTTGCCAAGCAGATCAGGGCCAGGGGGAGGGGGCGGGACGTTCTGGGATGCTGGAGAGAAACCGCTCAAGAAGATCATCAACCTGCATCCACTCCTGCTCTCAGCCCCACCCACCCCCTTCACCTGCCCTTCCCCCACCCCTTCCACCTACTCCCACCCCTCCCTGCCCTCATCCCATCACAACCCCCATCTACCCTGGGGCCCACCCACCACTTCCCCTGTCCTCAGCCCCACCTACTCCCTCTCCCTGCTCTCACCCAACCACTATCCTCAGGTACACTCCGCCTCACCCACCCCTGCTTCAAAGGCAAGTGAAGGTTTGCAATCTTCTCAGCTGGCCGCAAGTCTCCTGCTCAGTGGAGAAGCAGCTCCCTTCTCACCAGGTGGCCCTGACTTCACTTGAGGAGTTCTGTTTAGGAGCCTGTGTGGTCTGGGGAACAGATGGCTTGTAACCACTGTGGAGTAAGAAACTTGCAGACATCCTGAGCCAAGCCCAGGGGCTGTAGACCCATGCAGGTGGTACCCCCCTGGGACCCCAGCTCCTCTGCCTGTGTCTTCCCTGCCCTGGGCAAGCCCCCCTCCCGCCACCCCTCAGGCCTCTTCCTTCCACCTCCCACCTCCCCATCCGTCTCTTCTCTTCCTCCTTTCCCTCGGACTTCTCCCCTCTAGCCTCTTGCCCCCCTTCCCCCTGGCCTGGGGGGATCTGCACACCCACCATCTGAGGGATGCGTTGTTGTCTATCTGCTTGCAGGTGAGCTTCAGGCTCAAGCTGGATACTGATTATTCTGCCTCCGGGGACGTGTGGGCAGCACCCTGACCTTCACGTGCCCCTCCTGCCCCTCCACCACATCCCCCTCTCGCAAACATCCTGAAGGTGGGAGGAAAGGGTGGCAGGGGGCCAAACCCACCAGCTCTCTGAGGCGGCCCCGAGCAGGCCAGGGTACCCAAGATTGCCTCCTCTAGCTGGGCTGCCAACCCTGGGCCTTGTTACAGGAGAATGGCTTCGGTTCTTGTCTTCAGTGTAAGAAAGAATTCAAACACTGAGACAAACAGTGCCAAGAGAGCAGAGGCTTATTAGCAAGCAGAGGGTGAGTAGTAAAATTACACTTGACTAGGAAGCGTCATGTGGGCTCTCAGGTTGAGAAAGAACTTGAGTGCCCCATGGTCATTTTTTTTTTTTTAGGGTTTTACGCCCTTTTTGTCTCTTTATCTGTCTCTGTTAACATTTAAAAGCCAGGACAGGACCACCTATGAAGACTATTTCTTTGGCTTAAGGTTTAATTACCAAGTTAGGGACCTTGTCAAGTTAGGGACTTTATCAAATTAAAAAATTTTATCAAATCAAAGACGCCTGTAAAGATCATTTCCTTGTTTTAAAGTTTAACTATGTATAACCCAGCCTGAGGAATGTCACCGGGGTACCCCCTGTCTCTTCCTTTGTAGGGATTGTCTTATTGAGGAATGTCACCACCCCCTTCCTCTTCCCAAGTGCAAACTCTCTCCTTCTGCCTTACAGCCTCACTGTCTTTGCCAAAGATGCTGCGAAGCTCCCTCTTGGCTGTGACCTCCATCTGCCTCTTCCTGGGGGCAGCAGTGCTGGGCTTGAACTGAGAGTCTTCAGTGGACAAATGCCCCCCTCCATCGCCCCTCATGGGAGTCGTCCAGGGTCTGGGAGGAGGAGGTTGGGTGGTCATTCTGTTGTTTGATTGGCAAGGTGTGGACAGCTGGCACAGGCTTCAGCCGCCCCCCAGCCTGGGGCCACTTCCTCTGCCCTCCCTGCCTGCTGTCTCCCCCAGGCACCCCCCAGGACACGTGAGGACGCTGGCTTGGGGTACCTGAAGCTTCATGCATCCAGGGAGACTTTTTTTTTTTTAAAATCAGGCTTTAAGTGAAAGTTTTCAAATAAGTCAGTCTCTCATACCAAAATTTATATACACCTTGCTATATACTCCTAGTTGCTCTCCCCCTAATGAGACAGCACACTCCTTCTCTCCACCCCCTATTTTCGTGTCCATTCGGCCAGCTTCTGACCCCCTCTACCCTCTCATCTCCCCTGCAGACAGGAGCTGCCCACATAATCGCATGTGTCTACTTGATCCAACAAGCTCGCTCTTTACCGGTATCATTTTCTACCCCATAGTCCAGTCCAATCCATGTCTGAAGAGCTGGCTTTGGGAATGGTTCCTGTCTTGGGCTAATCGAAGGTCTGGGGACCATGACCTCTGGGGCCCTTCTAGTCTCAGTCAGACCGTTAAGCCTGGTCTTTTTATGAGAATTTGAGGTCTGCATCCCACTGCTCTCCTGCTCCCTCAGGGGTTCTCTGTTGTGTTCCTGGTCAGGGCAGTCATTGGTTGTAGCCGGGGCACCATTTAGTTCTTCTGGTCTCAGGCCAGGGTGACTTTGAAAGAGTGAAAGAAGGGCCCAGAAGGAGAAGGTGGCTTGAGTGTGGGGTGCCTGAGGGTGGCAGCTGAGGGCGGCTGCAAAGTCCCAGCCCCTCAGCTCCCCTGGCCTGAATCGAAGTGGACAAAGTCACCCCTGAGCTGCAGAGGAGTCCTGTGTCTGCAGCATGTTCCCTAGGCTGCTGGGCGCTATAAACTGGCCACAACCTTGGGTGTCGAGCCTCCCCAAGAGACCCCAGCCACCATGATACTGCCTGAGAGGCTCTGTTCTCCATCCTGAGTCTGCAGGTGATGCACCACACCCTCCATGTGGAGATTTACAAGGAGCGCCCTTGGGGAGGGTTCTGAGAGCGTGGCAGTGGAAGAAGGGCTGGCTCATTTTCTCACCCAAGTCCACAAACTAATATCCCGCTGGTCCGCTCTGCGCTGATGTGGATAGAGCCCAGCTGGGAATTGGGGCGTGTTTTAATAAGGATGGTGTCTCCCTTGGTAAAGCAGAGGGCTTCTCACTGGGGCTCCTTTGGCAAAGACATCACTGCACAGATGGTCCTCTCTCAAGCAGAGGCCCTGTCCCAGAGAAATCACATAGGTGGGCCCGTGTGTGGGAACCCTGCCCACATTTACTTCCCTTAATCTTTACCCCCTCTCAGGCCCCAGTTGCCGAGAACACACACACAAATCAAACTCATCGCCGTGGAGTCAATTCCGGCTCATAAGGACCTTAAAGGGCAGAGTAGAACCACCCCATAGTTTCCAAGCCTGTAATCTTTACAGAAGCAGACTGCCACATCTTTCTGAAGAGCAGCTAGTGGGTTCAAACCATCGACCTTTTGGTTAGCAGCTGGGCGCTTAAGCACTGCCTCCAGGGCTCCTTGCAAAGAACACACACCAGCAAAGCCCACAGATCCAGAAAAGTCTTCAACCAGAAAACACTGGCCCTGGTGGAGGTTCTCAGCGAGAGGAAGAGAGGCGCCCTAAACCCAGCTCAGACAGCAGTGTGGGATTTCAGGGCTACAGGGGTGCCAAGAAATGAGCAGGCCGAGCATTAGGGCACTTCAGCGGGGATGCACAGGAGACTAAGGCACACTCCCTTCCTTGTCCCCTCTTCCGTCTTGCATCTGAGGGTCTCAGGTACCCTCCTCTCTTCTCACACTCTGCTGTCTGCCTTGCCACTTGTGGCTCTGTGCCTCGGGGCTGCCCTGCTGTAGCTCAGCCTGACACCCTGTGAGTGGCAACCCAGTCCACAGCTGCCACCTGGCAGGATCACTTAGTTTGAATTTCTGGCAGAGACTCTGCCTGGGTGGCACACTCAGCTGCTTCCCACCAGCATTGCCCAGGTACCCATCATAGTTGAAGCCAGCTGGAGCCTTGGGGGCTATCTTTTCCAGGGGCTCAGTGTGGATGTTACAGCAAACGAGTCTTGTTTGGGACACCAAGCCTGGACTTTGAGACTGACCTCTGCTTCCTAGACACAGCAAACTTTGGAATTCTGCTCAGGATTGATTCTAGCTCCTTAAGACCTTCTGGCCTTGGCATTTTTCTTCAAAGGTGAGAGATGGGGTTGGCTTGGTGCATTTGGCTGTGACGTGCTTGCTCCTTCTGGAACCCCTTGGTGGCCTTTGATGTGTTGGCTGGTGCTAGCATTTGCCGTCTAAGACTCCAGCATAAGCCACAGCTCAGGGTAATGTTATTGTTGGGTGGTGTCGGTTCCAACTCATAGCAACACCATGTGACAGAGTGGAGCTGCCCCGTAGGGTTTCCTAGCTGTAATCTTTACGGGAACAGATCGCCAGGTATTTTCTCCCATGGAGCAACTGGTAAGTTCGAATCACTGCCTTTCAGTTAGCAGCCGAGTGCCTTTCCCATTGCACCACCAGGGCTCCTTGGGGTAACGATACCTGACATGTTTTGAGCACTTGCTACGTGCCAGGCAGTGTGTTGAGCACTTTGGGTACATTAATTCACCTAACCCTCACAACAATCAAATGGAAGGGGCGCTGTCCTTAAGATAAAGGAACCGACAGACAGGTCACAGAACCTGCTAAGGGGTGCAGCCAGGAGTCTAGCTTAGAACCGAGACATCCCATATTTTGACTCTCGGGAACCCTGACCTCCAGTGAACTTAGGAAATCCAAGAGACTGTTTGGGAGAAGCACAGAATACGGAAGACTCAAAGATGAAAAACCATGAGCATTGAATTAAGGTTTGAAAAGTGGTCACAAACATGATAGACCAGTCAAAAGTATAGGAAATAGGGTTGTGGTATTCACTAAGATGGATCAAGCCCACCCCATTCCATCTCCCTGGTTACAGCTAAAACCCTGGGAAAAATCAATAAAGCAATGGTCTGAGGACTCTGAGGAGTAAATAAAAACAGGTAGTTGGGGAGTGAAATCAAAATGCAAAGACAGACTCGGTGGCCGTTTCCTGGTTTACTTTTCCTCTCATAGCTCACAGCCTAGACTCGGGGCCTCCCACATCCTGGAACTCATCAGCATGGACAGGAAAAGCTCCAGGAGAAATGTGCTCTTTCTGGTCTCCTGCAAGATGGAGTGTGTGTGGCAGGGCGCAGGTGGGGGGGGATCCCATTTTTTTCTTTCCCGGTCCTACTCCAAGGAAAGGCCCAGGTCCAATGTGGCTTGGCTGTGGCAGTGGTGCCAGGGGCAACAGCAGCCACGCAGTGACCTAAAAACCTTCTGGACCAGTGTAGTAGGAAAAGGGACTGCGTGGCCAGAAAAGAGCCTCCGTTTTCTCTCTCTCTCTCTTAGCACTTCATTCCAAAGCAGATCCAGTTGTGGAAAGTATGCAACATCAGAGGAAGCCTAAAGCTCTGACTTTCTGTCCAGAGGGCCCTGGGAGCCAGAGAGTGTTAAGAAAGGGAGAGGAGGGGCACAGGAAAGAGACCTCATAAAATTTTTGTGCATGAAGTCCCAGGTGCACCCTGAGCTGCCTATAAGTGGGACTGGGACCCAAGGTGGCCCACCGTGCAGGTCCTGGCCTTTGGACACACATGGGGACTGGATTTGAATAGCACTGCACAGGTTTTGTGAGCATACTGACATTGGAACCACAGCACGCAGGAGGTATGTTGGAATGTGTGGCCTGACCAATTAAAAAATCAACATTCTCCAGAGGATTTTATAAAGACCGAGAGTCTAATAGCGTAATATTCAAAATGTCCAGAATACAATTCAAAGTTATTCAATATATAAAGAACCAGGAACATCTCCACAACTTGTAGGAGGAAAGGTGATCAACAACACCCACTTCAAGAGAAAAGGTGTTGGAGTCATTAGGCTTTAAAGCAGCTATTATAACGGTGCTCCACGAGGTAAGGACAAACACTCTGGAAATGAATGGAAAGACAGAAAGTCTCAGCAGAGAATCAGAGGCTATTAAAAAAAAAAAAAAACCTGGAAAATTGAGAGCTGAAAAATACAATAGGTAAATAAAAAATTCAATGGATAAATGCAATAGCAGAATGGGGATAACAGAGGAAAGAGTCAGTGAACTTGATAGGCCAGTAGAAATTATCCAATATGAATAAAATTGAAAAATGAACAGAGCCTCAGGGACTTACGGGACACTGTCCAAAGGCCTCACATCTGTGTCACTGGAGTCCCAGAAGAAGACAGTGTGGTACAGAAAAAATATTTGAAGAAATAAGACTGAGAGCTCCCCAAATTTGGTGAAAGACATAAATTTACAGATTCCAGAAGCTCAGTAATCTCAAACAGGATATCCTAAAAAGAAAACCACATTAAGAAACATTAAGCCAACTAAAATAAAAAAGATCATAACGAAATACTATGAAAAATTGTACTCCAACGAATTTGAAAACCTAGAGGAAATGGACAAGTTTCTAGAAACACACCACCTACCTAAACTAACACAAACTGAGGTAAAAAAAAAAAAATTGAATAGATCCATAATAGAAGAACTTGAAGGGGTCATTAAAAAAAGAAGAAGAACTCCCAACAAAAAAAGAGCCCTGGTCCAGAAGGCTTCACTGAAGAATTCTACCAAACTTTCAGAGCAGAGTTGACAGCAATGCTACTCAAACTATTCCAGAACACAGAAAAGGAAGGTATACTCCCAAATTCATTCTATGAAGCCAGCATAACTCTAATACCAAAGCCAGGTAAAGACAGCACTAAAAAAGAAAACTACAGACCAATATCCCTCATGAATATATGTAAACAGAACTCTCAACAAAATCCTAGTGAATAGAATTCAACAGCATATCAAAAAAAAAAAAAATGACAAAATGAGATTCATACCAGGCATGCAAAGATGGCTCAACATTAGAAAATCACTCAACGTAATCCACCACATAAATGAAACAAAGGAAAAGAATCATGTAATCATCTCAATCTATGCAAAAAAGGCATTTGATAAAGTCCAACACCCATTCCTGATAAAAACTCTCAGCAAAATAGGAATAGAAGGGAAATTCCTCAACATAATAAAGGGCATTTATACAAAACCAACAGCCAACATTACCCCCAATGGAGAGAATCCTAAAGCACTCCCCTTGAGAATGGGAACCAGACAAAGATGCATTTTATCACCACTCTTATTCAACATTGTATTGGAAGTATAGTGAGAGCAATAAGGCAAGAAAAGGAAATAAAGGGCATCCACATTGGTATAGAAGAAGTAAAACTATCCGTATTCACAGATAATATGATCCTATACATAAAAAATTCTAAGGACTCCACAAGAAAGCTATTGGAACTAATAGAAGGATTCAGCAAAGTAACAGGATACAAGATCAACATACAAAAATCAGTTGGATTCCTCTACATCAACAAAGAGAACTGTGAAAAGGAAATCTGGAAAACAATACCATTTACGATAGTCCCCCAAAAGATGAAATACTTAGGAATAAATCTAGCCAGGGACATAAAAGACTTATACAAAGAAAACTACAAAACGGTACTGCTAGAAACCAAAAGAGACGTACATAAATTGAAAAACACTACCATGCTCTTGGATAGGAAGACTTTGTGAAAACGTTGATACTTCCCAAAGCCATATATAGATATAATAATGCAATCCCAATAGCATTCTTCAACAAGATGGAAAAACTAACCACTAACCTCATATGGAAGGGAAAGAGGTCCCAAATAAGTAAAGCTTTATTAAAAAAGAAGAACAAAGTAGGAGACCTCATAGTACCTGGTCCCAGAACCTACTATTCTGCCACAGTAGTCAAAACAGTCTGGTACTGGTACAGCAATAGACAAATAGACCAATGGAACAGAATTGAGAACACAGACAGAAATCCATTCACCTACGGACAGCTGATTTTTGACAAAGGACCAAAGATTATTGAATGGGGAAGAGACAGTCCCTTCAACAAATGGTGCTGGCAAAATTGGATATCTGTAGAAAATTGAAACAGGATCCGTATCTCACACCATACACAAAAACTAACTCAAAAATGGATCAAAGACCTAAATATAAAACCTAAAACTATAAAAACCATGGAGGAAAAATTAGGGACAATGCCAGGTGCCCTAATAGAGAATACCAAACATAACTAAAAATGCACACACAGTAGAAGATGAACTAGATAAGTGGAACCTCCTAAAAATTAAACACTTATGCTCAACAAAAGAGTTCTCCAACAGAGTAAAAAGAGAACCTACAGATTGGGGAAAATATTTTGGCTACAACATACCCAACAAGGGTCTAAGCTCTAAAATTTATGTAAAATTTCAACACCTCAACAACAACAACAAAAAGACAAATAATCCAATTTAAAAATGGGCAAAGGATATGAACAGACACTTCATCAAAGAAGACATTCAGGTGGCTAACAGACACATGAGGAAATGCTGTGGTCACTAGCCATTAGAGAAATGCAAATCAAAACTACAATGAGACACTATCTTACCCCGACATTACTGGCACTAAAAAAAAAAAAAACAGAAAATAACAAATGTTGGAGGGGCTGTGGGGAGACTGGAACTCTTATGCACTGCTGGTGGGTACAACCATTTTGGAAAACGATATGGTGCTTCCTTAAAAAGTTAGAAATACCATATGATCCAACAATCCCATTCCTAGGAGTATATCCTAGAGAAATAAGAGCTGTCACACAAATAGACATATGCATACCCATGTTCATTGCAGAATTATTCACAATAGAAAAAATATGGAAACAACCTAAGTGCCCATCAACAGATGAATGGATAAACAATGATACATACACACCATTGAATACTATACAATGATAAAGAACAATGATGAATCTGCCAAACATCTCACAACATGGATGAATCTGGAGAGCATTATGCTGAGTGAAATAAGTCAATCGCAAAAGGACAAATATTGTATGAGACCACTATTATAAAGTAATAACAAAAGGTTTATATATAGGAAAGAAAAAAAAAACTCTTTGATGGTTACCAGGAATGGGAGGGGGAGGGAGGGAAAATTACGAAAGAAATAGTAGACACGAGTTAATATTGGTGAAGGGAAAGGCAATACACAGCATGGGAGAAGTCAGCACAACATGACCAAGGCCAGAGAGGACACTGAGATGAACACAGGAATAAAGCACTGGGTTTGTATGGTAACTACTATAGCATAGACAATCCTGCAAAAATAGCATTGACAAACAATAATGTATGAATGGATACATGGATACTTAGATATGACAAGAGGTGAGGGAGCGGGTAAGGGAGCACACTCACCAGCAGACACAAGTTTGGTGGTGGAAATTGCTAAATAAAAGACTGTAGGTGCTCCTCATATATTAATATAGACAATAGAGCACACGAGTGGCACAGTCAGGGAAACCGCCAAGACATAACTAAACACCTTGCAAGATGAAGTCCCCGGGCTCAATGGCAAAGGACCATAGATTCAGGGGACATCTACATCAATTGACACAACATAGTTCTTAAAGATAATTTTCTACGCCCTACTTTGGTGAGTAATGTCTGGGGTTTTAAAAGCTTACAAGGGTCCATCTAAAATACAGCTCTTGTTCTCTTCTAGTCCTGTGCAAAGGAGAGTGAAAAACTAAAGACTCAAGGGAACAACGAGTCCAAAGGACTAATGGACCACATGAACCACAGCCTACATGACCCTAACACCAGAAGAACTAGATGGTGCCCGGCTACCACCACCAACTTCTCTGACTGTGATCACAACAGAGGGTCCCAGGCAAAGCAGGAGAAAAGTGTAGAACAAAAGATCAAATTCACAAAAAAAGACCGTCGTTGTCATCATTGTCATCATCACCGTTACTATCATCATCATCATCATTATTGTCAGCATCGCCATCCATCATTATCACCACTACCATCGTTGTCATCATCATTATTGTCGCTGTTGTCATATCACCATCATCGATATCATCACAGTCATCACCATTATCATCACCATCATTCTTGTCATCATTGTTATTGTTGTTGTTCTCATCATCACCATCATCATTATTGTCATCACCATCCATCACCATCGCCACCACCATCATTGTCATCGTTGTGATATCAGCATCATCATCATCACCACTATCGTCATGATCACCATCATCATCGTCATCACCATCATCACCATCATTGTCATCATCCATCATCATCCTCATCATCATCACCACCATTACTATCACCATCGCAATCAGCACTATTGTCGTTATCATTGTCATGGTTGTCATCATCATAAGCAGCAGCAGTAGCATTTCCCCAGAGCCTTCTCACCTCCCACCATCACACAAAGACTCTGTGGCTCCCAGACCTATCTGGCTGTGTTTCCTCCTTGAGTGTCAAGGGAGCTGGAGCCACAAGGTGGTTATCTTTGCCACACACCTGCATCTGTCCTGGCAGAGGTGCCAGCTTCCTGAGAATCTGCCAGAGATGGGAAGCTCCTACCTGAGCCAGTGCCTCCATGTGGACCCTAGAGTCTTGGAGACATTCCTGATCCTACTGCCTCTGGCTTCATCCAAAGAGCACAGGGTTCAGTGATGTGTCTGTCCCAGCTCAGCCTGATGTGTGACCAGAGACCCTGGTAAAGTCCTAGGGGGCAGTGATGCTTGACCATGCTCAGGGCGTTGACACCTTGCCACTCTGTGCTCAGCACTTCTCAGTTAACACCTTGCATTACCCGGCAAACCTGGGCTGACACCAATGTGCCCATTTCACACTTGAGAGCATGGAGTCTTGGGAATTCAAGGACCCCCTGCAATTCCACCCAAAAGTGCTGAAACAGGGCCTGTCCTTGAGCCTCACCAAGTGGGAGGGCTCCATCCTTTCTGGGGCTTTGGGGGTGGCTGGGAATTGGGGCCCCTGGGAAGGTAAATACAGCTGGCCTTGTACCCCTCTACTGACCCCCTGTCCCAAATCCAGATCTCAGGGGGTTTTTCCTTTGAATTTTTGGCCTTGGGGCCACTGGCAATGGGGAAAGGAGAGGGTGGGGGCTGGGCTGCCAGGCCCTGTCAGCTGTATACACGGAGGCATCCACAGAACAGACCTTGCTGTGCACCAACGGTAGGCTGCGCGAGGAGGGGCACCCAGACCCACACACTGCAGGAGTTTTGTCTGCTCTGCATCTGCCTCGTGATTGGGGGAGCACAGTAACCTCTTTCCCTGTGCACCCCTGGGTGGGGGATGATCACTTGTGCCCCCCTTCCCCAGGAGCAGATCTGCACATGACGCCCAAGGAACCCTCGAGGAGCAGTCAGGCCCTGGAGCCACACCCTCTAGAGGTGCCACGGCTTCAGCTGGGTGCTGACCCCTTCCAGGCTCCCTCCAGAGGGGTAGCCTGTCCTGTGTTCCATTTATCTGGATCATCTGAATTCTGATTTTCTTCCAAGGAAAGTGTCCATGTGTTACCTGTGGAACTAAAAGTAAACAAAAAGGAACAAGCACCAAAGAAAAAATAAGTATCTGGGAGTACCTTTCCACAGAGGTGCTGTTAAATGAGACAACCAACAAAAGTCCAGAGTCAGGGGTCAGACAGAGCCTGGGTTCCCCACCTGCTTCTCAGGGCCCTGGGGTGGGGATATGTCCGAGCTGGACCGGTGGACGGGGTGAAGAGGACAGAGAGGGGGCCTGGAGGGGAAGGCGGGGAGGAGCAAGGAGGGCAGGAAGGGCAGAAAGGAGGCTCGGAGGGCGAGGTAGAGGGTGCGGCGGGAGAGCAGAAGGAGTGGGGGTGGGGCAGAGGGCCTGCAGAGCAGAGAGGACAAGGAGGACCTGCAGGCTGGGGCTCTGGCTGCCCCCCAGCTCCCACAAAGGCAACTCTGCTTTTTCCTGTGTTCTAAATAGAGGTTCCATGGGGTAAACTTTCTTTTGAAGATGAGTCCCGTGGCTAGGACAGTTAAAAATACCACTGAGAACAGCTGCCTGCCTTGCCTAGTGCTGGCTGCCCAGAGCTGGGTCTGGGAGGGGACGTGACGGGAGAATAGGGCAGTGGGCCCAGAGGTGGCAGGTAAAGAGACCTCTGAGCTGGGCCCGGTAAGTAGACAGCCAGGAAGAAAGGCCGAGTGGTGGCCTGGAGTGGACACGAGGTGGGTCTGCAACCTAGGTGAGGGGCACACCCTGCCCAGCCTGTGACACGTGCCGGAGCCAGGGGATGCTGTGACATAATGGCTTGGCCAGGCCTCGTCATCTGCTGCTGATGGCATCCTGGGCTCTGTGCCTACTGAATGGCTGAACAGCAGTGGGGAAGGCAGGAAGGAGAAGGATGGGCTTCCTTTGGGACTCCCCCCATCTGCCCACCTCCCAAGGGACCACATGTAGCAAGCAAGGCCTTGGGCATAGAAACCCCACTAAATTCATTTCTGTTTCTAGTTAATAGAAACCCTATTAAAATCACACATCCTTTGAGTTAAAAATCTCTGCAGCAGAAAACCACTCCAGCCTGCTGGCAAGCGTGCTCCCCCTCCCACACAGGCAGAGCCGGGGAAGGTGATGAGGGCCCGTTCTCTGTAACTCCGTGGGAGACAGAGCAGAGCACCCAGTGCTGGGGCTGCCATACCCACAGCAGAGAGGTGAGGTGCAGGAACCCAGTTAGCAGCAGCATCTCCACCCCAGAGCTCTGGAGGAGGCACACATCTGGCAGATGTTCGATTGGGTGGGAGTGGATGCTGGCAGCGGGATGGACCCTGCATCCACCTCACTTCCAGGAGAGAGCCTGGGGACTCAGTGGGGCCTGGGCCAAGGTGGGGAGCAGCAAGTGGGGGACAGGCCTGGCCTCCAGCCTCCTCTTGGCCTCCTCAAAGAGGCTGGGGGCGTTATCTCCATCACCTCCCACTTGGGGCAAACTGGACCAGGACTTTATGTCCAACACGAAGCTCCTCGGTGACCTCTCGGCCACTGACCTGCAGAGGAGGGTCAGGCCCAGGCGGGGCCTCAGAGGATGCCAGGCTGACTTCCTTCTGCAGGATTCTCAACAGAGAAAGTCGATGTTGTCTTCTCAAGCCTCAACCAAAGCTGCTCCCTCCGTCAGGCCCTGGGGTCTGTGGCCAGAGCTGACGTCCCCTGCTGCTGACACCTCAAAACCACGGCCAAGACCCTGACTTCTAATGCCCTTTCTCACCGCCCACCCTTGTCCCCAACCAGTCTCTCCCTCCCTTCTTTCCTCTTCCTTCCTCCCTCCTTTTCACTGTGTGCCAGGCACTGGGTTGGGGTACAGAGATGACCAGACACAGGTTCTGCCCTCTTGGGCCCCACAGTCTAGTGGGGGAGAGAGATGAGGACCAAATAAACCACAACAGTTACACTCACCCTAGTGAGGCAGTGGTGGCTCAAGGGTAGAATTCCTCGCCAAGGCACCTCGTGCGCGGCCACCACCCCTCTGTCCCGGAGGCTCCGTGTTGCTGGGACGCTGAACAGCTCTCAGCAGGGCTTCCAGACTAAGATGAGCTAGGAGGAAAGGCCTGGCAATCTACTTCCAAAAATCAGCCACTGAAAACCCTATGGATCACAATGGTCCGATCCACAACCAATCATGGGGATGGTTCAGGACCGGGCAGTGTTTTGGTCGCTGTGCACGGGGTTGCTGTGAGTCGAGGCTAGCTTACTGGCAGCTAACAACATAGTCCTTGATGCTGTGAGGGGACACTGCCCTCTGAAAGGGACTCTAGGGAAGCCTCCTTGGGTGGGGGAGGCATTTCCTCCAAGACCTAAGTGGCCAGAAAGAGCCAGGTGTACCCAGGCTGGGGCAGAGGGACAGCAGGGGCGGGGAAGTTTGGGCACTTTCTAGAACCAGGTGACTATGGCAGAGAGGGTGGTACCAGAGAGGAAAACAGCCCAGATTGTTACCGCAAAGTGCGGGCTCGAGCCGCCTGCCGCAAAGCCAATACTGAGACAGGAGGAGGTAAGCAGTACGAAGGCTTTATTGAATACCGGTATTCAAGAGACAGAGGGGGTTAAATTTCTCCCAAATTCTGTCTGCCCTAAAGGGTTGATGGGAGGGTTTTATACAGAAAAGATCACAGTTACCTAATGTTTTGAGCATGTAGTCCACAGATGGACGTCACAAAACAACTACAAAAACTGTTTATTAAATTAAAGATAAACATGTCAGGCACCTGGACTCTAAATCAGTGTATTTATGACAGGCTGAAAAACTCTCATAAGAATCTCTCGGCTAGTGGGGCTGTTTTGCCAAGTCCACTGTGGCTGAGACAGGGAGCAAGAAAGCAAACCTTCTTGTAGGTTTGCAGGCTGAAGGCCGTTTCTCAAGACAGCAAAGAAAGGAGACATCAAAGCCACAGGAGCTGAGATAGCTCCACACCCCCTCGGAGGAGACCGGTGCAGCTGGTGCAATTAAAAAAAAAAATGTTTAGAGATTACTTAGAGCGTCATTATGGCGTTAGCCATGTCAAGCTCTCAATCGCCTATTTCGAATAAGGGAAAATATGTTGTAAGGTATTAGGGTGTTTGTTATGTTTAAGAGGGGAACAGGCTGCTCAGCTATATTTTGAACAGAACCTGCACCATTTTCCAAGGACTAGAGATTAATTACAGCTTATACAGCTATATTAGAACAAATAAGAAAACATATTCTCCCTAATATTAAAACACTAAAGAAAAAAACATTTTCACTACTTCAAGATGAGGCACCTCCTCTGCCCTGGAGGATGCCTGGATGTGAGCTCTTGAGTATAGGGATCAAGGTTTTGTGTTTGTCTCCTGGGGGCTAGCAATGTGCCCAGGAAACACTTAGTGGGCAGACTGGGTTTGGAGATACAGGCCCCGGCCTGAGTTGGGCGATCTCAGACTCCTGGCCCAGAGCCTCGGGTACCACCTTGGGTCCTGCCGGCTGGAGCAGTGTCCTTTCCGGGAGCTCCTGTGGACCCCTGTGGGCAGGTCTGGGGCTCAGTCTGCTCACCTCAAAGCAGAGGCCTGAGTCTCAGGGTGTCTGCAAACTCTGCCACTTCAGTCTCTGCGGCTGTAGAATGAAGATGGCTTGAGACACAGAGGGGGCCACCCTGTGGGGCTTCTCAGCCTTCAAATGCAGCTCCAGCATTGGTGCAAAGGCTTTCCGGCCCTCACACCACCTCCTGTCCTCACGGTCCCCACTTCCGAGAGGCCAAGTCTCGCAGCCCTGGGCCCACCTCCCTGTCCTTGCAGTGGAGCCTTGTCCACAGGGTCCTCAGGCAGCCAGACCCCAGGATTTGGTGGGGCTGCAGGAAACCCACTCCCAGCCCACACAGCGTGTGGAGTTGTCCTGCCGGGCAGGTCCTAACTTGCCACCCATCACTGTCCACAGCTTAGCTTGCAGATGGTTTCTGAAAGTGAGGAGGTTGCCTGGGCCCCTGGGTGGTGGGAAGGCCCGCCCAGACGGACGGGGTTGAGAGGAGAAGAGGACCCACTGTGAGTCCACGTGATACACCCAGGCTGGTGTGTTTCCATCACAGAGAAAACGTATTCAAACCCTGGGAACAGACTCCAGGGTGATTATCCCGCCCAGCACTGGGATGACGTCCAGGGCCTCCCTGAGAACAGGGCAGGGACGCCTCCAGCACTTCACAGAGAGCTGATTAGCTGGAACAAAGGTGCTGGCACTGGAGCAGACCAAACAGCTGCTGTGCCTCCCCCAGTCACTGAAAGGGAGGTGGAAGCTGCCCTGCCCCCACCTCCAGAATGCACGAAGACCGAGGGAGGAAACCTGAAGTGGAAGGATTGGGGATGACATGGAGGGGTGGGTTGGTCTAGTCTGCGCTGCTTAGGCCACACAGGCGCCCTCAGCGCTGTGACTAGTCATGAGCACCCTGGCCGAGGTGGCTGGCGGCGGCCCTTGGCTCCGCTGCGCCAACGCTCCCGGACTGGAGCCCTGAGAGCTATTTGCAGAGGAGTCTTTGTCAACAAGAGGCAGAGTGCGTTTACACAGGGCTCCTGCTCAGCTGGAGAGACGGCGCGGAACTGGCTGCCTTGAGTAGGAGTGCGGGGCTGGGAGCTGGGGAGCCACAAGGAGCCGAGATGCTGGAGGAGAAGAGCCCCAGCTCAGGGTTGGCCAGGCCTCGGTCCCTCTCACTGGCTGGGTGACCTTGGCTTTGTCATCATGGGAACAGTAGAACAGTAATGCCACCCCAGATGCTGTGACAGGTGCTAGAATATGCCAGAAACTGAGAAGTAGCGGCCTCCCTCTCCTTTCCGCTTCCTAACGCTGTGCTGAGGCAGCTCAGAGACCAAAAGGCAGATGGGTCTCGCCCACCCCCCACCCCCCAGCCAACTGCATTTCAGCAGTCCCGAAAGACTCACGGGAGCTAACCTGCTGTGTCCTGATCCATAAGGACCACGTGGCCCTGGCTCCACCCCCCCTTCCAAAGGCACATTCCACCCCTCTGACTGCTCCCCACACTGGAGGCTGAAGGGACAAGATGGAGGCGGCAAACCCGGGCCTGGCCTGTGTCTGCCTGACGGGGACAGATCACGTGATGGGGCTTGGGTGGTGTGGGCTTTGGGGGCCCCAGAGCCAGAACAAGCATGCCCATGGTTGTGGGTAGTAGGTGGGCCAGTGGTCCTTCCCTCTCTTCAGGGCTTCTAGAAGGCAAGAGAGCTGGGAGGAGTGGGGGGTAGAAGTCAGAGGGGCAGGGGCACAGACCCTAGGCCCGCTGAGGACAAGGGCACTGTCTGGGTACTCTTGTGCAAACACACCCAAGAAACTGCCTATGGGGTGCACTCCTGTGCTCTGTGCCACCATAGCCCTTGGCCCTGGCCCTGCTGCATGCAGCTCCCCCGAGGCTTCCTCTCTGCCTCCTCTGCTGGTCTCAGCCCGACGTCCCTCACTGGGCCTGTTTCTCCCCACCCTGGAGGAGCTGCTCCAGTTCCTAGGTCTCTGGTCATGGCCCCGAAGTGCTGCTCCCAGAGGGCCACAGGGGAGCAGAAAGAGGGGGGTGCCATCATGCCCCCCAAGTCCTCCCATCACCCTTGCGCCCACCCTTGCCTGCTGCCTGTGCCAAGTGCTCTCTGGAGTCCACCGACATGCATCCTGCTCATGAAACCTTGGAAGTGGCGAGCAGCACTCCACTTTACAGATGGGGGCTAAGGATGAGAGGACTTGGTGAGGTCCCGTGGTTCTCCTGACTCAGATCCTCCAGAGCTAGAGCCTGAAATCCCCAGGGGTGGAGAAGGCAGAAGCTAGGGGGCTGCAGGGAAGGAGTCCCCACGCCCTGGCCAAGCGGCACGTCCACACCCTGGATGGGCACTCACAAACCCTGGCTGAGCATCCCCAGGGCAGGCTGAGCCATTTCTGACGATCAAGTCATGACTCTCACTCCCAGGAGGATCCTCTCCCTTCAATGGTCCCCATGCTAGGGGGCTTTGTGAGCAGTGGCCAGTCCCTGGTCTGGACGGGACATGTTGGTGATGTGCCCAGAGTCTAGGGATGGGGTGATTTCCTCTCTGCCCTGCTGTGGGACACTCAAGCTGCTGCCACAGACAACTCACTTCGGTGAGCATCCGATCTGTGCAAACACGCTCCTGCCCCCACAGGCTCGGGGTCTGGGGTGGGGAATGGACCCCACGAACTGGCCACTTTAGGCCTGTCATTCACTGGCAGATGTGTGGATGGCCTGGACACCCATTGTCCACAGGTGACAGCCCCACAGTGGCCTAGAGGGTCACCTAAGGGCGTAATGCACATATCAGGTGATGGAGCCCAAACAGGGGGCAGATCAGCCTCACTGAGTATCATATGGCCTGGCCACTGCTGAGGCAGTGTTTCAGCTGACCAGAGGGGTTTCATGGGAGCCAGGGTCCGGGCTCGGGCCCTACAGAGGGCAAGGTGATGAAGACGTAAAGGTGAAAGAGACAGTGCTCTCCTTGGGGGGACGTGAAAGCCACTGGTCTCTCAGGGCTGTGGCCACTCAGCAGCGTCACACGCAGAGTGACTCAGTCCTGTCTCCTTCCTGGGCTGGGCTGGAAGAACTATATTGACCAGGGTGGAGGGCTTCCCATCCCTCCCAGGATAGCAGCAGCAGCAGGAGGGTGCAGGATAAGGCTTGTTAGCTGCTGGCTGGGACAAAGGGCTTCTCTGTGGGGGTGGCTGGTGGTGTGTCATTCTTCACAAAGAGCCGAACTTGCTGCCTCTCCTGGAGTCAGCACACAGCCAGCTGCTAGGGGTCCTGCTGTGTCCACTGGGGGTGGGAGATGGGCAGGTGGGCAGGGAGAGGCTACAGGCCCCAGAGACCTGATCTCGGGTCCTGTGGTGGAGCCCTATGTGGGGTCCCTTGCCCCAACTCTGGCACAAGGCTAGCCACAAGGCCTGTGGCACCTAGCAGGCAGGCAAGCAGAGTTCACTGGTGATGAGGGGTGAGCTAGGTGTCTTGTCTTGTTGAAGGGCCCCTACATCTCTGGCTGCATCGCTCCTCACCTGGCAGAGGGTCGGTGCTCCCCAGACTTGGGAGCTGAGTCTGTGCCTCTGCCCCTCAGACACCAGCACAAGCACCTTCCCACTGAGCAAGCACAGAATTGCCAGGTGGTTCCTCTTTGATAATAATTTTACCAGCAGCAACAATTTAGCCAAAGCCAGACACAGTTCCAGGTACCAAGTGCCCATCTGCCATGACCTTCTCCCTCAGTCCTCAGAACACCTGAGGAGCTCAGAGCTGGCAGTCTCCCCACTTAACGGCTGGGGAGACTGAGGCTCCGAGGGGTGAAATGACTTGCCTGAGGGCGGCAACCAGGGCTTCAAGCCTGTCTGAACCCACCACCTTGGCTGCCCAGGGCCAGCCTCTCTGTCTCTGTGCCAACACCCAGCCTTGGAAACAGATGTGAGTGTCTGCTCCGTCCCATTCATTACAAAAACGATGCTTCTGTCCGTGCAGTTTCACTTAAAAACTGGAGCCCTCCTCTGGAGCGTGTTTAGGATAATTAACTACTTAGTAGAAGGGCTGGGGTGTGGGGGAGGGGAGAAACGCTTAGCACTGTGAAATTGGAGCCAGGCCAGTGCAGATCCATCATCCCTCTGTAAGGTCCTGCAAGGTGTCTGGAGGACAGGACCCAGCACACTGGAAACCCAGTGTGGCAGGCATGCACTTTAAGGTGGGGGCCTGGACTGAGCCCCGACTCAGAGAAGCTCAGAGGAAGATGGGGTCTTCACAGAGACTCCGGCTATGGGCCAGACTGTCCTGGGCAGAGGATACCTGTCAGGGAGCACAGTCCTCCAGCCCAGGTTTCGGGCACCAAGGACACTGGGGCTGGAGGGAGTTGCTGTGGCAGCAGGCTCAGGGAGTCTTCTGTTTCACAGCTTAAATCCAGGACTTGGGGGCGTGAACACTGCTGCTTAGGGGGCCGGGGGCTGGTCCTTGTTTCTGCTGTACTACTTGTCATCCCCTCCCCCGCCCCAAGGAAAACATTGGTGTCTTCAAGTTGTGATGCTTGGGGGAACTGGGCCTCTTAGCAGACTTCTTCCCCTCTCCCACCCTCATTTCCTGGTATCTGTGGGGCCTCCAGCTGGCTAGCCAAGGCGGCCCTATGAGGTGTCTGCGGGGGAAGCAGCCACACTTGGAAAACAGAGGGACATTGGAAGAAAGCATTACCCCTTAGGGGATAACGGCCCCCATCCTCATATTTCTCTTGCACTCAATGGTTTTCAAAGCTTTTGCTGAAAAATTAAACGGGCCAAGACAAGGCTCAAAGATCCCCTTTCTTCCATCAGCCCCAGGGGTAAAATGGACTTGCATTGAAGAGGCTGGAACAACTGTGGGTGGAGCTGTCCGTGGTGCTGAGAGCAGTGGCGGCAAATGGGCACCTGGGAGAACCCGAGGTGGAAGGGGGAGGTGGGTGGTGAGGGCCTCTGGACTCAGGGGGATGCTTGTCCCTGCCATGTCAGTCAGGGTGGCCAGGGACCAGGGCACAGACATTGCTTTTTTTTCAGAGGAACAGTCTCAAGGGACACAGGGCAGGCACCACCTGACCCAATTCACAGATAAGATGCAAAGCAGCAGCTTGAGGTCCGCAGAGTATGTGCTAGCTCAGGCCATGCTGGGAGATTGGTCCCAAGTCCAGGCCTGGCCCTAATCATAGTCCCACAGAGAAGGGTGGCTGCTGGCAGCCCCCTGGCCCCTGAGCTCTGGTGGTGAAGGGCCCACTTGTCAGAGGGAGGGGTCTCATGGGCTGAGACCAGCCCCACCAGAGGGATGCTCCTTCCCTGCTGGACAGAGAGGAGTGCTTTTGGCGACCAGACGGCAGCACAACCACCAGCCCAAGGGCAAATGACAGTCACTAAAGTCACCCCTGAGTCATTCCTGGCAAATGACACAAATCGGTGAGGTGAAAATGGATCGCCCTGAGCCTGGCCCCAGGCCAGTGTTCTTGCCCCTGCCTGTCCTCAAGCACGGATATCACTCCCCTCTCCTGGGCATAGTGACTCATCTCCTATCACCTGCCCAAAAGCCAGGATTCAACCCCAAACCTGTGCACCATTTCAGCCTGCATGTCAGACGAGGGGTAGGAGCTGGCATACAGCAGGACAGGGTCCTGCTCTGTACCCAGTCCCCCCAGCCAGTCAGTCATCCGTCTATCCATCCAACCACCCGCCCACCCACCCATCCATTCACTCATCCATGCATTCAACATATTTACCCAGTCCCTACTAAATGCCAGACATCATGAACAAAGCATACAGCCTCCCATTCACTCATCCATCCATCCTTGCATTCAGCCAAGCATTGTGATCAAAGCGTAGAGCCTCTCCCCATGGTCCTATTACTGGGGGGAGGCCAACAGATGATATACATGATGTCCAGTGGCGTGTGGATGTGTGTGTGGGTTGGTGTGTTAAGAAAAAACACATCCAGAAAATGTATTGACAAGGAAGCACTGGGCCTTCCATGAATTTCCTCTCTCGGGGAAATTTTGCTTTTAAAGGGCTGGCAGTGGCTGACCCTGGGAAGACATAGAGGACCACCAGGCCAGTGCCACCTGGTGGGAGGAGGGTTTTGGCAGGGGGTGGCAGGGATAGACTTGCCCCTCTTCTCTGGGGGTGAGGCCTGGCTGAAGGCCTGGAGGGGCCAGGAGCCCACTCCGGGGTTATATGCTGAGCAGAAAGGCTGGCACCTGGACCCCCAGGCCAGCACATGGGTCCTAGTGCTGATGGTCCCTCACTTGGCCTTGAGGTCACAACTGATAGCCATGTTCCCCTGCAGCCTTTCTCACCTGTCTCTCTCAGCCACAGGCCGGGATTCCTTTCCTCCCTTCCTCCCTGTCTCCTCCCCCTCCTACCACCCCTGCAGCTCGGACTCCCACCAGGACTCCCCTCCCACCTTTGACAGAATCCATTTTTTTTGCACCAACAATTGGTTACCATAGAAATGTCCTTGGGACAGGGTGGAGGGTGGAGAGGGCAAGGAGATGGGGAGGAAAAGGTCCCCCAGCACTCGTTCCTGCAGCAATAATTCTCCCATTAGCCAGGCATTGCCTTTGGAGTTGACCATGACATTGACAGGAGCGGAGTGTGGGGGTGCAGCAAGAGATCTGCAAGGGTCCTGCTCCATCTGCCCTCCCCCTCACCCCCCCCATCTGCAAGGGTCCTTCTCCATCTGCCCTCCCCAGCCCTCTCTACCCTCTGGCCCCCCTACCCCACAATCACATTTGGTGGCGGCTGCTCCTGGCACAAAGTCTCCAGGACTTGACTTAGGACTTGGAAGTGCTTCTCCCAATCTGTTCTCACTGGTCTGAATTGGGGGTTTTCCTCTGAAGTGGCTGTTTTTTCAGGAGCAGCAGACGGAGGGACCTAGAGGCCTAGAGCGAGAGTCTAATTCAGAAGCCGAGATTATTACTAGGTTCCTGAAACCAGTGCTTTCCAGCTGGGCATAGGTGGGGAGGGAGGGGCTATGCAAATTAATGAGTTAGACCTGATTAATCTGGCTGCATTAGCAAATCCCCAGGGAAAACCAAGCTGGGCTGCACAGATGCGTGTGTGTGCACTTGGAGCTCCCAGGCCCGGTGCTGACCTAGCTGGCCTCCGAGGCCAGGAGATGGGTCTGCTGGCCTGGGATGGGCTCTCAGGGGACTCACCTGCGGGAATGCTCTAGTGAAAGCAGACATCTAAGATGGGCAAGGCCTGGCTGGAGCTTGGGCACAAAGCCATTATCACTGTCGTTGGAAAAGTGAAAAAGAAAATGAAGAGGCAGAATCCAATGAGCCTGCAAGCCTGCTGCCGCTCCCTCAGAAATGCCCGCAGCCTCTTCCCAGACAGACAGGCAGCCTCGGGGTAGGTTCTTACATTGCTCAGGCCAGGGCCCAGACTTGGCCAGGGAAGGGGCCCAGCCTAACTTTTCATAGTAGCATTTGGGCCTAATAGGCTCCAGGTCTGGGTTGCCAGCGGGAAGTCTGAGGCGTCCTGCTCCATAGTCACCTGCAGGTATGTTAGAAAGCACAGGTTTCTGGGCCTCGCTCCAGACTGGCCAGTCCCTATTGTATCCCCAAAAAAGATATGTTCAAGTCCTAGCCCCTGTACCTGTGGAAATGCACTTGCTTGGAAATAGGGTATTTGCAGGTGTAATTCCTTCCCATGAGGTCACACTGGAGTAAGGTGGTGTCCTTACAAGGAGGAAGACACAGACACAGAGGGAAGATACCATGTGACCCTGGAGATAGAGCCTGGAGTGATGCAGCCTCAAGCTGAGAACACCTGGGGACACCAGAAACTGCAGAGACAAGGAAGGATCCTTCCCCAGAGCCTCTGGAGAGAGCTTGGCCCTCCCGACATCCTGAATTCAGACTTCTAACCTCCAGAACAGGGAGACAATAGTTATTAAGCCCCCACTTTGTGATACTTTGTTACCACAGCTCCAAGAAAGCAAGACAAGTGGTTTCTGCAGTCTGGGGTTTCAGCAACCTCCCAGGAAACTCTCAGGGCACTGCTCTGAGTGGCATCCTGGTTCCAGCTCTGTGCGAGTGTGTGTGTGTGTGCGCACGCGCGCACACGTGCCTCCTCCTCCAGGAAGCCTTCCTGGATTGACCCAGCTCACCATGAGCCCTCTGCCCTGACTCTAGCAGAGCATTCGAGGAGGACGCTTTAAGAGGTCCTGAGGGTGAGAGGAGACCTAACAGCAGAGGTCTGGGAGCTTCTCATCTCATTTGCCACAGGACCAGCCGGATCACATTGATCAGTGGGTCACAGGATCCCATGATAACAGCCCTGCTCCACAGGTCATCACACTGGCCTGTCAAATAATAAAAGCACATGGACTCAGCTCCACAAATTGTCACACAAGACACTGTTCCATGAAAAAGGAGGGGGCTTCTCATCAAGATAGGAAATAAAAACCACAGGTACCTTCTCCAATCCAGGAGTTATCAGCTCTTGCCCACCGCCGTCTCCCTCTGCAGCCCCAACACTCCACAAGTTAGAAGGAAAGACCCAGGCTCAGAACCTTCCTGAGCCTCTGCTCAAGCCGTGAGAGGTACCTGGGGCTTAGCCTCATCCCCGGCTCGCAGCCTTCATCCCCTCTCCCCCACCCAGCCTGGTCAAAGGCACTGAAGAGCCAGGGCTGCTCATGCCAGGTCTCAAACTGCTTGGACATCTTTCTAGTTCCTGGCACAGCAGCTGTAGAGGGGACTCAGCACATGCTGGAAGGACCAAGGGGCCTGGGTTGGTAGGGGAGGAGAAGAAGGGCGAGAGCCCCCTCCCCGACCTCCATGAAAGTCTCTAACACAGACCAACCAAACTGGCTCAGGGGCCTGGGGAGTGTTCCCAAGGAGTATGATGAGCCTGGGCTGGGAGGTCGAGGGGGCTTCCCAGAGGAGGAGGCCTGTGCATCCTTGGCTCCAGGGAAGGTTGATGGAAGACAGACTGAGTGCCCCAGGGGGCAGCTGCAGCTGAGCACAGGCAGAGCAGTGGTGGAGGAAGGTGTAGACTGAAGCAGGACCGCCTGGGTTGCAATCCAGCTACTGTCTGTGTGGCTTTGGGAAAGTGTGTTACCCTCTCTGTAAAGGAGGGCTACACAAGAACACACCTACTGAGGGGCATGGGGTTGAGTTCATCAGGGGTCAGAATTGTTTAGACTTACCTCCAGAATGGCGCTGAGTGCTCTGGGCAGACAAAAGGCCACTGTGAGTGGGGCAGGGCTCCAAGTATCAGTGCAGGGGGTGGAAAGCTATACCTGGGGCCCAGAAAGCAGGAGAGATGGGGGAGGGGAGAAGGGAGATGATGTAGGGGAAGGAGAGATGGGGGGGAGAGGAGAGATGGGGGATTAGGAGTGGGGGCCTGGAGCGAGGCCCTCACCTTGGGACCCATGCCTATTACTAGCCCAGCACTGTGGGCTGTGTGTTGGGGGGAGATTCTGGGCCTAGGAGCTCTGGAGGGCATTCTGCTCCCCCTGCAGCAGCTGGGGGTTCAGAGGCACTGAGGCCAGAGAGCTCTGGCCCTCTCCAGCCCCTCTTCTCTGCCCCCACCCCAACTGAAGCCTCAGTTTCAGGGCTGGGTCCCTGTGGCAGAGCTGTGCAGAGGGGCCAGCACAAGGCCCCACCGCCCATGTGTCTGCAGAAGGCACCCAGCCCTCCCCAGACCTTTTCAGCCACACAAAGCCCAGACGCCCCGGCCCCTGCCCCAGGCCCCCGAGGAGCACCTGCTTCACATATGCTCTACCTCCATGCTGAGGGTGAAGCCCCTCTGGGGGGGGGGCCATGTCCAAGACCCTCCACTAACACCCCCCATTGCTGACGCAGTGTGGGATGGCAGGTACTCCCTCCACACAGAAGGCACTGCTGGGGTGGGGGCAGCCAAGTGGTAGACCCTGGCCCCAGGCTGGACCTTGAGACACAAAGAAGCAGCTTGAGGAAGGAGATGGGGGCATGGGGTTCTTCCTCCTTCCCACATGGCTTCCCCAAAAGGTGGGCACAGGGCCTGCGTTCCCCAGGGGTCCTCTCCTGGGTCTGCAGGGGGCAGGCCCATATGGGGAGGGGGCTCTTTCCTGAAAGTCCTGCTGTGGAGGAAGAGGAGGGACTGCTGATTCCCAAGCTGTAAACTCTGGTGCATGGAGTCAGCCACATGCATGTGGGGTGCCCCATCTCCAGCCTGGAGCCCCTGGGTGTGCACCATGCCTCCAGGGAGGCGGCTAGTATCCCAGGCAGACACAGGGTTATAGGGGGTCAGTGTCTTGTGATCTAAATCCAGGCCAGCCCAGAATTCCCAGTCACACACAGTGACCAGGGATGCCCATACCAGCTCAACACGTCCCAAGCCCCAGAGGATGTAGGAAACTTTACACCTGAGAGGGCCAAATGCAGTCAGTCTCTGAGCCCCTTCTCCTCCCGTGGTCTGTCCCCTCTCTCCCGCTCCTCCTTTCTCTCTCTTTCCCCTCCCTTTTCCTCCCTTCCCCTCCCCTCCCTCCTCCTCTCCCCCTCGGCTCCAGCCTTCTCCCCTCCCTCCCCCTCCTCCTCTTAGCCTACTGGAGGCTGCACGTCCAGGCAGGGCTGTGCGTGTTGCTCTGGCACCAGCGCCACCCCCCGAGGAAACAGCGGCCCAGCAGGCCGGACGGATTGGCCGGCGCGGGGCCGGGGCTTGAAGTTGGGGCGCGTGGGCCTCCGAGCAGGGGCGCGGCCGAGCCGGGAGCCGCCCGCGCCTAGAGCCTCACGGTGCGCCATGGAGCTTGGGGGCGCCGGGGCACCGCCGCCGCTACCGCCGCTGCTGCTGCTTCTCGGGGCCAGCCTCCTGCCCGGTAAGTTCCGGGGTGCTGGCGGGGACCCCTTTCACTGGGTGCCGGCGGCCCCGGATCTCCCGAGTCTGAGGAGGGAAGGCTCCTGGCTGCGGTCCGAGCCACGGGTGTGCGCAACCAGGGGGCCGCGAGGCTCCTTCCCAGTGACCTGCTGGGCTGAGTCGGGTGAGGAGGGAGTTAACCCGGCTGTGGAGGTGAGGAGGGGTGCTTGGGTGGGAGACAGAGGTGGTTCTAGAGGCGAACCTTGGCAGATATGGGGCCTCTCTCGCCACCCCCCACCCCCCACCCATCCGAAGGGATCACCCTGCAGGTCCCTCCCCCATGCCTGCTTCAGGCTAGAAGGGGGGCTTGCCCTTGGCGCTCTGCTCACCACCACCTCTGCTTCCCCAGGCTCTCTGGGACAGCAAGTCTGGCTCCCTCTCCTCCCTCACTTCCATTCTCTGGTTGGGCACCTTCCTCTCCCTGCTCCCTTTCAGGGACTCATGGAGGGGATTTCACCCACCTTTCCCAGAGAGTGGGGCTGCCCTGAGACCAGGAATAACAGATTGAGGGGCTCTGGGCTGAGAGTCAAGGGGGTCCTGGTGTCTCAGACCCCCCCCCCAACCCAAGGCCCTATCTCCGCCTTTCAAACGAGCAGGACTAGGAGAACTCTTCTTCCTCCTTATGCTCTGGTGTGGTGCAGGCTGCAGTGCACGTGGGCCCAGCCAAGGGGTCTAGATGGCTTCCCTGAGGAAGTTACGTTGATGCCAAAGGGCTATAGGGGAAACCCAGGCTGAGCACAGGGCAGAGCACGCTGGGCATCACGGGCAAAGGTCCTGTGGTGGGAGAAACAAGGGGAGCATGCAGACTGGGAGGAGGTGGTGAGGCCCCACTGCCACCCTGGCCTGAGCCCCTGCCTGGTCCCCCCCACCCCCACCCCTCAGCGAGCAGCCACGTGGAGACCCGAGCCCACGCCGAGGAGCGGCTGCTGAAGAAACTCTTCTCTGGCTACAACAAGTGGTCCCGGCCTGTGGCCAACATCTCGGACGTGGTCCTGGTCCGCTTTGGCCTGTCCATTGCCCAGCTCATTGACGTGGTAGGTGCAGGAGGGCGGGCCTGTGTCCTCAGCTGATGGGGGCAAGATCCCCAAGAAGTGGCTGAAAGATGCCTGGCAGGATGCCTCAAGGTGGCCAGGGCTGGGAGGGCATCTGTGGATGAGCAGAGAGGCCACTGTTGTCCCCTTGCCTCCTGGGCTTCTTGTGGCCCAGCTCCGGCTGATGGCCTGACCCCATAGCTGCTGGCTCCGCCTCCACCTGAGGCCCAACTCAGCTGAGCCCCAGCTCCATCTCATGCAGACTTGCCTTTAGGAGAGCCTCCAAGACAGGCCTGAGTCTGTGAGACCAGCCCTAGCCCCTGCCCTCTCCTCCCCTCAGTACAGAAAAGCTCAAGGTGGCCAGGTTTTTAGCAGTGGGTCAGGACTGCCTCCTTCAGAAACCAAGAGCAGAAATTTCTGGTAGCATTACTCCCAAGGGAGAGCTGTCTGGTGCTGTGCCCAGGGCTTTTCTGCGAGTTACGCTGCCCGGGTGGGTGGAAGGGCAGCAGCCCTCAACAGCAGTTTCCGCCAGGGGCTCCAAGCCCCATAGGTGGTCCAGTCAGCCCCTGGATGTCCCACTGCCTGGGCCCAGGCGAGGTTCAGATGGGAAGTCTCTTTGCCTTCCTGGTTGGGGCGTGAGGAGAGTGCTGGGAGGAAGTGCTGCCCACACTGGGCAGGAGCCCGGGAGCCGGGGTGGGGTAGAGGGGAGTAGCCCTGGAATGAACCCCCAGCTCTGAGAACAAGCAGTAGGACGCTGGGGACTTATGCACTGGAGTGCTGGAGACTGAGCCTGAGCCAGAGCCCAGCCCTGCCCGAGGGGTCTCATCTGGGGCGGAGACTGGGCCATCCCTGGGTCTGGAGGGGCTGGCAGGGGGCAGAGGGCACTGTTCCACTTTTTCTGGATGGTCTTGGATGCCCCATTTGGGGTGGGTCTGTCTGAGCACAGCCTCGGGCAGGGTCCTACCCTGATGTCCCAGCAGTACCCCAAGGCCCTGGACTTGGAGCCTGGGCTCCAGCTTGGCAGGAGGGAGGGGATGAGTCCAGGGGATTCCAAGGCAGTCGCAGGGGTGGAGTACAAGGGGCCTCTGGACCGGACCACTAGCCAGGGAGAGTTGATGGCTGACAGGCTTGGAAGGATTTGGGTTTTCCACACTGGGAGCCAGCCAGCTCAGGGATCCTGCTGCTGAGATGTCCCCAAAAGCCCACCCACACACCTGCCAGGACCCCACCCCAGGTGCCTCTGGGAGCCCCTGGTCCAGGCTGGTACTGGGCTTGCTGGGTGGCCCCAAGGAGGTGGGGTGAAAGCAGCGGCCAACTTGGCTGAAGGTGACATTCATGGGGCTCTGGAAGGTGTGGGGGTCACGGCAATGGCACCCATAGGGATGTGTGTGGGCTTAGCCAACATGGAGACCTGTCTGTAGGTCCTGTCCTCAGCCCTGCCCAGAGCTGGCCCCCACACCTCAGTCCAGGCCTCCTGGAATGTGGCTCAGGATATGCTGAGGTTTGCAAACACTGGCCACCGGCAGAGCAGTGGCTGGCAGAGGCAGCTGCCAATCAAGGTTCTGGGTTTGTCCACTGCAGCCTTGCCCCACCTGCAGTGCACCAAGCTTACTCCACCCACTCCCTACACCAGCAAACTCCGGTTTGCCCAGGAGACTGAGGCCTGGAGCACGCATGGCCCCAGGACTCTTGGGAGTGACGCGCCCAAGACCCCACAGCAGTGCCACTCAGGGGCGGAGTCACTTCTGGCTCTGCCCTATGCATTAAAGATGGCTCATGATGGGTACACACACACACGCACACACACAACATGCAAGGTGCACATGCACATACACACATGTGCATACTCATGCACAGGCATGCACACATGAACAGGTGTGTGCATGTACCGTACACGTGTGTATGCAAATGCACACTGACATTCACGCATACAAACACATGCACACACTAGCATACATGCATTGCACACACTAATGCATGGACAGGCACACATACATACATACACATACTAACACACAGGCACCCAGACAGGCACACATGCACACACATGCACACATGGATGTGTACACAACAACTGATAGGCACACATGCACAAACATGCATATGTACACACTAACATACATGGATTGTACACACTAGTGCATCGGCAGGTATACATACGTGCATATACATACTAACACGCATGCACACATGGATGTGTACACAATAACTGACAGGCATACCTGCACACATGTGCACTCATGCACATATACACACTAGCACACAGACAGGCAAACGTGAACACACATACACACTTACACATAGACAGGCACACATACACTCGTGCACACTAACAAGTACCATCTACTATCCACCTGCCTCTGACATGTTGAGGCCATTGAACCGGTGGCATCCCCTGGCTTTCTGTCATTGCTCCCATTGTAGAGAGGAGGGGCTGGGGCAGGTGCCCCGGGAGGCAAGGATCTTCTCGTCACCAAGAGCAAACAGCCTCTGGTGCCTGCATGACTTGAGAAGCCCCAGTTGACGGGCATGGCATGAGCTGCCCATGCTCGGTGTTTGGCACTGGTCAGAGACCTGGGCTGCATTGATGGGTGGGAAGGCTGCTCGAGTCAGGCTGCCCTCTGTCGGGCCCACCTGGTGGCTCAGAGGCAGGTACTGGGACTGGTTGGCCCCGCTTCCCTGCCCAGCCTTCCCATGCAGTGTATGGGATCCTGTAGGGACTGCAGATGTAAACACTATCCCTGGGGGCCCTGTGTCCATGTGGGGCCTGACTGTGATCAGGCGGGAGAATCCACACCACCAGTCCCGTCTGCAGAGGAGATGGGACTCCCAGACCCCCCGCCTTCATGATGCTGAGTCTTTTTGGTGTGTACCCAGCAAGTGTCTACACGGTCGAGTTGGCAGGGTTCAAGGACCTGTGGGATGGCAGCTTAGGGAAGGTGGTCAACCCTGCGCCTTGAAGCTTGTTCTGAGGAGCCTGGGGCTGCAGGGACGTATACGGACTGTTTTTGTCCCCAGAACTTCTGGGACCTATGGGACTGAGCTGTGTAGGGCTGTGGGCCCTTCACATTCTGTGTGCCCACCCCGAGCCACCTGCTCTGCAGTCACTCTGTCCTCGGTGTCCTCTTGGGGAGGGGACTGGCTCAGGCAGCAGATGACCTGGCTAGTGGTGTGGCTGGTGAGCAGAAGCAAGGGCAGAGCATGGGGCTGCTCAGGGACATGGCCTCCTCCCCTGAACCAGCTGACTAGGGGAGACCAGAAGAGGGAAGCACTGAAGCCACACACACACTCATGCACACATGCAAATGCACAAGACATGTACGTGTGTACACACACACCCACACACGCATATGCTTGCACACACACAAATGAACACAAAGCTACACATTCGCACATAGGCACACACAAACACAGAGCTGTGCAGTCCCTCAGTCCTGACCTGAGTGCAGGGCTGTTCTCCGGCCTGAGGGCCCATGATTTTCCTTGGCCTGAGTGGCTTTCCTGAGGGACCTTGTTTGACCCTGGGCTGGAGGCTGATGGGGAAGAAAGCTGGCCAGTAGCCCTGCTGAGGATGCTGCCTCTCGCCTTGTGCCACCCCTTCTTTGCCACCTTCCCCAGGAGGAGCCTCTGTGCCCACGATCTCTGTCCAGCTCCCTGCTCTTGGAGGACATCTGCCCACACCACAGCCAACAGGCTCAAACTGCACCAGTCACTCCCATTAGGATGGGTCCTCACTCACTTGTCTCTCAGATAAAGAGGAGAGGTGGTAGGGAGTGTGGGTGTGGAGTAGGGGCTGGAAGGGACCTAGGAGGGTGTGTGGCCCGCTTCATGCAGGCCCAGGTCCTGCCACCTCCACAGGGGACCCAGCACCTGCTCATCCCTGTGTACCATCTACAGAACCCCACCCCCCATGCCAGATCAGAGGACTGGGCCAATGCTACTTCCCACAGGGAGCCAAGTGGAGCCTTCTTCACCTTACCCCACACTGCCCTTAGCTTGGGGGTGCCTGTGAAGTTGGCTGACCCTTGCCCCTGATTTCCTTCTGGAAGAGTCTGGGGGCTCCTGGGCCATCCTGTCACATATGCACCTCTTTGTCTCGTGCTCAGAGCACAGTGTTCCCACATCCCCTTGGGGCATTTGTCCCTGGTTGCCTTCAGGGACAAGGTGCTCACCCCCTCCTGTAGTCACCACCCACTGTGTAGATCCCTGACCCTCCCAAAGTCATTGTGTCCAAGGCTGGGACCTTAGATGGGAGCCCCGGGCCATGAGGGCGGGCCCCCGTTGACAGGGAACGTCAACCTCCCTCCTTGTGCCCTAGGACGAGAAGAACCAGATGATGACCACTAACGTGTGGGTGAAGCAGGTGAGTGGGGAGGGCAGCCGGCCCCCCATCCTCCTGTGCTACACCATCTGTGCCTCCAGCCCCTCAACTACCCACGCCTGCTCCCTTCCCCCTTCCTTGTGCCCCCATTCCCCTGTCCCCTGCACCTTGTCCCCTTGTCACCCCCCACCCCTCATACCTCTCCCTCTCACTGCTAGTGATCTCCTTCTCCCCTGATTACAGGAGTGGGAAGGGGTGGTGCCCCCCACCCCATCTCCCCAGCCCCGTTTCCCCCAGCCCTCTCGCCCCCCGACACTGCTGGCCTCCCTCCAGCCCCTCTGGGGGAAGCAGGTGTAGGAAGCGGCATTGTGTGTCTCCCTCCCCTGCACCTCCCCTCTGGTAGACCTCCCGCCTCCCTGGGCACAGGTGTGGGAAGGGGCAGTTCCCCCCATCTGCCCCTTGCTGCCTGCCCCTGCAGGAGTGGCATGACTACAAGCTGCGCTGGGACCCGGCCGACTACGAGAATGTGACATCCATCCGCATCCCCTCAGAGCTCATCTGGCGGCCGGACATTGTCCTCTACAATAAGTGAGTGCCCAGAGCCATGCCTGGCTGGAGCCAAGGGTGGGGGCCGGCAGGGCCACACTCAAGAGGAGCCCGGCGGGGAGCACCATCTCAGTCAGACCTCAGCCCTTCCCCAAGAGGCATGGACCTGGGGGCTGCAGGCCTCAGAGTGCCCTTCATGCATGACCACTTCCAGACCAGCCCCAACCTCTGCAAGGCCCGTCACACACCAGATCCCGGGTCCTTGAAAGTGGGCCAAGCTGCAGAGCCACCTTCTCATCTTAGCCCCCAGCTCCCTCTGCCTTCTCACCTTCACTCTCCACCTCCCGGGTCCACTGGGGACTGCTCCACAGGTCACTGCTGGTCCCCAAACCCCAGGGCTGCTGCCACGGCATCACTCTGGGGTCTCCCACGCAGGGCTGCTCTATGGTGTCACTGCTAGGTCCCCAGACTCCAGGGCTGCTCCACAGGTCAACCAGGTCCCCAGACTCCAGGGCTGCTCCATGGTGTCAATGCCAGGTCCCCAGACTCCAGGGCGGCTCCACAGGTCACTGCCAGGTCCCCAGACTCCAGGGCTGCTCCATGGTGTCGCTGGCAGGTCCCCAGACTCCAGGGCTGCTCCATGGGCCACTGCTGGATCCCAAGACTCCAGGGCTGCTCCACAGGTCACTGCTGGGTTCCCAGACTCCAGGGCTGCTCCACGGGCCACTGTTGGGTTCTCAGACTCCAGGGCTGCTCCACAGGTCACTGCTGGGTCCTTAGACTCCAGAGCTGCTCCACAGGCCACTGTTGGGTTCCCAGACTCCAGGACTGCTCCACAGGTCACTGCTGGGTCCTTAGACTCGAGTGCTGCTCCACAGTGTCACTGC
Source organism: Loxodonta africana (assembly GCF_030014295.1). Lineage (NCBI taxonomy): Eukaryota > Metazoa > Chordata > Mammalia > Proboscidea > Elephantidae > Loxodonta > Loxodonta africana. The sequence goes on along the minus strand of NC_087365.1, from coordinate 63,037,937 downwards.
TGGGTCAGCAAACCTGGGTCATCCATTCCTCAGGAAGCAAAGCTGGGGCAGGTCCTTCAGTGAGGCCCAGCAGCCACGCTAAAGGCCGGTGTGTAGATGAGGACTATGCTCGGCAGCCAGGCCAGGCTCCGGGGTGACAGTGGCTGATGTCCAAAGAGCCACCTGTTGTTACTTTCCTGGGGCCCTCCCTTGAGGCCTCCATTCCCTACTGTGACACCCCTGGGCCAGCCCTCTCTAACCTAAATCCCTGCTGGCCCTGAGTTTCCCAGTCTTGGGTTGGCAGCCAGGCACTGAGGCTCCCCACGGAGCTGGCAAACACAGTGAAGGTCAGCACTCATGCCCCCAGGTCCTTAGACTCCAGATGGGTCCTTCTGCCACCCATCCTTGCCCCCTGCTGCCCCCCACTGTTCCTATTTGATTAGGAAAGACTGGGCCCTCTTCCCCTTAATTGATTCCAGTAATGGCAGTAAGAGCCGCTCTGAAGAGGGTTGAGACAGTTCCCTGAGATGCGCTAGGAAAGGAGGGATGTCCAGAGTGGGTGTCAACCAGTCGCTTTCCTCGAGGGCACGGCTGCCTCCATAGGGGCTACTTGGAGCTGAGAGCTCTGGAGCCTCTCAGCCCCTAGCCCGTCTGGGACCCATGCCGACTCCCCGCCCCACCCCATGTCCTGAATGTGCCTGGGGTGGTCTGTGTGCTCCCAAGAGCAGTCACCAGAGCCTGGGGGGCCGGGAAGCAGGAGTATCCACTGAGCTGGGCAGACAAGGGATTTTGGAGTACAAACACTTGGGACCGCAGCACAGGAGATGGGCCACCGTGCCCTCGGTCTCTTCTTCCTGTGTGGACCCTCAGCTGGGAAGGGGCTCTCACTGGACGAGACCTGGGGGCATGAGGGCGAAGGGACCCTGGAGCAGGCAGCAGTGCTGGACGCAGCCCCAGCCGAGGAGGAGGCCTGTTCACAGAGCTGGCGGGCAGCAGCTAGTGCTGGAGTGGGGCTGAGTATGGTCACGGTTCAGCTGGCTGCGGCCAGGTGGGTGGCGAGGCCCGGCTGCTCTACTGGCTCAGATGGGGGACGCTCGTGCGAGGCCTTGCTCTCCACTTTGGGGCTCCCCAAAGATTGAGCCTCTACCGGGCACAGGGCAGCACCGTGGCAGCGCAGCAAAGTCACCAAGTGTCCCCCAACCCTGAGGACCTCTGGCCCTAGTGCAGACCCTACTATTGGCCGTATAGTGGGCGGAAGCTGAGCCCCAAAGGCCACAGGGCCAGGACTCAGGGAGGAGGTGGGCCCCCAGCCCTGCTGCCCTCTGGGTCCCCTCCCCTAGAATCCAATGCTAGGGGTGGGACGGCAAGCTCAGAGGTGCACCCTTGAAGGCGGGGGTCCTCCCAAGGGCTCCCCAAGAGGGGAGTGGGTAGTTGGGCGGGATTGGAGCTGGGCCTGGCCAGGGCGAGGAGGGGTGGCTGTTGCAGCTGAGGGTACCACGTGAGTGCAGCTGAGGGATGCAGAACACACTGACCAAGGCTGGTGGGGGAGCCGCTGCCCCTTTAAGGGGGGCTCTCTGGAACATTCTCTTCTCCATCCGGGGTGGAATCCGCTGGGGTGATCCACTGGGGTGGAATCCGCTTGAGTGGATCTGAAGGTAGCCCTGGGCTGCTGCCCCACACTACTCATTAGCCGTAGCCTCTCCCATCCTCCCTTCCAAGGAGTGTCTGCGAACACAGTGGCTCACTGCTGAGGATGGTTTTAATTTGGGTCTCAAAGGGAAAGGCTTTGATTTTGGAAAGATGGGGTTGGGTGAAGGAGCAGTGGACTCGGAGCCCAAGGTCTGCCTTCCCCCTCCCCACCACCCCAGAGGCGAGCTTCTCTGCGCTGGGGCCATGGGATAGGAAGGCTCCACGGCTGTCAACTCGTTGACATGCATCAGGGCACACTCTGATCCTGAGGGGCCCCTTCCATCTGTGTGGAACTGCTGTGTGGGTGGGCAACATTAGTGCAGAGGGCTGAGGAGGGTCGGCCTGGCTTGTGAGTGCGAGTTTGGGCGGGGCCCATGTGAGGTGACCAGCACCATGCTGATGGAGCTCCAAGGGACCAGTGGCCGGTTCTTCTCCAGGCCCTGGGAAGCGGTGGTCTTTGAGCTAGATCTTCAGGAAACAGGCACAGCCCAAAGGGGGGAGGGTGTTTGGGGCAGAGGTGGCATGGACGCCACACTGGCCACAGAGGGGAAGGTTGGAAACCAGGGGTGCTGTAGATGTTGACCCACAGTAGCAGCTGAGCAGGGCAGCAGCCGGGTTGGGTTTAGCAAGACTTTGGCAGGTGCATCGTGGGGCGAGGCCAAGGGACCCCTGGGCACTGGGAGGGATGCAGCCACCAGGGAGGGTGGGCCTGAGAGGAAGTGGAGGGTGGACAGGTTCCAGTGAAGGGTGGGCCTGAAGAGAGCAGGCAGCTCAGCAAAGAGAAGGTGCTGGAACCTTCTGGGAGGGGCACATCGATGGCCGTGGTGCCGCCAAGTCCAGTAGGATGGGCGCCGGCCCTGCTGACAATGTGTAATCAGGCACCAAGCTCATGAACTGTTCGATGAGGCTCCTGGCAGGGATGGTAAACTGAGGCACAGAGGTTAGTCGCTAGTCAGGGTCACGTGCCCAGCTCTCTCTAACCCTGTGCTCTCTAACCTTGAGTGTTAGGGCCCCAGGCGAGGCCATGAGCCTTTCTGTGCTCACCTGTGAGGTGATATGGCTCCCATGTGCAGGTGTGTGGGGTCAAGGGGGGAACTCAGCGTTGCAGGTGACCTCAGGCGAGGTTCAGCCTGGTGTGCTTTGGTGGGTCTCACGTACTGGCTTCTCCTTCTTCCTGCTCAGTGCGGATGGGGACTTCGCAGTGACACACCTGACCAAAGCCCACCTCTTCCACGACGGGCGGGTCCAGTGGACACCCCCAGCCATCTACAAGAGCTCCTGCAGCATCGATGTCACCTTCTTCCCCTTCGACCAGCAGAACTGCACCATGAAGTTTGGGTCCTGGACATACGACAAGGCCAAGATCGACCTGGTGAGCATGCACCGACGCGTGGACCAGCTGGACTACTGGGAGAGTGGCGAGTGGGTGATCGTGGATGCCGTGGGCAACTACAACACCAAGAAGTACGAGTGCTGCGCCGAGGTCTACCCTGACATCACCTACGCCTTCATCATCCGGCGGCTGCCGCTCTTCTACACCATCAACCTCATCATCCCCTGCCTGCTCATCTCCTGCCTCACCGTGCTGGTCTTCTACCTGCCGTCCGAGTGTGGCGAGAAGGTCACGCTCTGCATCTCCGTGCTGCTCTCGCTCACCGTCTTCTTGCTGCTCATCACCGAGATCATCCCGTCCACCTCGCTGGTCATCCCGCTCATCGGCGAGTACCTGCTCTTCACCATGATCTTCGTCACGCTCTCCATCATCATCACCGTCTTTGTGCTAAACGTGCACCACCGCTCGCCGCGCACACATACTATGCCTGCCTGGGTGCGCAGGGTCTTCTTGGACATCGTGCCCCGCCTGCTCCTCATGAAGCGGCCATCTGTGGTCAAGGACAACTGCTGGCAGCTCATCGAGTCTGTGCACAAGATGGCCAATGCTCCACACTTCTGGCCAGAGCCTGAGGGCCAGCCCGGTGTCCCGAGGCGAGACCCGTCGCCCTCTGAATCCTTCTGCACCTCCCTGGGGGAGCCGGTCAAGCCACCCTCAGAACAACCCCCTGATCTCCACCCCGCAGAGGCCAGGAAGGCCAGCGCCTGCCCCTCACCTGGCCCTGGCCACCTGCTCAGCAGCAGCCAGGCCACAGGGCTGGCCAAAACCAGGTCTCTGAGTGTCCAGCACATGCCCAGCCCCAGCAAGGTGGAGTATGGTGGTGTCCGGTGCCGGTCTCGAAGTGTCCAGTATGGCATCTTCCGAGATGATGCCTCTGCTCAGGCCAATGGGCAGGTGGCCAGTGCCCCACCTTCCACGTGCTCTGCCGAGCCCACAGCCCCAGACCAGCCCTCTCCCTGCAAATGCAAGTGCAAGAAGGAGCCACCTGCCACCTCCCCTGATGCCACAGCCCACAGCACCAAAGTGCCATGCCGCCACCTGCCCCTGACACCAGCCCTGGCTCGGGCTGTGGAGGGCGTCCAGTACATCGCAGACCACCTAAAGGCAGAGGACATGGATTTCTCGGTAAGTCCCTGTCCTGCCCTGAGCAGACGGCACTTGTTCCCCTTTCCTGAAAGAGTATGGCAGCGCCCCAGCCTGCTCGGTGTTGGGACACCACCTGGCTCCTCTGCAGCAGTCCTGAGCCCTGTCTGGCCATGTCCATCACCTCCCTGAGCCCGCCACGCTGACCGCTGCTCCGGGGCAGAGCTGGGGCAGGCAGTGGGCAGGCGACCCCAAGGCTTCGAGAGGCGGTGGGTCTCCAGGGGATGGGGAGTGCGGTGCCAGTACCACCTTTTGAGCAAGACCACCACACGCTGTCAGTTCTTGGGAGTCATCCTGGGTCCCCCTGTTGGGAACACCTGCAGAGCCTGTGTGGTAGGGAGGGGCCTCTCACTCCTTTCCCCAATCCCAGCGAGGCCATGGTGGCATTCCTCTTTGAGCGTCACAGCGTGTGGGTCCCAGAGAGCACACCCTCATGTAGGCACTGGACCCCTGGGCCCCTCCTGGTTTGGGGACTGAGGGGCATTGAACCCTGGGCATGGGGGAGAGGGGCTGAAGGAGAAGAGCCAGGGTCTGGAAGCAGCCAAGCTGGGGAGCCTTGGCAGGGTGGGGCAGAGTCGGGGGGAATCGGCCCCGTTATGGGGCCACCAGAGGCCCCAGGGACCCCAAAGATGCTCCCCCTGAGCTAGCCACCGATGGGGATGGGGATCTCCAAGTATCTTGTGATGTGTGATGAGTCTGGGAATGGCTGCCGGGGTGACTTGTCCCTTTAGAGGTTCAATCAAAACCTCAAGGGAACCAGGAGGCAGCGAAACGCTGGTCAGGCACAGGCCAGGTTGGCTTGTCTGCGCATCCACCTCTGGCACCCGGGTCTGCAGCTGTGGTGACCTGGTTCTGCTGTGTCTGTCCCCTGGGGACCAGCGCTGACTTCACAAGAATGGCCTCAGGCCGGAGGCTTTGTTCTGTGCTGTGTTTCATCTCCGGAGAACACAAGAGGGGAGGATCAAAGGCGGAGGGAAAAGCACCAGCCTGGGAGGCTGCCTCTCGGCCTGTCCCTGGGAACACAGGATCCAACCAGGAGCTTTATTTATCAGCGACCCCGTTTGCTCACAGGTTCCCTTTAAATAAACACACCGTTTCAGTTTGGTTTAAAACTTTCGGTACACAGGTGATTATGTAAAAAATCAGCGCAGAAAATGCTGGCGGGGAGTCATCCCCTTGACGCCCGCTCATTGAAAGCTCAGCCCAGCCCGTCTGGCCCTCGAACCCTCTGATCCCTAGTGGCCTGAGCCCGCAACAGCTGCATCCCCATCTGGTAGCTCATGGTGGGCGGCCGTGCCCACCCAGGATCCCCCTTTTGGACCACCCCCAAAGGCAGGCCGTGGTTAGATTAGGGACTGCTTTCATCTGTTCAGCGGGTCTCCACTGTACGTCCCTGCAGCTTTACAAGCTAACAGCCCTCGG